>NC_079316.1:49159763-49465063 GCF_029931775.1 Euleptes europaea
CAAAAACTAGCTTTCCTGTGAGGGTGTTTATTGTTAAACAGCCTGATTAGCTAGAGCAACTGAAATGTTCCTTAATTCAAATAAGAATACAATTTTACCAGTGATTTTTTTCTGACACCGGTTATTGCACCATCCAGTAATGAACTTTGTGGCTTGTATGTTGGACTCATTCAATTACATTTCCTAAGTGATTCTTTTTCACGCTTTCTTTCTTATTTAGTTCCTGCTCATTTTTCACAAAGCTGCAGCTGGAGAGCTTGAAGAAGACAGTGGGTTGATGGCTTTGGCTAAACTCTCAGAGATTGATGTTGCTCTTGAGGGGGTAAAAGGAGCCAAAAACTTCTTTGAAGCCAAGGTAAAAAAGAAAATTAGAATTTTGGGAATGGGGGGAAACAAAAGCTTACTGGAACTTCATGAGTTATTGCAGTGTCACCAGCTAGAACACAAGCTGGTCTTCATACTACGAAGCATTTCTTATGGACGGATTCATAAGATTTTGTGACAAAGCAGGCGTGTTCTGCTTTGCATTGGCACTCAGCGACAGTGTTCCTGGCAGGGAGATATCATTTACGCTGTTCAGATTGTGGAGGGAGTATTAACATACAGATATCTCCTTTTGGTCACGTTGTCACTGCCCCAGTGATCTCAGTGGGGCGAAACCTCAGGTGCATTTCCATCGTAACACCATGCTAGTTGGTGCCCCCCTCTCATCTTTTCTTTGGAACTGATTGGTCAAAAATCTTGTTAGCGGGGATTTTGAATTTGTACCGCAAATTCTTTTTGGGCCCAGAAAGGAACTCCCCAACTAGAAAGAAATATGTAAATAGGGATCCAAGGGTGCAACCCTTTGCGTTGTCTTTATCCTGTTTTACCAGGATGCTGGAGTGGGGAAGAGGGAGCTGTGATCCATCTTTCAAGGTGAAGCTTCTGGTCAGCTTACATATTGCAAGTATATTTAGGTAGTTGCACATGCTCAGCCAATTTCGCTGAAGTCTTGCGAGTATGCGCAGTCTCGTGAGACCTCAGGGAGATCTTGGACTGCACCTGCAGCCTCTTTCCCCTCCCACTGCCCTGCCTAAACTGTCAGCAGCTGTTGGCAGCAATTGAAGTGGGGCCTTAAAAGGCCCATACTGCATTACTGCTGTTGCAACATTCGTCCTCCTTGCTGCTGCTGCTGTCCTAGCTGGATTGGCAGCTGGTGGGTGTGGTTAAGTTTGGGCCTTAAAGAGCCCATACTGGGTTACTGCTCTGCAGCAGTTTTCCTTGTTGCCGTTGTCCTGGTGGCCTTCCTTGTTGCCAGCACTGTGGGTTCCCAAGTGGGCATCCTGTGACTCCTGGTTAAGCCTGGGGGGTGGCTCTGGCAATGGGGGTGGGTGCACTCCTGGACACATTCGTTTAGCATTCTTTGTGGTTCCACCTGACAACGGATTGTTCCCAAATACCTTTGGTTTTTAGTATGTATGCTTAGTAAATAAAACTTATAAAATCTGATGTTTGGTCTGAGAGGGAATTCGTGGAGAAAACTTACTCATGTGACTGTGCCTTAAAGTCTTGAAGCAAAGGTGAGGGACAGGGGAGAGCGAGCCTCTTTTCTCTTAGGCATGAACATATGCATGGCATGTATTCTAAATAAGGAATATCTAGACTGACTTGTGGGCACTCTATCCAGTGCTGAGATTTGTCCAGTAGTGATATGAAATACTGTAATACTCCAAGTGGTAGAAGCAAGAAGATAGGTTTAGGATCAAACTCTTTTAACACTGGCACGCAGCACTGGGCACTGGGGGTGTGTCATATAATGGCCAGTGTGAGGGGATTCATCGCAGTGTACACCTGCCAACTTTACCATTTTTGTAGTAAGTCACCACACTGTGCTGACTGGAAGATGCAATTCTGAGTCAGGAGAAGTTAAACTGAAACTGAAGATAGGATTAATCAGATTTACTGAATGCATATTTGATTTCCTGTGGCTTATCACAAAATAATAGTTGGCATGTATATGTGTAGCCAATCTACTTGCTTGCAGGCTAGTTAAAGGTGCTGTGACAGCTCTTTTCCCTCCCCTCCAATGAAGTATCCACCCCATTACACCGGTGATTCTTCTTTGTGGCTAAGGCTTTATCAGCTCAGACTAATAGAAATTGATAGCTAGAAAGTGACTATATTCCTGGTGTCTAGTCAGTAAATGATTTATGTATTTTAAAATTGTGAGGATCCATCCCCTCGGGCCCCGCCTCTTAGCCCCGCGGCCTGGCCAGCTTGACTTGGAGAGGGCTTCCTTTGGCCTCAGAATGGGCCTCCTGAGAGGATTTCCTTTCCTCCTCTTCAGCCCACGGTCCGTTCCTGCTCCTCTGAGCCACACCAGCTCCAGGGACGCCCGGCACCGCTTCCTCCCTGGCCTTCCACCCCCTCCCCGTCATATAGCCAGCCAGGCCCTCCGGGGTTCCACCCCTTTCCCACCTCCCCTCCTGTCTGACAGGGGCTCCACCAATCAGCCCCTGGCAGCTCCGTCCATCCGCCCTCCCCCTCAGGAGGGCTGCGGCCCCGCCCCAGCTGATCGGCGGCTCGTGCTCTGCCGCTCCCGCTCCCGTCTCTTCGCCCCTCCGGCCCCTCCCCGCCCGGCTCCTCCTCTGCCGGGGGACTTCGCCCCAGTGCCTGGGCCGGCGGAGGCGTCGCCCCGCAAACCCTGCCAATACCGGGTGGCGTTGCCGAGTCGCTCGGCCCCAGCCCTCCTGGCCAGGCCGGCAGTTCTCCTGGGGCTCCCGCGGGCTGTGGCACTGTCGGCCCTGCCCCCTTTTCCCCATCCGGCTTCGCCTCCTCCTGCCCGGTAAGTGCGCCGCCGGGCAGTCCCGCGCCCGGGGCTAGCCCGGTCGCGGGACAAAAATAAAGCAAAGTGACAAGCTGTGACAGCTTGTATCCATATTTGTGAATATTTGGAACCAAAATAGCACCTAATTCACACCAAGATAGCTGACTCCAGTCATCCCAATAACAACAATTGGATGCAATGGTTGGATAGGACTGGGTGTTAGTTATGTCATTCTCTCATGTAACATTAGCTAGAGAAATAAGTTGGTTTAACAGCCTATGATTTGCTGTGATTTCCTCTCAGGATGTGCCCCTTTTAAACTAAAGTTATGAATTTTCCAGGGCAAGTGTTCATCTGGGTGTACCTAATTTGAGCCCTCTGTCAAAGCACATTTGCTGTGTTTTGTTCAAATATACCATAGTCTCTCCTGGATTGAACTCAAGGGAAACTGTATTGCATACTTTCATAGTATCTGGCTAGGTTTGAACAGAGCCCAGTGATATTGCAAACCACTTTCTGCTCCCTGGAGTAGTTTTTCAACTATTTTAAAGTTGATTGTGCTTTATTCTTACACAGGTGTATGAATATATATATTTAGTTTAATAAATATTTATGCAGAGCTTTAAAATATTTGATTGAATCATTAGTCAATTCACTTATGACCACATGTCATTTGCATTCCAGGAGGAAGCCTGGTGTGACCTGAGAAAGGGCCCTTTTCCACCCAATTTCAACCCTGTCACCCCACAGGTTGTGTGTTCCACTAGCTTTGGCAACACCAAACCCTTAGGTTCACAGAGTTGTTCACAGCTTCCTCTCATACCAGTTACCAAGTTCTGAATCCCCGCTGTCTCTCAGAGCTCAGAGTGTCAGCTTTTTGGCTCTGCCCACTCTTGGTCTCTCAGCTGCTGCTGAAGATTAACCCCTTGTTTGTCACACCTGGCTAACCCCAAAGTGAAAAAGGGCACTGTAAATCCTGTTTTTTTTACATTTGTATGTGTACATGGGGTTGGATTCAGTCTTCACTGGGCAATTTCCATTGCTTCTCCCTTCCCGCTGCAGACCTCACTCGTGCCCTTTCTCAGGGTCCCTGTCCCCAAGAAGCAACATTTTGTGGAGATCAGTGAGTGGCAGTGGGAGGGAGCAGGCAGGAAAGTTCCATTCTACTAATGGAGAATTTAACCTGGATCCAACTCATGGTATCTTTTAATGGAAATGGTTTATTATGGATTTCCTAAAGAAATTATAATGCGTTACCAAAGCTAAGTGGTCTTGGAGAAGTGACAGTCTTTTGGGAAAGTGACAGTGTTCTTTCTTTACATTTCTACCACTGCATTATAGGTTCAAGCATTGTCTTCGGCCAGTAAGTTTGAAGCCGAGATCAAAGCAGAACAAGATGAACGGAAACGTGAGGAAGAGGAGAGGAAGCACCGTCGAGCAGCTTTCCGAGAGCTCAAGTCAGCATTCAGTCAATAACTGAGGCAACTTGTTTGCCACCTAAGACTGGTGTACATCCTTACAAGCTGAGCTGTAGATTGGACACCCACCTCAAGTGGAACCATAACAGATTTGAAACTCTTTTTAAAAAATGAACATACAGCTGAGCTGCTTGAAGATATGCCGCACAGAGTAACGTTTGTATCTTTCAGAATGCCAAAAATGGTTCAGATGACCCTTCACTGTAATGGGCATGACCTTGAAGAATTAAAATCTTCTATTGCTGAAGTCTGAGGAAAGATTGGCGCATCTAATAAGTAACAGTGGTACTGAACCAGTACATCTTGGTCAGAAAATAGGTAGAAAATTACAGCTTACTCTTGTCTTTTTATTCTGAATGTCCCTGCCTCATAGTTTTATAATTTCATTAGGCTTCCTTTCTGTATATCTTTTAGCTCTCCTTAATTTCCCCAAACCATTTATTGCTTCCAGAGGATCAGGGGCTTCTTTTAGATATAAACTGTATTTCTTTTGTGTGCAAACAATTGTGCCAGATGCTTGCACATACTAATTTCCCTTCATGTCCAAGCAAGGAGGCTTCTGGGGCAGCCCCATTAGTGAGGGTAGGGGGGTGCCTTTTTAAAATCGACTTTGAAACAGTTCTGTTGAAGGGTACACAAGCACCTTTTCGCATGTGCGCATAAGTGGCTCTGCTCTAAGCAAAAAATTATCCTATTAATAGATTTTCGGATTCTGCCTCTCTGGTTACAATTCATTGCATCATTGGTGTTGGGTCCATAACCTTTTTTTCCAGTTTGTGGGGGAGTAACTCATCTGACAGTAAAGTGGGTAAGATAGTTTGGTGGCCCATCTGTTGCCCACCTTTGGAAATCTTCTACCCTCTTGTGGTCATGTGTGGGAATGCAACTGTTCTTTAGAGTTATTACTTAATTGAAATTGCCAGTTCTGTTTGGCAGTGTTTCTGCTTTGAATAGGAAATCGCATTTAGGTTCCAAAACAAGGAATTGGCATGTTAATATTGACCAACTAGCTTGTACTATATTTAGAACTGACGTATATATGTCTGCATATGTACGGAAGGAAGATGTCTTCTTCGCCAAATGGTTCTCAGTCCATGTAACAGATACCACATAATTGTTTTTATTTTCACTAGAGTTTTTAGCTTCTTACACTGTGACACTAAACTGTGAGTGTGGAATAGCAAAAGGGAGTCCATCTTATATTAAACTATGAGCGAGAGAACTGCAAAACAATTAAAATATTATTTGCAAGTCCACAGATTATATTTGATAAAAAATCACACTTTTTAGCTAAATATATTTATAATAAATGTTTTATACGTTACAAAGTTTGAATTATTTTTTTCTCTTCTGTTGCGTAGTTATACAAATAAAACATTTCTAACTTGCCAAATGCTAGCTTGAAATCCTTTGTGCCATCTTCTCCTTCAGAATTTGTTGGTCTAGATCTGATCTGAAAAATGCACTTCATATTGAAGTCAAGAGTTTTAAGTCCTAGTACTCCAGTGTTTTTATAAGTTTTTAATTTTTTTATAAATAAAAAAACTGAAGAAAAGAAAAAGGAAGAGAAATTACAAGCCATATCATGATTACAGTTACAATTAATTACACCAATCAAAAAATAATATGAAAAAATATACCAACGGTGATATAATAAATGATATGTAATAAAAGGCAATTGCACTCATTAATAAAGTAGTAATGACCATTAAACAATAGTTATCCTGATATTTTTAGCATAAATCATAAGATACTTTTTTGCCACTTGATAAACACTGTATTAATATTAAACAATATTTTGAAATGAATTGTAAAGTAAAATATATACGATTTAAAATATGCATCACATTAATTATTGTTTTATATTTCTCCCAAACATTGACAAGTTATTCCCCCCCATGGCACACATTCAGTATAATAGATCAAGAGGATTTTTCATAATTCATAAACATAATTTCAACAATCTCCTTTTCTGTTCCCCTTTTTAAAGGGATAATATAAATAGTAGTTTAGTGTATGTGTGTAAATGTGTATATATATGTGTATATATATGTGTATATATATATATATATATATATATATATATATCATCCTTTATTGGCATAAATATGATATAAATAGTATGATTTCCATTTATCTTGAAATTCTTTAATTGATCTTTTGATGACAGCACAGAGTGGTTGCTGTGACTCTTGATTTACTCTTCTGACTTTAATGCCCAGGAGAGCCACAAAGACTACTCCCTGAAAATGTTAAATAATTTTCACCAAAGCTGCCAAGAGTGTGGGTTGGGCAATATTCCAAGGAGCCTGCCTGGTTACCCTACAGACCCAAGGAGCTGGGACAGTGCTCCTGATAGGCTGCTGTAAAATATTTGGTCCCTTTACAAAGGCGGAATGTGTGCTTTTGGGCCAATCAGTGTGTCTCAGCCTAGCCTGTCTCTCTGGATTGTTGAGAGGATAAAATGCAGTGCAGGGAGAGATTAGGTATGCTATTCTGAACTCCTTCAGGGAAGGGTGGAAGGAATAGAATGTAAAGAATAATGTATAATATCTAGAGAGCCAAATATTAGCCTATTCGTGCTAACAGCAAATCAGGTCATTTATTTTCATGTGATGTTTGGATTGGGTCTGGTGTGAATGGGGCTCAGGAATCTGTGGTATCCCTGACTTTCACCCTCCCCACTCTCAAGTTTCCTCTGACCTGCCCAAAGGCACCTTTAAAAGCAACAAACTTTATTCTGGCACATGAGTCAAGATCCAATCAAAATGGTAATCAATCGATTCACTCGACATGGATTGTGAGACACTCCCAATTACTGTTTGAAAGTCAATATGTAAAACTTAGTGCAGGATGAAATGAAATAAGAACATACAATGGCCCTTGTGGTCTCTTCCAACCTTGTGTGATTTTGTGATTTTTTTAAATCGGAAGATAAGCCCATACAATGGGAAGCTACAGAGGTATAGGTGAATATTTAACATCTGTAAGAGGTGGGATATACAAGATATCAGCACCTATGGTGAGTAAGTGTGAACCATGTGTTCCTTTTTGCATGTTGTGGCTGTTTTGATTTTGACATAGATCCAAATATTAATTTCCTTTCTACCTTTGGTAAAATTCCTGGTGACCTAGATTAGTGTGCCACTTTTGGAGCCACTGTGGAGTTTGAGAGGTACTGTGTAAGACTGTGTGTATATGTGTAGTGTTTGTGACTCTTGTTTTCAGCTAAGACAAAGAATTAGAGCCTGTAGGAAATCTCTGCTGATGGGAGGGATTTCTGTCAGTGGAGTGGTCCTTCCTTATCTGCCCATTCCTGCTTGAAGCCCAAAATGCCCTTTGAAATGCTACTGCTGGGAATAGAGCATCCCTAGATGTTTTTTGGGGGAGGGGGAGTTGGAGGTCTTCAGCAGGAAGAAGGAATGTGCAAAAATCACCCCACTTCCATCTGGAAATTTCAACTGGATCCAAACCAAAGTTCTCCAAACTGCCTTGCCAGTTGACTGTATAAGTAGGAAGAAAGCAACTACAAGGGCACCCAAGAGTTAATTATATAGAAAGCAAAGCTTCTTTTATTGAATTGTACTTGGGTCAGCAGTTTTACTTTTAGCACTATAATAACACGAGTATAGGTTCTGTTGCTCACATTCCTGCTTGTTTCATTGCCATCTACTAGAGGATCTCTAAGCTAATTCATACATGTTTACTCCACACGAAAGTCGAGAACACATCTCCAAATGTTAAGCAAGGAGTAATGAAATGAGAACCTCAAGAATGAAAGGTAGTTGAATTTTTCATGGTTAGTCTCGATTGGTGGTGTGATATATTAGCACCCATTTTTACTGCCATTAATCAGACAGGTCATCCCCTAATATAGACGTAGATCTACAAACAGCCTTTGATTCAGTACCAAAGATGTGCCTAAGGGAAAAACTAGGTAAGACCACAATTGATCGGAGACTTTTGTGGTTAATGCAAAGACTTTATGAACCCTCGGCTGCCCAGGATCACTGTAGTTCTGAAGGGCATCTGTCTAATTTTCTTTACAGAAGGGAGTAAGACGGCTGGCTCCCATTCTGTTTAACCTCTATATTAATGACAGCCCTCAGATTAAATAACCATAAGTTCCATCCTCCTGTATTGGCACAAACTCCTATTTCAACCTTACCGTATGCTGACAGCATATTGTTACTTTCTAGAACCCTACTGGGTCTACACCGACTTCTGAGCTGTTTTACAGAATATTGCTGTTCTGAGGGCCTGACTATCAATTACAGCAAAACTAAAGTGATGCAGTTCTCTAATTTTATTGAACAGGTTGGCTACTTCCTACAGTGTCACTCACCTGTGTTTGAATCTTTTCCCCCATTCCCTGCACCTCCCCAGTTCTCTGAGTCCAGTGACCTCCCTGATTTTTAGCAGCAAGAAAGATCTGACAGGTTAAGTGCTGCACTGAGGGAGGATGCAGAACTGGATAGGCTAAAAACAGCTGCACTTGTGGCATGTAAGAGAGATGGTAACATGGCAATTATCATTGTCCAATAGTAAAATAAAACGGCCATATTGCAAGTAGGCAATGTTTTAACATTTAAAGAGACAGTAATTTAGAAATAATACTGATGATTGAAGAGAAAGTAATACATGATGGACAAACCAGGTACAGGCATTCTTGAAGTGTCTCCCTGTCCCCACCCATCCTTGAATCCCAAATTAAAATTGGAGGATGTTGCTCTCACTTTAAGTCAGAAACTAAATACCTCTACATATGTTAATGACATTGGTAATTTGTGGCTGGCAGTTACAGTTATGAATCTATGGATTCTTCTTTCATTAGGTGTCCTAGTGATTGACCATGTGCTTAGAGTTGCATTTGGCTGAAGCATTCCATGATGCTACTACGGCTAGGACAAACTAATAACCCCCCACATAATGTGCTCAATAAGAATCCTGACTCATATTGATTGATACATTCATAGCCCATTTTTCAGGGGCTTCTCGGAAGAGCTTATAAATTATCATTACAAAATACCAACCTTAGAGCTGCTGATCTCTTATTAAAATAAAGCTCAGTCTTAATTCTCAGTGCTGTGGAAATAGAGTCTCTAGCCAATCTGACAGACTCCAGATAAAGTAACTTGATATTCAGCAGCGGTGTAAGCCATTCAATATTATACATAGATCTTTTTTACAAGCAGGCAGCTTCTCCTTATCTCAGAGTTTATTTAGATGAGAATGCCCGTGAGACTATATTTTCCCAAATTACTTATCCTCCTTTGACATCTTTCTTCATCAGTAGCTACAGAAAAAAGAATCAGGGTTACCTGAACAGACACATGGAGGGGGGTTGTTTCTTCAATATTGCAAACTTTTAACTTGACTATGACATCTTATGCTGCGTACAAATTCATTTTTAAATTGCAAGAAGGGGAACTGTCATCTGTGGTCATGGTGCTGGTGGTCCAAGAGCCTACCCCATTATTTGCATTCCTGCTTCTGTTAAACTGAAGTTTGCCAGGCATTGGAAGGGTTCCTCCTTCCCCACTGTCTGGGTTTTCCTGTCACTGTTTGCCCTCTAGTGGCACAAGATCATTTGAGAGGAATTTTTTTTAAAAAAGCAAGCTCACCAGCAGTCCTCTCGTACTCTCTTTCACACCTGTTTTTGCAATGAGGACTTGAGGAAGAGGAGAAATACAGAATACAGCGACATAAAACAATTTGCTGGGAATTCACTGGGAATCAATTTACTTTTCAATAATTCAAACAAAGTCTGCTGAAATCCATAATGCATTTTCTTTAAATAATGCACCTTTTTCCTAGCCCATTTTGAATCTTATTTACTGCTTGCTTCTTTCTGCCTTGTACTATATTAAAATCTTTACTTAAGCACAGAGCACTCAGGTTTGTTTACTTAAGCCAAACAATGATATTAATTGTAGACAGTTCTATAAACAGTGAGTACTGCCAAAGGTCCTTTGGTCCTGAAAGAATAAGCCATAATTCTTCTTTCATTAAGGGTCTAGTAACTGACAATGAACTTCCTGATAAACTCTAATTAAGCAACATGTTGAAATCTCCTTTTGAATTTTCTTTAAATGTGAGCAGGCAAAACTAATGCCAGAACCTCCAAATTTCTAATAGCCAACTAACTCAACTTTCCCAAAGATTGAGAAAAATTATAAGAGAAGCATTACTGGCTTTTAGAATGTTAGAACTGTAGAATTAACATATGACATTACCCAATTAGGGTTCAATGACATTTATGGACTCTTACCACAGATATTCAAGCTTAACAAATCTAATGAGATGGGAAATCACCTGTTGCAGCTGTTGTAAACAGTCACTGTGCTTATGTTATATTTGAGCTTGTCATAGGAATAACAGTCTTTACCTATTACATTTAATTCCCCTTTAGCCTCACTGTTTATAATGTTTGTTTCTCAGTGCCCAGTGTAGTGGTTAGCTTGTTGGACCAGGATCTGAAATACCCAGGTTCAAATCCGCACTGTACTCTTGAAGTTCACTGGATAAGCTTGGGCCTGGCCACTCAATCAGCCTAAACATAAACTACTCCACAGGTTGTTGTGAGGATAAAATAGAGGAAAGAAGAATGATGTACACCGCACTGGATAAAAATGTACTAAATCAACAAAAGCCTTCAACAATATTTTAAATAAAATGTTTGCCAGCTGGGGACATACTTCCTGAATCTGATAAAGTGATTTCTAGCCCATGAAAGCTTATGCTACAATAAATCTACTAGTTTTAAAGGTGCCACAAGACTCTTTTTGTTTATGTTTTGCTGAGTTTTAATGGGGTAGGGTTGCCAGGTCCCTCTTCACCACTGGCGGGAGGTTTGGGGGGTAGAGCCTGAGGAGGGCGGGGTTTGCAGAGGGGAGGGACTTCAATGCCATAGAGTTCAATTGCCAAAGCTGCCATTTTCTCCAGGTGAACTGATCTCTACCGGCTGAGTCAACCTTGAGCCTGCTACCTGAAACCGACTACAATTTTACAAATACTTTACTAAAACAATCGTGAGAATTAAACACCTGAAATTGTTTCCAGTAATATGGTGCTAGAAATTTCATGGGTTTGTCGGATTTTGCATATCCTGTTGTGGGGACCTGAATATTGCTTTTGAAATGCTTAGTGTGTGCTTATTTGGAAAACTTGTAGGTATTTAAAGTGCTGCTGGATGTGAATCTCTCCCCCTCTCTCTAAGTGTCAGTAAAACTGTGTGGAGGACAATTAATGAATCTGAGCTGTATTATTTGAAATATATTCTCCATTACTATGTATGGGTGTGAAAATTGGATAATGAAGAAAGCTGACAGGAAGAAAGTTGATTAATTTGAAATGTGGTGTTGGAGGGAGTTTTACGGATAATGTGGACTGCCAAAAAGACAAATCTGTGGGTTCTAGATCAAATCAAATCAAGCCTGAACTCTCCTTAGAAGCTAGAATTACTAAACTGTGGCTATCGTACTTTGGTCACATTCTGAGAAGACAAAAGTCACTGGAAAAGACAATAATGCTAGGAAGAGTTGAAGGCAGCAGGAAAAGAGGAAGACCCAACATGAGATGGATTGATTCAATAAAGGAAGCCACGGCCCTTAGTCTGCAAGAGCTGAGCAAGGCTGTTAATATAACATTTTGGAGGAAGTTAATTCATAGGGTTGCCATAAGTCGGAAGCAACTTGACGACACTTAACACACACACACAAGTTAAGGGTTATCAACCTTTAGCCTGAGTGCTAAAAGACCTGCAATGTCTACCTGTGACATTATTGGTGTATTGGTAGATGTGAAGGTGAGTAAGGGATATGTTTGGCTAGATAACATGAGAGCAAGCTGAGCCCCAGCATCATTGCCCATACTTGCAGTGGCTCACCTGTCTCTTTGTTGAAGAATTACTCATGTGCCAAGCAACATGGTCTGGGTTTCTTCTACTCAGCCCATGTGCCAGGGGTTGCCTAGTGTAAGTGTGTGTGATAAATAAAATTTGATTAGAATAATTCTGCCAACCCAACCACCTATCCCGTACATTTGCCACTGTTCATTTTTGTATGGGTTCTGTACCTCACGCATTTTTCTGGGGGCTCAGGCTTGTCCTGGAATTCTGAAGCCAAATAAGGGGGGGGGGGGAAACGACCTGCTGTACATAATATACTTATTAGGAAATATTCTCAAGATCACTTATTAGAAAGGAGTTAACTTTGGAATGCCATTTATTTGCCCTTGTGCATGCATAGTCAAGCCAGGTAAAGAAAAGGCGTCTCCTCTCAATCTTTTTTTTTAATATAATTTTTTATTGATTTTTTTAACATAAAAAACAAACATATAAAAACAAACAAACAAAAAGATTAATAAAAAAAGGAAATTGATCACTTTTTTTAGGTGGGTGAAGGGTTGAGGGGATATAGTTTTGGTTTGTTATAATTATAAAATTATGAATGTTGCAACTGGTACAAAATGATCCTCTTTTGTATCCTCCCAATCTTTAACTATGCATTTGTGTGAAGATTCTAATCTACTGTAAATAGCTACTGCAGTCCAAGTAGTGGTAATTACCGTGTGCGCAGGTGGAGATGATAATTTCCATTAAAAAGCAAGTAGAAAGTCAGTTGCAAAAGGGTAGATGTTTGCTAATGATAAATGCACTTTAACTCTCGTGCAGTAAGACAGTTTCATGATTTTTTTTTTTTACTTGTAGAGATTCTAAGCAGGGCCACAAAAGTCCGAAGGGCAGCCTTGGCATTTGTTGCCACAGAAGGCACCCTCTGAAGGGGGAACTCCACCAACCTCGTAAGCGAGGTCAGGGATGAAAAGGCCAAGTCTGTCCCGGGTACCAGTTCCTGGTGAGTTAACGCGGCGTTGCAAGAGTCCAGCCCGGCGCTGACGCTCATTGTGCGAAGGGAAAGGCCAGGGTGGCCGGCTGCCCGACCGTCGCCGTCAGCGCCCAAGCTGCGAGAACCTCCCAGGTCCGGGCAGACGGTTTCTGTCCTCCGCCTGCAGGGAGAAGGGGGCGGAGCCGCGTTCAGAGCGGGGTCACATGACCTTGCGTGTCGGCGCAGCAGCCATCTTGTGTTGTTGGGGCTGAGGACTGGTTTTGGGTTCGAGAGGCTCTCCGTCCGCGACCTCAGGTAAACCGAGCCTCGGTGGCCTCGCGGCTCCCTTTTTCAGGCGCGACCCCCCCTCCCCCTTGCTCAGCGCCCGCTTCCCTCTCCTGGTCCCTGCCCGCCCCGTGGCTGCGGCCCTTCCTTGGGAAGAGACGTAGGCCTCTCGTGAAGCACCGGCCTCCCCTAGGGGTCTTGTCCCGCGGAAGCGCATGGGGAGTGGCGGAACAGTTTGGCGTGGCAGGTGGCTGGTCCTGGCACGGGGCTGCCGGCTTGTCTGCTAGTCGCTGGGTGAGCGGAAGGAAGTGCGGGTGGGTTTGGTCCTGCCAGGGGCTCGGGTCTGACTCCAGACAGCTGCGGGCCTCGTCTCCTCCATGCGGCATGTTGGCAGCAACTGCTGGAGCTCGGTGGGCGGGTGATACTGGGCTACTCCTTGGCAGGCAGTTACGGAGGAACGTGTAACTTCTCTGAGCTCTTCTTGCGTCGCCCCCCCTTCTCTTCGTCCTGTGGGACTCTGCCTTATTCTGGAGGAAAGCACCCTTCTTCCCTTCCCACTCCGTGGTTATGGCTTTCCGGCATCGGAAGGGAGGAACGGCTTCAACGCTATGACAGCTCCCTCTCTGTGAGCTAATTGCTGAAGAGTTGTCATAGCGAAGTGTGTATCTGTGGTTGGGTACGAGGTTCGGGAAATGGAGGGTGATGTTCATTTTGGGAAAGCCGCAGGGTGTTGTTTAGTTAAATGGGTAAGTAATTCATGGAGTGACGTTATTGTAATAGCATGTGAGTATTCTTAGTCGTTCTTCTCTCTGTGGAATAATCTTACGGACTGTACAATGGGGGATGTTGCTGTAAATGTTATCTACCTTTATTCTGTTAAAATATAGAATGCAAACGTAGTATGTTCCTAGTGTATTCACCTGTCATTTGGAAATGCATCACGACGCCTAGAATAACGTAGTTATAAAAATGTCTTGTGTGTTCAGAATGTATGCACTGTGTGTTCTCAACTCTTCTTTTTGCAGTTTTATTTGCAGGGACTTTAGGATGCAACATTACTTCTCATAACTGTCAGTGAAATGAAAAGGGTGGATCCAGTACTTTTACTCAAGTAATCTCTTTGTTTCATGGTTCCTAAAAGAGATTCACACACCACACTTTTTTAAACTAGTACTGTTCAGACTACTTGCAATTGCCATGGTTTCTTGATTTGTAAAAAGTGAAAACAGAAATTCCATGAACCTGTTTAATAATTCTGTTAGTAATTGTGTTATATAAAAGAACAGGAACAAAAACTGAGCTTAAATTTAGAAGTTTAAATATAGAAAGAATATGAGCGTCAAATGGATCTCTTGAGATCCCCTGCATTTATAGCACCTCAAAATTCCAGGTATATTCTAGCACCAGCTGCATATTTATATTCCCTGGAAAGGAACACACATAGGAGGGCCTATAAAGACAGAAACATTTATTGCGGCATTACACCAATAAAAAATTAGAACATAACAATGTTACCGCGGGTACATTGATATTATTTAAAAGTTGTGTCATGTTAATTTAAAACGATATATATGGTTAAAATGTTTTACAGATTAGACAAGAAATAAACATTTTGCCACCAATTCAGAAAAATTTTAACTTCGTTTTTCATTGTTTCTTTGAACTTTA
This sequence comes from Euleptes europaea, assembly GCF_029931775.1. Taxonomy (NCBI): domain Eukaryota; kingdom Metazoa; phylum Chordata; class Lepidosauria; order Squamata; family Sphaerodactylidae; genus Euleptes; species Euleptes europaea. The sequence continues at coordinate 49,174,829 of NC_079316.1, forward strand.
TTTTACTAATCTTTGACGAAGTTTATAAATTGCTGTGCAGAATTTGGCGACCTCACTAATTTGTTGGGGAATTTCATCCGAGAGGAGCTTCCTAATCTGAAGTTTTTCAGAATAGCCCGAGATTTTCTCAAACAAGGACCAGGCAGCCTTATAGAATGAGCATCTGAAAAACATGTGTTCCGGTGTTTCTATTTCCCCCAAATTGCATGGACAGAGTCTCTCTGCTCTTGGGATCTTGTTATACCTCCCCTGTAAAACCGCGGAGGGTAGAGCTGAACACCTAGTTAAAGTGAAAGCCCTTCTGTGGGTGTGGATTTCGAGGATGGAAAGGTAGGCAGCTGGGGCTGAGATGTATCTGGTCGTAGGGCAGACATAAATGCGGGGGAGGGCCTATAAACTGGCCAGATGTGCAGCCCTACCATCTGCCATATTAGAAGGGAGATTTAAGAAGATCCCCAGGGTGGAGAGACTTTGCCCACGTAACACAGGGGAGCTGTCTCCATACACTACAGTGCCATCCTGAACAGAGTTACTCCCTTCCAAGACTATTGAAGTCAGTGAGTTTAGAAGTGTGTAACTCTACTTAGCATGACATTGCTAGTCTTTGAAATCTTTCCTTCTAACACTCTTCATAAAAACTTCCATAGTGTGAGGGAATCCGAAGGATCAATTTTTATATTAAATAGAGAAACATACAGATATTTTCTTCTGCTGCTTGCCTATGATCATTGAATGTGTGTGCTGAAGAGCAGTAATCTCTTCCCTCAATAAGAATCTCTCTTCTTATGCATCGCGTATCTTATTTTACTAAACCATTTCAGTAATCACATTGTTATAAATGTTGCCATGACCATCTGTTAAACTATTTTGTGTAGCCCTAGTGGACAACAGCCCTAAAGTAGTTCATTGTCTCTGATAGGCTTTAGAAAGCACATCTGTCTCGTCTGTGCCCACTGTTGTAACCCTTGCTTGGTCCATAATCTACACCGAATGGCAATGTTGCTGCTTGTAGTTTATTTCCTAGGTGCTTCTGTCATTGTGTCTCATCTAACAAAGTGATTGAGATAACTCTGTACTGTGGTGCTTTCAAAAGCTCAGCTGAACTCTTAAAATAATTGAGGAAAAATTATGGTGGGGAAAACATATGTTACCTAATAGAGAAGGTTTAGCTCCAAAAAATTGAATGGGCAGTTAGGCAGAGCCACTGGTTTTGTATTGTGGGTAGAAGTATTGTGTTATGAACAGAGCCAACAAGACTGCATTGTTATAAAAAAAAAGACATTGTATAATTGGATCCAAGGAGCCTGTCCAGGTCAAAAAGTTTGATCAGGTTGCCTTTATCCAGGGTGTAATTCTGAAGACAGACTGAAGGGTGGAAGCAGAATGTCTCATCCAGAATGCTCTGGGGATGCTGTGCTATCACATGCTCAGCTTCCTTCCCGAGAAAAGGGAAGGTTAAAAACTGGTTTAAAATTAGCTAGATTGTCAGTGTTCATAAATGGTTTCTTAACCAGAGGTCTCATCACCACCTCCTTAAATGAAGATATGACTCCTTACAGCAAAGCATTAGTGAACTTAACTAAAAAACTACCCAGCCTCCTCAGTCCCAGGCAGTTGTTCCATAAACTCAGGGCTCACAGGTCAAATTATAAATGAACATGCACATTTTATAAATAAATAAGTATTGCATTTTTTATTTAGAAAGATTTTGTTAGAACCTGTTTTGGATTCATGTGCAAGCTGTTATTTGAAATAGCAGCCTGAATTACAACTAAAATACTATTTTCATACATCTTCAAACTTAGGTTTGACTCTGTGATATGTGTATCTGCTTTATTTGCATTGATTTGGAAGCATCCTAAGACTTAAACAACAAAGAAGGTTCAGTTGTTAGTTCAAGTTTCAATTCTAGACTGACTAGTGTGTGTGTGAGTGTGTGTAGATTTTCTAGTTCTTTAAAACTGGTTAGCAGAGAAGTATAGTTTGAGAACTTCAAGATACTGGAGTACATAGTCAGGTTCTCTTTAGCTGCTTGGCAGCTGGGGGACAGTAAAAATATAGGTAGGTCTTGATATACATTATTCTGGGATACACACACACAATTCACTTAATTGTGGACAACTCCATTCATTTTAATGTGGAGGACATAATTTTAAATACTTTGGTTGATTTCTAACCCACCTTTTGATCCTGTAGGATCCCCAAGGTGGCTGATATAAAATACAGTTGAACAGTCATCCTTTCCAATACATTGCTTAGGGAACACACCTAAATCCCAGTTTGGGATGCCATCTCACTGTTCAGTCTTCCACATATTGGCAATTAAAAGTTCTGTTGCCAGCTCTGTATACAGAGAGAAGAGCCAGATACATCAGCTGTGCCTGTATGCTTTGCAGTACCATCCTAAGTGGAGTTATTCCCTTAAAAGTTGACTGAAGTCAGAATTTGAAAGAGTGTCACTCTGCTTAGGATGGCACTGTTAGTTTATGTCAAACTGTTTCTTGCTGAAGTGAAGGAGAGCGCCCCTATATTTATGGACTGTATGGAAGAGTTCTACTTACTATGAATCAGTTATTTCAATCAGTACACTGCAGCTCAGCTACTGTCGGGCACAGGGAGAACACATCACATCCATTCTTCAGGCACGTCACTGGTTACTGATCAGTTCCAAATTAAATTTGAAGTTCTGGTTATCAACTAAAGGTGCCACCCTGCAAGTGGATATGATCAGCAGCTGCCTGTCATGATCATTGTCAGTGGTGGCTCCCTCCTTGTGGAATGGCCTGCCTGTGGGCTCCCACAGTTCTGTCATTCTGCAGAATGTGCAAAACAGTAATGTTCATGGAATTTTTAAAGAGATTAGAACTGTGATAAAATAGAATCATCCAGGACCATCCTTTGTAATGGAATAGGATTGTAGTTCACTGCAATGATTATTATGGGTGTCACCTGCTTTTACTGTATTCTCTTTACCTTGTAATTCACTATCTGTGTTTATAGTATACCTTGCCTTAGATAGTTGGTGCTCTCATTGTTTTCTAATTCTGTAATTCTATTCCTATTGCATTGTTCGTTGGTTCCCTTATGCTGTTTGATTGCATTGTTTTATGTCCCGTAATCTGCCTTGAGTCTCAGCCAGAAAGGTGGACCATAAATAAAGTAAATAAATTAGTAGTGGTAAAATGAAAAAGACAACTTTATTATACTAAGGAGCATGTTTGGTGAGTTCAGTTGCCTGTGGCATATTTTTGGAGGCAAGACTGTGTGTGTGTGCCATCAAGTCACAGCTGACTTATGGCATTTTCAAGGCAAGGGTTTTCAAGGCAAGAGATTTTCGAAGATGGTTTGCCATTGCCTGCCTCAATGTCATGACCCTGGTAGTCCTTGGTGATCTGCCAGCCAAATTCTAACCAGGGCTGATCATGCTTAGCTTGTGAAATCTGACAAGATCAGGCTAGCCTGGGACTATTCAGACTAGGTTTTAGGATTCTTTTCTCCTTTGCTTGATGAGCCTGTTGCTATTTTCCCCAGTGACTTTGAATAGAAAGGCCTAAATAACTGGGGGGGTATGAAATGCATCTGTGGGATTCACAAATTTTGATTGCCCTTGGCAGCTAGCCATTTTTTGTGACTGTACCCTATGTGTGTGTTAAGTGCCATCAAGTAGCTTCTGACTTATGGCAACCCTATGAATTAATGTCCTCCAAAACTTGCTATGGTTAACAGCCTTGCTCAGATCTTGCAGACTGAGGGCGGTGGCTTCTTTTATAGAGGTCATCTCATGTTGGGACTTCCTCTTTTCCTGCTGCCTTTAACTTTCCCTAGCATTATTGTCTTTTCCAGTGACTCTTGTCTTCTGAGAATGTGACCAAAGTACGATATCCTCAGTTTAGTCATTCTAGCTTCTAAGGAGAATTCAGGCTTGATTTGATCTAGAACCCACAGATTTGTCTTTTTGGCAGTCCACAGTATCTGTAAAACTCTCTTCCAGAAATACCACATTTCAAAGGAATCTACTTTCTTCCTGTCCGCTTTCTTCATTGTCCAACTTTTAACCCATACATTGTAATGAGGAATACTATGACATGAATTAACTTGATCTTGATCACCAGTGACACATGCTTACACTTAAGAAACTTTTCTAGCTCCTTCATGGCTGCCCGTCTCAGTCTCCCGATTCCTTGGTTGCAGTCTGCCTTTTGATTGATGATGGAGCCAAGGAACAAAATCTTGAACGATTTCAGTTTCCTCATTGTCAACCTTAAAGTTGAGTAATTCCCCTGTAGTCATTACTTTTGTCTTCTTGATGTTCAGCTATAACCCTCTTTGGCACTTCCTGTCAGGAATCTACCAGTAGTGTGGTGTCACGTGCATATCTCAGACTGTTAATGTTCCTTCAGCCAGTTTTCACTTCATCTAAATCTAATCCAGTTTTCCTTATGATATGTTCTGCATATAGATTGAACAGGTAGGGAGATAAAAGACGTCCTTGTCTGATACCTTTGCCAATTGGAAACCATTCTTTTCCTCTCTTTCCTAGTGGTAGCCTCTTGTCTGGAGTACAGGTTGCGCATCAAAACCGTCAGATGCTGTGACACACCCATTTCTTTTAAATCCAGGCATAGCTTTTCATGATCTACATGGCCAAAAGTGCTGCTGAAGTCTATGCAACACAAGCTGATTTTCTTCTGAAATTATCTCATATGTTGCAGTAACCAACGTAAATTTGCAATATTATCTCTAGTGCCTTTTCCTTTTCTGAATTCACCTTGAGCATCTGGCATTTCTCGTTCCATATATGGTAACAGTCTTTGTTGTAAGAGTTTGAATGTTACTTTACTGGTGTGAGAAATTAATGCGATGGTCTGATAGTCGTGGCTGCAATCTTTGACATCTCTTTTTTCAGAATTGAAGTGTAAATTGAGCATTGCCAGTCTGTGGACCATTGTTTTCTTTTCCATATTTGTTGGTACATTCTTGTTTTCGTGGACTCAACAGGTGTTCTAAACTGAATATCGTCTGTTGACTGACAATTAAAAATCTTATCCTGGAACCTGAGGGGGCTGGAAAAATAAGTTTCATTATCAAGATTTCTTAAATTTTTTGCATGGTTATGATATTCTTTGCCTCCAGGAAACATGGATCAAAAATTCTGATCCTCCATTTATCCAGGGTTATAGGTCCTTTAATGTGCGAACAACTAAAACACATATAATAGGTTGCGGGCAGGGTGGATTGGTAACTTTTGTCACAGTTGATTTAAAAGTGGAAATACAAGTTTTAGATAACATTTGTTACAATAATTTTCAAACTTTATTGTTCAAAGGTTTCCATTTCAGAAGTTTATGTGTTAACATGTATATCCCACCCAGGGGTTCTGCACCACAAGAAAGAAGGAGCCCTTGGGATTCCTTAACTGATTTTTTAAAAATCAATTATCTTCCGGAATCCAAAACTTCACATTATATTATGTGGAGATTTTAACTCAAGAAATGGGTTGGGAGACTCAGATGATAGAGTCAGCTTGACAGCTCGTGCTAATCTTTTAGCTGATTCTGCAAAGGATGTGGCGGTAAATAAGTTTGGACTAAAACTTTTGAATTTGCTTTCATTGAATAATCTACATGTATTGCGTAGCAGCAAGTTCGATTTATCAAGTTGGACTACATTACCATATCCGATAGTTTAATCAATTTGCTGGATAAATATGAGGTTACTGATTCCTATATGAGTCACCATTGCCCGCAGAGTTTGTTGCTTAAAACCAAAGCCAACATCTTAATGAGGCCCGTCACGGAATATGCAGAGGGTATAGTACTTGGTTTTAGGTGAATTCTTGTTAAGATTTTGATGGGCTCCATTTTGTGGCTTGAAATAGCTCTATTGATATCCCATCTACTCCTGGTGATTTGTTCTCCCAATTGCTCTCAGTGTAACTTTCACTTCACTTTCTAAAACAGTAGGTTCTTCTTTGAAAGAATCTGTCATCCTTTCATCTCTTTTGTACAGTTCTTCAGCGTATTGTTCCTACCAGTTCCAGTTAATGTATTTGTTCTGTCCAGTTAATGTAGTTCTGTGTTGCTCTTTCAGCATCCCAAACCTTGCTTTAAATTTCCCTTTGATTTCTTCAGTCTTGTGCAACAGAACTCTTGTTCTTCCTTGGAGCGGTGGAGTCTGATCTGGAGAACTGGGTTTGATTCCCCACTCCTCCACATGAGTGGTGGAGGCTAATCTGGTGAACTGGATTTGTTTCCCCACTCCTACACACGAAGCCAGCTGGGTGACCTTGGGCTAGTCACACTCTCTCATCCTCACCTACCTCACAGGGTGTCTGTTGTGGGGAAGGGATGGTGATTGTAAGCAGGTTTGATTCTGCCTTAAGTGGTAGAGAAAGTCGGCATATAAAAACCAACTCTTCTTCTTTTTTGTTTTTCTCTTCTGTTTCTTTACCCTGGTTATTGTAATAGTTCTCTTTGTCTCTATGTGCGAGTTGCTGGAATGTTGCATTAGACTTTTGATTCTATTTTTGTCACCTTTACTTTTGCTTATCGTCTCTCTAGAAATTTTAAAAGTTTCATCAGTCATCCATTGAGGCTTTTCATTTATTTTGGCTGCAGGAATAGTCTTTGTGCATTCTCCCTTGATAATATCTCATTTCAACCCATAGTTCTTATGGTTCACATTCATTTGAACTTAGTATTTCAAATATGTTTTTGACATGATCTTTAAACTCTCCAGGAATGCTGCTTAGGTCGTATTTTGGCACTATGAATCTTTTGGTGTTTTTCTTTAGCTTTATTCTAATTGTCGATATAAAAAGTCATGGTCCACTGTAGGCTCCTGGTCTTGTTTTGGCAGAGAGAATAGAGCTTCTCCATCTTCGGTTTTCAATTATGTAATCTATTTGATTTCTGTATTGGCTGTCCGGTTATGTCCATAAATACAATCGTCTGTTTGGTTGCCTGAAATGTGTGCTTGCAATGAACAAATTGTTGTCTTCACAGAATTCTATGAGTAGCTCTTCTGCTTCATTTCATTCTTCTAGCCCAAATCTTCTGACAATATTTGATTCTGCTTTGTTTCCTACTTTTGCATTCCAGGCACCTATGGTTATTAGCACATGTTGTTTAGGTGTGTGATCAATTTCTTCCTTGACACTTAATAAAAGCTTTTGATTTCTTCCTCATCAGCATCTGTAGCTGGGACGTAAACTTGAATGATGGTTATATTGATAGGCTTTTTGTGAAGTCTGATTGATATTATTTGTTTAGACTTTGTATTATAGCCCCTGACTGCCTGTGCTATATCTGTCCTCATTATTGGAGCAACTCAAATTCTTCCCCGAGTAAAACACTTAATTTTCTGACTGAAAATGTCCTAATTCAGTCCACTTAGTTTACTCATTCCCAGATTACAATGTTTAAACATTCCATTTCTCATTTTATGATTTTGGGCTTACTTTTATTCATACTTCTCACTTTCCATGTTACTGTTATGTGTCAAACAGCTTTGGGCTTTCCTTTTTCCTCTGTTCACATCAGCAACTGAATGTCCTTTTGGCTTTAGTCCAGATGCGTTATTAAGAATAGTGCTACTCATAGTTGTCCTCCACTCTTCGCCAGTAGCTGATTGAGTGCCGTCCAACCTGGGGGTTTCATCTTCCAGCACTGTATCTCTTTTAAATTTTAGGTTGTCTTATCATAGGGTTTTCGAGGTAAGGGTTGGTCAGAAGTAGTTTACCATTGCCTTCTGCGCAGTACTAACCAAGGTTAGCTGAAGTGGCACTACCATTGTCTACAAAAGATCCTCCACCAGTGTACTTCCACTACTGCTGCAGCCCAGTTCTACCCCCATCACCAGTAGAATTGCCTCTTCTCTTCTGCTGATGATACCTGAAGGCGATGAAAGAATCTGAGTCTGGTATCTCAGCTGTGACCATTCTACCTTGAGTAACTCTGCGAGGAGTTTAGCCTCATGACATTCCATTCTGTGTCTAGGCCCCTTACGGTATTGCTCTCTGCTTCATTGACACGCACAAATCCCCTTACCATGTTAAGATGTGTATCCAAGACTGTACCCTAACCCCTCCCAAGTCCTCTGGCACATGAAAGGACTCCGGGAGGCACTGACGTAGAAGTTCATGCCAGACTAAGAGACTTGCTCACAAACAGCAAGAATCTCTACTACATGTTCTGAGGACTGCCAAAGTATGGCATGAGGTGAGTGAATTAACTTCTCAGAGGACTTAGGGTGGGGAGTTCCCTCACTTCAGCTGTACTTTGGAGGTTATCAGAAACAGGAAGAGTCTTGCTGATTCTGACTGCACCCACAGCCCATCGCAAAACAACTTCCTCTCTTTGTTTACAGGTGTCCAAAGCCCACTGTGAAATGACAGAAAGTTATTTGCCTTCGGTTAGTGTCTAAATATACGGGTTGTTTAGTAACTGTGTTGGGAAGTTTGAACTGTTTTTTTAGAGTTGTACTGGAAATGTATTATAAAATTAGGTTTTTGTTCTTGTCAAGAATATAAGTATTACTAAAACCATTCTGAGTTGGATCCCAACCTGAGTTCGATCCCAACGGAAGTTGGTTTCAGGTAGTCGTCTCAATGTTGACTCAGCCTTCCATCCTTCCGAGGTCAGTAAAATGAGTACCCAGCTTGCTGGGGGTAAAGGAAAGATGACTGGGGAAGTCACTGGCAAACCATCCCATTAACAAAGTCTGCCTAGTAAACATCGGGATTTGATGTCACCCCATGGGTCAGGAATGACCTGGTGCTTGCACAGGGGACCTTTACCTTATTAAACCCATTCTTATTAATTTTTAAGCTTCCAGCAACTATTTCTAATGATCATCCTATAATGTAATGATGAACTCAAGCAAGTTATTCTTTTGAGAAAAAGCTTTTCAAGAGTAATTTTTAAAAAAATATCACCAGTCACAGGTAAGGTACAACCTCACCTGTGGCTTTCGCATAAGTATTACAGGATTTATGCATAATAGCAACCTTAAATTTAACCATTATCACTTAGTCAATCACCTTTTTGGTGTTGAGGTGCAATGACATATTTCTAGATATATGCTTTCATGACCAGACTATAGTATAAAGGTGACTTCTTTATGCAGTGGGCTGCCTTTGTAGCTTGTTGCTCTTCTTGATCAACACATTTGTTTTGTGGGTACAATATTTCCAGGTAGTTTTAGAAAAGTATGGGTTAGATTCTACCAGCTTTGTACTGGCAGAACTGGATAGGGCCTTCCCCTAGCATCCCTTTTGATCTTCAGAAGGCTTTGCCAAGTATGGTGGGGAGGGGATGCGTGTGAACTCATAGTCCTGTGGGATGAGTGGCTGCAGTGAGGGTAGGAGTTGGGGGAGAATCCAACCCTATATGCTGTGTAGTTCTTCTTAGAAGAATGTGGTCTACCTAGGTGTAGCACAGTGTATTTTTCTTCATGCTCATCAAGGCGTTAATCAGGATGTTGAAATAATTAATCCAAGTGTAGCGGAAAAAGTTGTTGAAGCTGTATATTGTAATTGCAGTACAGGTTGAGCATCCCTTATCTGGACTGCTTGGGACCAGAAGTGGTTTGTATTTTGAAATATTTTGAAATTTTTGCATATATATAATGAGATATCTTGGGGATGGGACCCAAGTCTAAACATGAAATTCATTCATGTTTTATATAATGTAATTTTAAACAATATTTTAAAATAATTTTGTGTACATTGAACCATCAGTGGCGCTGCTGAGGGCCTGTGAGTAATGCCTGCATGCCGGCTCAAAACGTCCGTTTTTTTTGGATCAGTCTGTATATTGGATGACCGGATAAGAGATACTCAACCTGTATATGTTAATTGCAGATAATCAAGTTGAGTTTGATAATATATCCACTGAGTGGGAGAAATTTCAGAGGAAATACATCCTGTGAAGTAGACCCTCTGTTACTCCTGTAAGCAGTGGATGGGCCTCCCCCATTGCTGTTGATAGGGTCTCTGTGTGTGGGGAGGTGGAATTTGTCTCTGAGGAGGTGCGCCAGAGGGCGTGTGTCCTCTGTAGTGGGTTATTCCAGTCCTTTGAACTGTGCAGATCCCCAGCTCTGACTGTTTGAGGACTGCTGTCTTCCAGTAATATTCCCTGGCGGCATGGATGATATGTGTGCACAGGCCTTCTCTTCCCATTGGGGTTTGGGGGGGCATTTTGAGAGGAGGTGGGGGTTCTATCTCTTGCTGTCATGCATAGATACACATGTTAACCTTCCTTAGATCTTCATGTGCAAGTGTATGTGCTTTTTGCTGTTGGCAAATGCCTAACCCCCAAGTTAGGCATCACAGATCTCTGCCTGCCATTGTACTGCTTTATTTTTTATTTAAAATATTTTAGTGTACCTTTCTAGTAGTTTGGGTTTTAATACCGGGTACAGGTTTGAGTCCATGAGGAATTGCAGAAGAAGGGTGAACAGTTAATTTATGTAAAACATTTCTATGCCGCCTTTCTACCCAATTTAGGGTTCCTGAGGCAGTGAACATTAAAACATTCCAATATTAGAAATTTCCAGTGTCAGAATGTATTAAAAATGTCTATATATCTATATCTCTCTCTATACACACACACACACACACACACACAACATTTAAAACAAATATAACACACAAAGATACAGAAACAGGGAGGAGGGATAATAAGAGTTAGGAAACGCCAAACAAAACAAAGTCTTCCCCTGCTGGCGGAAGACAGTGGTACAAATTAATCTCCCTGGGGTGAGAGTTCCAAAGTTTTGGTACCATGACCAAGAAGGCCCTTTCTTGGTATGCCACCTGTCTAGCCTCAGATGGTGGGAGCACCCAACGTAGTTCCTCTTTAGATGACTGGTTTGGTTGGGTAGGCATTCCTTAAGGTTCCCACTTCCAAGACCTTCCTTTAAAGGATTTCATACTCTTAGGGATTTGAGGAGACTAGTTTCTTTTTGGCTTTCAGCTGTTTTCTGTGCTCCTGGCCCATATTCAGATCTTATCAGGCCATGTGTTGTTTTTTTGCTTTGGATAAATGTACAGAATAATAATTTTTTGTATGCAAATGGAGTCAGTCCCTAAAGCTTGCAAATAACACCTATGTTGATTTTGGGTTGCCCAGTTTTGCTGCTTTTGTGATTTGTGAGGGACAGCCACTTTGCTGTTGGATGTATTAATAATATTAATGTGATGATTTGTAAGAAAATTTGCTTGGTTTGAATATTTGCAATATAGAAGTTTATTATTTCTGTGCATTTGTTATGAGTGCGGTACCATATAATATAATATCCGGGAGGGTGACATAGACAATGCAAGGAGCACTTCAATATTATACTAAAATTTAAACCTTGACTGAAGAAGGTTCATCTAGAGAGGTGAGAGTCAGCTAACTAATAGGTTCACATTATATTTTGGCAAATGGTAGGGTTTAAATTAGATAGTAGCATTTTATGTCTAAATAATTAGTTTAGAATAAATTAGTAATCAGTAGTTTATAATACACAGTCTACATCCTTTGGATGTAGGAAGACTGAAGATTGTTTTTTGGGAGCAAGCGTGGTGTAGTGGTTAAGAGCAGTGGTTTGGAGCGAACGGGGTTGATTTCCCCACTCCTCCACATGAAGCCAGCTGGGTGACCTTGGGCTAGCCACAGCTCTTTTAGAGCTCTCTCAGCCCGACCTACCTCACAGGGTGTCTGTTGTGGGGAAGGGAAGGTGATTGTAAGATGGTTTGATTCTTCATTAAGTGTTAGAGAAAGTCAGCATATAAAAACCAACTCTTCTTCTAACCTTTTCTTCAGAATTGCCTGATCATGTGAGGTATTGTGGCCTTTGTGGTTGATAGAAGGCTACAGTAATTTTCCTGCTGCTTCTATATTACTGTAAACACATTCTCTGCTGATCTTTAACTTAACTAGTTTTCTGTTTTCTTTTGAATATGTTTTGTGAATATTATTTGAGATATTGTTTTGTTGTAAATCTCCCAAATACTGTTGATGGAGCAGGTATGATGTCACAGAATGTTCATGAAAACTGACAGGGAATGAAACTGTAACAGTGTTCACAGTTGAGTTTATGTAGAGAACTGGTTCCCAACCAGGGGTCCATGGACCCCCAGGGGTCTGCGAGAACTAAATTAAGGTCCGCGAAACAAAGTTATAAACCCATAATAAATTAATATTTTCAATTAAAGGTTATCTATTAGAATAATATTTGAATATATATATTTTATAAGTTTAATGTTTAACTAACAGTTATTATTAAAGTTTATTTTCAAATTCTCCGAATTTTTATTTTGAACCTTGGGGTCCCTGCACCGAACAAAAAAGTCCTAGTGGTCCCTGGTCAAAAAAAGGTTGGGAACCACTGATGTAGAGGAAAGTTGTTAGTTTTGCTGCGATTAAAACCTCACACAATTGCCTATTACTTCCATTGTTTGACCTGGAGAGAGTGAATTTGAGCCAGCAAGAGATGATCTGAGTGTGAAAACTGCATTCAGTGCATGCTGGTTTTCAAGAAGTTGCTACAGAAGCCAAGCTGTGGGGAGGATCCGATAGTCCTTCCTTAACCTGTGGTCTGATCCCAATCCATTGTGTTCCCCTATCCCTTTTAGATACCTCTCGTTCATTTTCATGTATTTCAGATTGTGAGCCTATGTGCAGGGACCTAGAATATTATGGGCATTTTTCAAAGTGGTGGTGATGAGAGAATGCAGCTCCACAAGCTTTCCTTTGGGGAAGGAGGGAAAATTGACAACAGGCGCTTCTTCCTCCTTTTTTCTTTTTGAGCATCAGTTGTTTGAGTGTTTCTGTACTTGGTGTCCAGCTTTAATTTTTCATGTGTTGAAATGAGATTTCTGGTGCGTTATCTTGTGTCTCTTTTTCAGGTTTACTTAAAAAAATGGCAGCAGAAACTCAGACGCTTAATTTTGGGCCTGAATGGTGAGTATCCTGTTTTGTATGTGTATAAGAGTCCCCCTCCCAAAAGAATTTGGCTGATGTCTGATTTAAGTGCATTTGTTGGGGTGGGGTTGGAAAGGGATATGAGTTGCTGAATTAACTTTTTGTTTACAACTATTCAATTACATTCTTGGTTTGTACTAAAAGGCAGCAACCTGTTACCATTGTGTTAAAGAAACCCCAAATTATGTAGGGACATCCCTGTTAGCATTAACCACTCAGTGATTATAGAGGAAAGAAATATAGAGGGAAAGAAATATAGAGGAAAAACCTTTGAGCAGTGGGTGGTGTTCTCTCCTGTTGCAGCCTTTCTAAGCTGAAAACATATTCCTTTCATGGCTTATTGTTCCTCCTGGCATTATATGTGGATGTTACTCATGGGACTTTGCTATTGTTGCACATTGTACATGGGAAAATGTTGAGGTGTGTCCTTAAGACTTGGCTACCATGAAAATGATCATGGTTTTGACTGCATAGTAGTTTGTACTGAAGATAAAGTCATTATCAATTGTGTGTCAAGGGAATGAATGTATGAACATAACCTCTGTGGAGTCAGAGATTATTATTATTTTTTTGTAGTACAAAAATTGCTTGTATAAAAGTACTTTTGAGGAAGTTATTGTGTTTTGGGAATAATGTATGTTTCATGTCATAAACCTTGAACAGTTATATATTAAGGTAATATTTGTTTTATTGTAAACATACATACTTTTAAGCAGGCCTTGACAAATTTTCTTTGGATCTAGGGGCCAACCCAAAAATGTAGGTGCCGGACTCATCCTTAACAAATACAGCATTTTATTGCCATATTAACCAGGGCCAGCTACACGTTTTGTGGCCCCTTGGTGCCAGAGTAAAGCTGGACCACCCTTCCCCTTTGGTATCGCCCCTTCTCTAGCCTGTCCTCTTCCCTACATTGTTTGTAGGCTCTACCGTTCTCCCTCTGCTGAGCGTGGAAAAGATTGGCAGGATCTTTTGTTCCCGGCCCATGTTCCTACCAGGGTGGATTTGATTTAAATCACTAGTCAGTAAGACTAGATTTAAATCATGGTTTTCTACACTGTTTTATGGCCTGCTGCCATTATAGGTTTTCTCCTCTAGGGAGAGAATACTACGATAAGCCTCAGGCTATACACACAAAGATGCCAAGACTTGCGAAGTATTCTGTTCAAAAGGTTTCACTTTCATTTTTACTGCTTCCCTCTCCCTCACACTGAGCTCCTTGTATAGATATGTACTATTCCACACAATCTTCTGTTAATTGAACTTCTTGAAATTTAGTAGTTAAGGGGTAAGGGGTTAATTCTGTGTACATGATTTGCAAAAGAACAATGGGATTAAGGTCTTACTCTCAACTCTGTATGTTTATTTTATAACATTTTGTATCATTTTATAACATTTTTGAAGAAAAGGCATATTATCTCTGCAGACGCAAATTCATAGTTTTGAGAACTACCAAAGCAAGCATCTATGATAATATTTTCTAGATAGAAAAATTGCCCAAAATAATCTTACAGAAACCTTTTTGTGAAACCATATGCTATGAATGGATTAATGAAATTCATTTACAAAAAAATTAAACATTGCATGAATATACAACCGTGCTACATAATTAAAAAGTAATCCTTATTTCTTGATGAATTACCTTTGGACTATAATGTATCTTAAATAGGAAACTAACATTAGATATATATTTTTTCCTCAGAAAGCATTTTATTTAAAAAATCCAATTTAAATTTTAAAAATCCAATTTTTTATTTTAAAAAATCATTTATTTTTATCCACCTTGGTTCCTACCCGTCAAAAATGCAGACATTCTTAAGGCCACTTTATCCATTTCACAGGGAAGTCACTGAAAAATAATTCTCAGCATCTCACTAGCATAATATTTAAAACCTTTTACCACATGGAAAAAGGTTCCTCTTCTTCTTCTGTTAAAGACTTTAGATGACTATTACTGGAAATTGTAGGCCTTGTATGAATTCAGGCTCGTGGCCTAGGCACATGGCTGTTAAACACATAAGCCAACAACAACATGTCACATGGGGAAACTTTAAATAGCCTTGGGTGGAGCAAGATTGCATTGGTCCAACTTCCATTAATGGAAGCAGTGATGGCATTGGTCTTTTATGACAAACAGTTGCTTTGGGGCAGGCATGAACCTGGTTTGTCTTCGGTGCTTGTGCACAGCTTCCATCATCCCCTCCTGCGTGATGTACAACTGACTGCTTCCTAGTTCCAGAAGCCTTCATTCAAACTCCTGTTTGTTATGACATCTGCAGTTAGGCTCTTAGGTAAAATGGTAACGTTTCCTCCCCTCAAATTGGCATTCTAAAAAAATTAAGTTTAGGATTTCTGTTTGTGGTAATGAAATAAACTGCAAGTAACTAAGAAGCCATCCGTTGTGCTTCATTTATAAGAAGAGGATGGAGGGTGTGCATGAGCTTGTTAACATGCAGAGTACATACCTGTCACAATCATGAACAAACCAGGGTTTGTTTGTTTGACATCTGAATACAGCCAACATCATTTAGTTTATTCCTATCTTATCATCTCTTAAATCTATTCTAGAAGGACTGCTGCTTTTTCAGTTGTCGCTCCTATTGTCACGCATCTGACTCTTTCCAGCTGCAACACTTTAGATATACTCTTGTGATATACAGCCTTGCTGGATCAGGCCAAAGGTTGAGCATTCTGTTTCCAACACTAGCCGATAAGGTTGTGCCCAGGTGTCATTTGGATTCTAGCAGAAGAAAAAAGAGGACACAGGAGGGTATTCAGCTTTCCAAGAAAGTAGACAGAATGGACACAGTGGCTTGTATCTGATATCCTGAAGAATGTAGTACTAAATCACACTCTCCACAGACAGCTTAGTAATTGCAGAACAAGATTAATGCAGAGAGAACTGCATAACACACAACTGATAACACACAAAACCAAAAGCCATGTAAAAAAACAAACCAAACAACCCAGCATCCAAGCTTTTGAGTTCTACATAACTCTTTATCAAGAGTTAAAAAATAAAAAAAGGGGGGACAAGATCTCTCAGGCCATGGTCCAAATAAAGTATCCCTTTCTGGCTAAATTTCCTCTCATCCCCACATTCTTTTTTTAACATCCAGCCTAATGAAGAACAATGGATAGCTCAAAAGCTTGCACACTTGTGCTGTTTTGGTTAATCTTAATAAAAGCTACGTATTACATGGTTCTTGGTTTTGGATTTTGCTATGGACTGAAGTGGCTGCCTAATTTTTTTCTTATTAACACTCAGTCTGTCAGTGAGAGAAAGGATGAACACACATGATGTTGCCTTATATTGAATCAGACCATCGGTGCTATCAAGCTCAGTAAAGTCTATTGTGATCTCCAGGGTCTCCGGCAGAGGGGTTTCACATTACTTACTGCCTGGTCCTTGTTAACTGGAGATGCCAGGGATTGAACCTGGGGCCTTCTGCATGCAAAGCAGAGGCTCTACCACTGAGCCACATCCCTTCCAAGGTTGTTAACAAGGGCAGGGTAAGGATGGTCCTTCATATTTTTATGTAATCACTCCTTAAAAGAGCATCACAAGTACAAATGCTGTGCACAGAAGAAAGAACAGCAGTACCTGCAAAACTGTCCTTCAAGTGTAAACCTTATTTTGTACATAGTATGTTATTTATCATGAATTAGTTTTGCTGATGAATCAGACGTTTCCCATCAGACAGCCAATTCCAAAGTAATTTCTCCACTCTCCCCTTCTACCTAGCCAAGAAAACATACAGGAAGCATGTGCATCCAAGCAGAACAAGATGCTTGTATGCTTGGCTGTGCTTCCCAGAACTTACCAATTTAACAATGGCATTTCTACCTACCTTAGAGCTACAAAAGAGGACCCCCAGACTAAAGTTGGCTTCCTCAGCCCTCCTTGCACACACATTTTGTTTTCCAGATAACTGAACAGAAGTTTTCATGGGTCTTTGAAGGGAAAGAAACCAAACCAACCATTCATTGAAGCAGCCACACAAAGGAAAAGCTGGTCTTTGCACAGAGTTGTATGAGGGATGCCTCATTTTTCATTGGTTTTGCCTAAATCTGTTACCCTATGTTATCTACAGCTTTTGCATCTCACTGTCCTTCAACAGAATGACCAACCCAATTGCTTGACTTGCTGTGAAGCCCAGGAGTGGGAGGAGAAGGTTGATGAATGTTACTGCTCCTTTTGAAGCTGTCTAGCAAATCTGATCTCTGCTGCATGCAGGTTGTGCAACATTGGGCTCCGTTCCTAAGCGAATTGGCTCATGGTTTCTTGGAGAAAAAAAGGTGGAAGAGATGCTGCTGCTACAAGTCTTGTTGCAGAGGAGGGAGAAAGCTGAAAGAGACAAACGGTGACCAGCTGGTCTTATGGAGCAGAAAAATAGGACAGGCCAAGGCTATACTTTTGCAGTGCAACCTCCCTCCCTCCTCCATCCCCACCAACAGCAGCCCAATCACCCTTCTTTCTCTCCACCACAAACCATGTGTGTCACAAGCCCAAGTTGGAGTCACACTCCCTCCTTCTATCTCTCAACACTGTTGAGCATTGGGGCAACAAACGAGCATGCAGGAGCAACCTGGGCTCTACCTCTGCACCCATCCCAGCTGATCTTGCCCCATGGGCCCTAGGACAGCTCCCTGGCTGTGCCCTCATTGGCAGGTGGCAACCCTCCATACTCCATCCTGGATACCAGCAGTGAGCTCTCTGGTCTGCAGCTTTGAGCTCCAGGGACAAACTTGCAGTCACAGTTGTGACCTGGCCCTTGGGATTTGTTAAGGGCTGCATTAAAACATATCTAAATGATAAATATTTTGCAGTTAAACAAGATATTGTCCTGTTGTTAATGAACATACTTTCTGTGGTGTAATGCTGGCTTCCTGCAAAATGTGGTTTGGAAGTCAGGAACGGGCCTTGCTTACATCTCCCCTATCTGTAACAATTTCCCATCCATCCCATGGGAGCCTGAGAAAATGCACCTGGGCCCCTTTCTGAATGTCCAGCTACATTTTTAAAGGGTGCATTTCTAGCCCTGCGCAGATACAGGAGAAATGTGCTAGCAGCTTATTCCCTCCTGTTGCCTCACTGGATGGGAAGGTGAAGTTGAACATGGCACCAAAGCTGTCTCTTGTCCTGAGTTATTCCTTATTGACTGAGTTCATTCTCATTTGCTCTGGTCCATGGTGTAATTATAAGCAAATCACTTTTCCATTGGAAGCTGATATAATGCCATTTTGCAAGTTTTAAATGATCAGTAAAAGCTTTACTAACCAGCATTATTGGAGAACAGGGTTGCTGGTTAACTCAAAATGATGGTTAACCAAGTTTTTACAAGCCACGGTGCCAAGGGGCAACCATCACCAGGAACTGGCTGGAGCCGCTCCACCACTGCCTGCTCTGTGCTGCTCCTACTCTCAGATGGTGGTGGAGCAGGCTGCACATCCTGGCCTGCTCCTAACTATGGGTGCCATTCACTTGACAGCAGCATGAGGAAGCAGCACTTATGACCAGGATGCACCGCTTGTTCCTTTAGCTTCTGCTGTCTGCTCTCATATGATAGCTGGTGGCGGAGGAGTAGGCAGCACATTCTAGTCAGCTCCTCAACATAGGAATCTTTCACTTGACAGCAACATGAGCAGGTGGCGCCCATACCCAGGATGCAGTCCAGCATGCCAGTTAACCAGTCATTTTAGCTGTCTTTTGGCTGCTTATAGCTCTGCACAAATGCCAACTTCATTTATGAGTCAAAAATGAAGAAATTGATCTCATTAGCAAAATGTGAGATGCAGTTTCCAAGGAACACAATAAAACATTTAAGAGATCAAGACATAGTTAGATGCAGTGTTTGGAGTTTTCTGGGGAAATTAGAATTCTGATCGCCATACCCAAACCAGGGATTCAGATATGAGCCCTTGGATAAGAAACTTAGAAGGCTACCCTAAGGAAGAGCAAAGAGCATTTTTAACTTTTGCCTCCAGGGAATGAATCCCCAACTCTGCTCTAATAGCAATCCCTGTCATGCAGTAAGGAGCACCCATTAACTTTCTTAGAGACCTATGCAGAATAGCATCAAGATGCTTGCCTACTAAGGTGGCCCACAAGGAAACACCATAAAGAAGCTGGGTAACTATTTTTGCTTCAAAGAGCGTAATAGCAGAAGGGAAATTATAACTGGAAACTTTTCTGAAAACTTTTCTGGAAATTTATCCAATCCCTTAAATAGAGTGTGGTCTGATTTAGTGTATTTATTTTGACTTGTATTTAGTAAACAAATATCAAAGGTACACTATGTTAATTTTTATATCATGATAGCAACTAATACTTGAACTGAAAGATTTTATTAGGACAAAAAATCAGATCTATTGTGGTTTAAATGTTATAGTCCAAGGTCTGTGTAGGAATTATTATTTTAGAATAACATTTGTAAGAATTTAAAAACAGTACAATATGTACTTAACTCAGTTCCCCAGGGACTGCAAAACGGAGTTGTTCCACCGGGCAGATGGTTGAGGACACCAATGGTTTCTCTTCTGCTGGCCTCCCTTCTCTTCCTTCCCCCCTTCCATAGTTTGTATAAATAATTATTTTGTGTGTGCAGACTAATGTTATCGCCATGAGTAACGGGTGCTGTCATTTTAAACTCTTGTTTTAGTTTAAATTATATATTGTATTGAGTTTTAAATGTGTAACGTGTTGTAAGCCACTCTGAGCCCGACTTATCGGGATAGAGCGGCCTAAAAATCAAATAAATTATTATTATTATTATTTATTACAAATTTAAGGGGAGGAAAGGCACTGACAACTATTAATATGCCACTTTATCACCTGAAGAACTATGCATTGTATGTGGTGGATCTTATCTATTCATCCACTTCAGCAGAAATTTCACTCTCCTCCATGGAGGTCCCTGGGGCACCTCATCAATTAATTTATTTGTTAGTTCCATGTCAAATCAGACACTACGATATCCCTGATACAGTCCCCACAGTCCCTTCTGTTTTCATCAGGTTGTCCCCTCCTACGCTAGCCATCCATCTCCCCCTCATGCTATCCCTGAGGGGAGATTTCCCTATCCCCCAGGAGCAGCGTTTCAGGGGGCATTTTGTGCTGCAGTAGGAAGGGGGAGGTAAGAAAGTCTCATTCCACAGGCAGACATCCTATCACCCTTTGTAAATTTCCACAGGATCCAAGGTGTAGATTACAACTGTGAAAGAGCCAAGCTTGCCTAATAATATATCAGCAACAGCATCCATTCATTGTTGTTAATTTTATGAAACAATGGCTTGAGCCCACCAGAGTATTTCCGTGGACAGAACAATTTCCACCTGTGAAGTGAGACTTCAGTATGACATATTTCTATTTCTACATGATGGGCATCTCTCCATGCCTGTTTAATGGCCTCTGGGTAACATTACAGTGTAGTTGGTTGAAATATTGTTGAGGATGCTAATAAGGTTGTTGGTAGCAAAAATTGTTTAGTCAGATTTAGTCTTCATGGAACATCAGTAAATGGAATCTAGAGCCCAGATGAGCACCTGTATATTCAGAACCAATTTAATTTGAATTGGATTTGGAATTAAGTAGCACCAATCATATATTTAAGTTTTTGCTGTTGCAAGTTAACTTACAGTGCCTTCTTCCAGTGTATCCTTAGAATATGCATTTTCTGGCTCTAGATTGGTTTCTATCTCCCTTTGGCAAATTAACTGTGATTTTGCTTTACATATGCACTGAAGCAAACCATCATTAGTATAATTCAGATTCCCATGAAACTTTGGTTTGGCAACCCACCTCAAACTGTGGTTTCATTCTCTGGTTTATGAGGGAGCCATAATTTGAGTTGGTGAGTCTGGGGCTTTTGAGTTTAGAAAAAAGGCACTGGATGGGGACATGCATGGGTTGGAAAGTGGGTAAGAGAGCTTTGTGTCCTTCTTCCAACATACTGGAGTTCTGGGGGCACCCAGTGAAGTGTGATGGGCAATAGATTCAGGATGGACAAAAGGAAATGCTTTCCTCAGTGAGTGATTAAATTGAGCAGTTCATTACCA
This sequence comes from Euleptes europaea, assembly GCF_029931775.1. NCBI lineage: Eukaryota > Metazoa > Chordata > Lepidosauria > Squamata > Sphaerodactylidae > Euleptes > Euleptes europaea. The sequence goes on from NC_079316.1 coordinate 49,195,858, forward strand.
GTGGACTATAGTGCTGTTCATAAGCATAGATGGCCTTAAAAAGGGATTTGATAGATACATGGAAGATACATCCATCAGTGGGTACTGGCCATGACGAGTTAAGGTAACCGCCACAGACCGAGGCAGTAAGCCCCTGAATATCATTGGGGGATGATATTAACATCTGGGGAAGGCCTTGGCTTTGGTGCCCTGTTCGTTAGGCTTCCAGGGCATTTGGGTGGCTGCTGTGTGAAACAGGATGCTGAACTAGATGGATGACTGTTCTTATGAGAGAGGCTGAAAGAAGGCGCTGTTACTCCTGTTGCCTGTTCATCATACCACCTTTATACTTGCTTTTATTTGGTAAGAAAGATATCACCTGGGTGTTTGCCTTTCTTGAAGCAATGACAGATGTATTTTGGAAGATAACTCTGGAGAAATGGTATACAAATTTCCTAAATAACTAAAGAAGAAGAGTTGGTTTTTATATGCCAACTTTCTCTAACACTTAAGGCAATTAAACCAGCTTACAATCACTTTCCCTTCCCTTCAACTGACACCCTGTGAGATAGGTGGGACTGAGAGAGCTCTTAATAGAACTATGACTAGCCCAAGGTCACCCAGCTGGCTTCATGTGTAGGAGTGGAGAAACAAATCCAGTTCACCAGAGTAGCGACCGCCACTCATGGAGGAGTGGGGAATCAAACCCAGTCTCCAAGTTAAGAGACCAGTGCTCCAAACCACCGCTCTTAACCACTACACCAGGGAGTACAGGTGTGTGGAGCCTTCTGTGCATGCAGTGCCTCACTAAGAGGCTAACTTGTGAACGTGCTCTAAGATTCCAGTAAATGCAATCCAGCTAATGAGCAAATTTGATGAAAAATTCTAGAAAAGCATTTAATGGAATGAGGAGTATGCTGCATTGTTTATGTGAAAGTTAAATACCATTTAAAGAAAAGATAAGTATTATTTGTATAAGTTAGGAAATTGTTTTGTTTTGGCTGGGCAGTAAAACAATTTGGAGGTAAAATCAGAATCAGCTATATTGATAAAAATATGTTGCTAACCAAATTTTAACACATGAATTACTTCAGAAATTCTGAGATTATTTTGATACCAATCATACTCTCTATCACTCTTAATTTGTTAGGTTGTTTATTCATGTGGAAGTGGAAGGTTACTGGTAGGAGGAGAGTACTCAAATGGCATAAAAAACAACTGCCACAGGGGGGCAGCAGACTACAAAGCAATGTTGTAATTCTAAATTTTTAATGATTGCGCGTTTCACAACTTAGCAATTACTTTATTCGTTTTAGGAGTTCTACTATCAATCGACTTATGCTATCTTTTGTGAAAAACTAGTAGCCCATACGTCTGCTAGACTTCAGTTAAGAAGCCATTTAAAAATATAGACTCATCATCATTAATTGGGTATACTATTTAATAGACATTTCAGGGGAAACAAACCACAATCCCTCAGTTTGTAGCTGTCAAAATATAAAGCGTGGAAGCCAGGTGCTCGCTTTATGTATGTCTTGGCTTAGCAAGGCTTTTAACTTCTCTCACTGTCAGATATTATACTCGATAACTATTACGGGTGAAGGAGGCAAATAAAAGGAGATGACTATTTAAGGGAAGACTGGAGGAAGTTCCCAGCCTATTCCATACCCTAGAAGTTGGGTAGACTGAGTTTAGATATTACACAGCGGATTCTACAAAGCATGGTTTGGAGCAGGGGGAAAGTGCTGCAGGTTCACAGATTACTTCCTTCCTTCTCCGCCTCCAGGTTGTTGTAACTGGAGTTTACTCTGATATCTGAATCTGATGGCTATGATTAGTAGGTAATCCAAGTTGAATATTTTGGGTGTCATCAAAATCTATGATCCAAGGCCAACCCAGAAATGGAGCAGGGATTGTGGGTGCAAGGGGAGATGTTGGAAATGGAACATGAAATCCAAAGGCATGTTCCTTGAGAGCCAGCGTGGTGTAGTGGTTTAGAGCGGTGGACTCTAATCTGGAGAACCGGATTGGTTTCTCCACTCCTACACGTGAAGCCAGCTGGGTGACCCTGGGCTAGTCACAGTTCTCTTAGAGCTCTCTCAGCCTCACTTACCTCACAAGGTGTCTGTTGTGGAGAGAGGAAGGGAAGGAGATTATAGGCCGATTTGATTCTCCTTAAAAAGAAGAGAAATTGGCATATAAAAACCAGCTGTTTTTCTTCTTCGTCATCATCCAGGTTATGGTTTGGAAACCATCTGAATAAAACATTGTTTTTTATTTATGTTAAGTTAAACTGCTAAAACTAAGAGTTTGGTAAGATGTTAAAAAATATATGTTCCTTATGCTTGTGACAGTCAAACTTAGCTTGAACCAAAAACTACACTCAACCTATATTTTTTCCTTCTGAAACAAGAACCATTGCGGGGTGGGGATGGGCTGTCTGAACAGAGCAGATCTCCCTACAGTATCCTCAATAACATGGACCACTGGTTTAGAATAAGAGTAATGGTAGTGGTACACATGCTGGTCCCAACCAGAATGAGTATAGGAACAGTTTTATGCATTTTGGGTTTGTCTAGGCTTCTATATTCTTCTATCTTCAAGAGCTAGAAAGCAGCAGGCAGGACAAAGACCTGCTGCTTTCACGCTGCAATCCATTGTAGAGCAGGCTGTGAAGGTAAACAGCTTGGTAAAGGCCGGCAAGAGGATAGCATTTCTGTGCACTGTGGAGTGCTTCCTGCGTGCTCAGCTAGTCTCTGTAACTCTTAAAAGATGTTGTTGAAAGCATTTCTTTCTGACTTTTAACCTGCAGATCAGTGTATACATAGTTCTTTACTAAATGGTGAGTCCTTTGACAGGCTGCATCCGTGATGGTTAGACCTTTTATGGTCCCTAGCCAGTGCAGAGTACAGTAGCCTACAGTGTCCATTTTCTGAGAGGTTAGAGACGGGATTTCACAACAGGGGAGGTGGGTATTGACTGAGCAAGAGAATGCGTGCATTTTTTATTTTAAAAATTAATGATATATTAAGTTTCCATTACGTTGCATATTTCAGTTTCAGATATTTGTGAGTAAGCTCCTTTCCCCTCCCTAAAGAGCCTCTTTGATTTAGGCAAGGGGCTTCTACTGTGTGTGTGTGTGTGTGTGTGTTAAGTGCCGTCAAGTAGTTTCTGACTCATGGCGACCCTATGAATCAATATCCTCCAAAGTGTCCTATCCTTAACAGCCTTGCTCAGATCTTGCAAATTGAGGGCCGTGGCTTCCTTTATAGAGTCAATCCATCTCTTGTTGGGTCGTCCTCTTTTCCTGCTGCCTTCAACTTTTCCTTTGGAATTGTTTTTATTTTTTTCCTTTGTATAGTTGACCTCCCATATCATATAACAAATTGCTTTTAAAACTCCGTTTGGATCTAGAACTAATTGTCCATACATTACATGAGTAGGGCTATTAGAGAAAAAGAAATCAAAACTAGTTTGAGCAGTCAAAACTAGTTTTGTGGTTCTTTGGATCCTGACAACCTTATTCCTTTCCCCTGTCTTTCTAAATCCTGTTGGCTAGTCTATGTAAACATAGATGCAGTAGATTCAGATCATGATGCAAACATAGATGCAGTAGATTCAGATCATAATGTGAATGGCATTGTAGTTAGTTGAGGTATGCCTGAGTGGCTACCAAGTCTCTGTTAATTTACCAGAACCAAACTAGAATAAACAACTTCAGTCACAACTGAATCCTACCTGTAATCAAACCAACAAACATAATAATACCTGATGAGTGTGCCTACTGTGTGAAGTGTATGTAGTATTGTGAGTATTGTGTGAATACTAAGGCCTTTCATCTAAAGTTTAGTAAAATAGTTTTCTACAGCTACTTCTGTATGACAGTGAGGGGTTTCTGTTTGATATCTTTGGTAGTCTAAAAGTCCACACTCTGATTTGATATAAGCAACATTTTTATTTTGCTATAGGCTGCGAGCTTTGTCTAGCGGTGGAAGTGTGACATCTCCACCTCTATCTCCAGCTTTGCCAAAGTATAAATTAGCAGATTACCGCTATGGGAGAGAAGAAATGTTAGCACTTTTTCTGAAAGATAATAAGGTAAGTAGCAATAGAAGTGCTGGTAGGTAAATGTAGGAAGAGGTGTATTTAATACCCAATCAAGGAAAAAATAATGCTTGTGTCTAGGATAAAATTAAAATACCAGACAGAACTGAGACAAAGTCATATAGTCAAGCAAACCCCATATTTATTATATTCTGTAAAATATGTTAACCATTTAAAAATATGTTCAACCCATTTGAATTCATAAGCCCATATAACTCAACACAGCATAAACAAATACATTCAGTAGTTGGAATGTACTGAGTGTGATTAGTCCCACTGTGAACATGTTGAATTGACAAATTATGCAGACATATAAATATGAATAGCTTGAAGAAAGTGTAGCTTCTTTTTAAAAAATCTATTTTTAATATGCTAAATATGTGATTTTTAAAACTGTGATTTTGAGTTTTGGCTATATGCTTGGTGTGCTACTGAGGATGTGTAAAGTGCATTGCTTTCACCAGAGACGCAGCTCCTCTGTATTGGAAGAAGAAGCTATATGTGTCTGATCTTAAACATTCCCCAGAAGGGGCTGGGTGGAATATTTTGAGGATTTGTATGACATTCCTTTGACTAATAATAATAATAATAATAATAATAATAATAATAATAATGTTTACATTGCCTCTCTTGTTGGCTTTGCTTTGGTCTTCTAACTCCCAGTAGAATCAGTTTTATATAGTGAATAGTGCTGGTCTTGGACTGGGGAGACCTGGGTTCAAATCTCAGCTGTAAAGCTTACTATGGGCAAGTCCCTCTCAGCCTCATCTCAATTTCAGGGTTATTACAATAATTAACTAGAATCAGTGGAGTTTAGTAGTTAGAGTGTCAGATTAGGATCTTGGAGACCCAGGTTTGGATCCCCACTCTGCCATGTAAACTTGCTGGGTGATTTTGGGACAGTCACACACTCGGTCTAACCTATCTTGCAGGGTTGTTCTGAGGACTTCATAAGCCACTTTGGGTTTCTATTGGAGAGAATAGTGGGATATAAATGAAGTAAATAAACATCCTAATTAGTTCTTCTTCCCGGATTCCAACCCTTTCCATCTCACCTGCCAAACCTTTCTGCCCATCAAGTCCTATTATTCATCATCACCAGATCCTTCTACTTTTGCTTCCAGGCCTGAGCATTACTTTATACTTCCAAGTCCTATAATCTAGACCCCGATCCCAAATGTTTGCTACTTGCCCACCTGAGAGCACAACCATCCATCTTATCTGCCCGTTTTCTTTTTTGCAGCAATGCTAGCAAGTTCCGTATTCCAGTCTGCTCCAGTGCACTTCATTCTTCTTGATGCTAATTTAGAGGGATTGGGGAGATAAAACCGCAGTGGCATACTGTAGCAGCCATCAGCAAACAGGCTCTTTTTCTCTGCAGGGACACAAGGGTCATGAAGATGTTTCATTAATTTGTGTGCTGAGTGCTAGGGACAGTGTCGGAGACCAGCACCCAATTAACCATAGTATTGAAAATGTTTGGTTTCTAGCTATGTCTGGATAAATATTGCAAGATGTAAAATGAAAGTAGAAACAAGATATAATTTCTGCATGCTTCTTTGACCATGGCAGCTGTCTTTGGTATTTGTGTTTTGAGGTTCAGTGTTTTCCCCTTACTTCCCCCTCCCAAATTTACTTCCAGGTACCCTCAGACCTTCTGGATAAGGAGTTTCTGCCTATTCTACAGGAGGAGCCCCTACCACCATTGGCACTAGTCCCTTTTACAGAAGAAGAACAGGTTGGTTTCTTAAGTAAATGAAACATGAGGTCTGTATAAGTCTTACATTTGATTGATGGGGAAAGACTAGATTGTACAAATGCAAGAGCATATCTCATACACAGATACAAGTTGTACTGGTGTTGTGTTGGTTGCATCTTTTGAGAGAGATGGAATCAGACATGAAAGTTGATAGACTTGCAAGAAGAAAGCAGGGTTGATACTTCTTGGGTTTTCATTGAGTGAGTTATGTTTTCCTGGAACATCCCTTGCATACTGCAAATTGGACTCCTAACATTCAGGCAAATTAAGGCTGTATCAATCTAAAAGAAGCAGACTTGACCCCCCCCCCCACACACACACACACATATCTGTATACAAGGCATCCCTTTCATATTGGGAGCTATGGGTGGTGAATAAGAAAACTGGGTAATCCCAGCACTGTGTGCCGAAAGCAGCAGTTTCCACCTTCCCTTGTAGCTCAACTGTGAGGGGGAGCAGCCGGACTTAGCTCCCCCTACACAACAGCCAGTTAGCTGCACAGAGTGAGAACTTGCCATTTCATATCTTTTCCACTTTAGACATCCTACATAATGCTGTGAATAGGATGTTGAATAAGGAATAGGAAGACCTTGATGTAGATCTCCACTCAGAATCTGAAGCTCCCCAAGTGGCCTTGAGCCAATTTCAGTCTTTCAGTCTTAAAGGTAGTGATGATAAAATGAAGGGACTGTGTAGCCAGCGTGGTATAGTGGTTAAGAGCGGTGGTTTGGAGTGGTGGATTCTAATATGGAGAACTGGGTTTGATTCCCCACTCCTCTACATGAGCGGCAGACGCTAATCTGGTGAACTAGGTTGGTTTCCCCACTCCTACACATGAAGCCAGCTGGGTGACCTTGGGCTAGTCACATCTCTCTTAGAGCTCTCTCAGCCCCACCTACCCCACAGGGTGTCTGTTGTGGGGAGGGGAAGATGATTGTAAGCTGGTTTGATTCTTCCTTAAGTGGTAGAGAAAGTCGGCACATAAAAACCACCTCTTCTCCTTTCCTGAGCTTAGAAGTAAATGTTTAAAACCTCCAGATTTTACTTTATTCCCTCCGCAACAAGACAGTGACATTTTAAGGAATCTCCCACTCTCCCAAATCACAAATGAGGACCTGAAGGAAGCACATGGAAGACAAATAGTAGGAACCTTGGCCAGTGGGGAAAATAAACTTTTAACACAGAGGAGTTCTGTGCTGTTGGCATTAATAACAAGAGAAAATTTGGGATGCTATAAAGAAAAGGCCCTGACTTGGATGGCCCAGGCTAGCCTGATCTTGTCAGATCTCAGAAGCTAAGCAGGGTCAGCCTTGGTTAGTATTTGGATGGGAGACCACCAAGGAAGTCCAGGATTGCTGTGCAGAGGAAGGCACTGGCAAACCACCTCTGTTAGTCTCTTGCCATGAAAACTCCAAAAAGGGGTCGCCATAAGTCGGCTGCAACTTGAAGGCACTTCACACACACACACATAAAGAAAAGAGTAGTAGGTTTACCAGTTGTGATACAAATGATGACCTTTGAGATACATCAGAAACCATTTGGAAGGTTATTTTACTGATGATAAATAAGCGCCTACTAATCCTCAAATGAATATCAGCTGATTTTATTTTTTACAAGAGAGCAATTGTTGTGTGACTGCTTTTCCAGGTTGGGTGTAATGTCATAGGTTTGCAGTCTGTCATCTGCCTGGGACAAGTAGCAGTTGTTCTGAGGCAAGCAGTCGTGACAAGCCAGACATACCCAGCCTCTGGACTGTCCTCACTCTTTAAAAAGACATTGCCAAAACACTGAGAGTGCTGCACAGAAACTGCTATAGTGTTGAACTGTATTTCTTTAATTGGGGGCAAGCAGCTGTGCTCTGTGAATATACATACATACGAGTGCTCCCTTCTTAACCATACTTAAAATGTTACTGCATCTGTCACACCCAGCATGAGAAAAGGACAGTTGTGTTCACAGTTAGCATTGTGCCATGATTTCTTAGCTGTGTGGAACTAGGTTGCCTGTTGTTCCCGGCTTTAAAGGGCTACTACTATGGGTGCTTCAAAATTGAATTGTGGTATCAGGAGTTTGGGGGATGGGGGTCGTAGGTCAGGTATTGCAGCATTTAGCTGCCCTCCTTGACTCTGATTGTGGTAGTTTAGTTAGCTCAGAATGACATTTTCACATATCACTTTGCTCTCTGCGCTTCATTTGAAGAATTATTTTGTAATGGTCTGAAATATTAAGAAACCATCCTATCATTGTGCCATTCAACACAAATTTGTTAGGCAATATTAGTAATAAAAGGACCATGTCTAAATAGTCATCTGATTGCTTGTTTAATAATTGTAATCTGTCTGAGTTGAAAAATAAGCCACTTCATAGTTCATCTGATCGGAGGAAGAAAAAATCATTCTTCCTTGCTGTTGGAAATTTCCATCATAGAAACATTCAAGTGATTGCATAATTGACATCCTAAATGTTGTAGAACATCATCCTTTGAGAAATGAAATGCATATACAAAGTTTATTTTTATAAAAAAATGGAAAGTAATATAGTACTTCAAGTTCAGCTCCTCTCCTGGTCACTTGCTATGTGTCTCACATTTCCATCCTGTTCTTCCTCTGAGGCACTCAGGGTAGTGTACATGGATATCCATTTTATCTTCACAACTACCTGGTGAGGCTGAAAATAATTTAGCCAAGGTCACCCATTGTGTTTCATGGTTGAACAAGGGTTTAAATCCAGGTGTCCCAGGTCCTCTTTTGATGCTCATTTGCTATTGTATTCTACCCACTTGACATCTCACATGGAAATGATTTCAGTTGTAAGTAATATTTTATACTTCAGCAAGGAAGCAGCAAAATATGTCTGATTTTTTATTATTTTGTTTTTATAAAACAATTCATTCATTGTTTCTTTTCTTTGGCAGAGAAATTTCTCTATGTCTATAAATAGTGCTGCCGTCCTGCGATTGACGGGGCGAGGAGGAGGAACAGTGGTAGGGGCTCCTCGAGGTCGAAGTTCCTCTAGAGGCCGAGGTGAGATGTTTTGTGAACACCAAGTAACACCATTGTAGTGGGAACATATGCCTTTGTAAAATTTAACAAAATTAAACCCATTCACCCAATATAAAGGTTTTTGGGGGGTAATCTACTGTGCCGATCCTCTTAGGAAGGAATATGACAAAAATATTTCAAGTAATTAAATATAAACCAGTAAGAGAGAGAACCTGCTGCAAAGAACTGGCAAAGGCACCCAGTTCTCCAAAAATATACAGAGGAGAGCTGTGGCACCAAAAAGTTCTGTTTTTACTGATATTCAGACACTGTTCATAACATTAGTAGTAGGAGAATATGTGAAGTGGCTTTTTGATAGGATCTAAGACAAGGTATACTAAAACCCTGAGCTCAGAAAATGATTTAGAACCACCAGATGGTTCTAATGATTTAGAACCACCAGATGGTAAAAAGGAGAAATGAGAACCTGTGTCCTTGCACAATATTCTGAACCTTGCTGCTCAAAATGAGATAGTATAATGAATCAACCAAACATTGAGAGTATACCTGCCCACCACCCCTGAGGAACACATAAAGGTGCAAATAACGTATGTATGAATTCAACTTAACAGCCAAGGGAATGACTGTAGAGGCACTTATTCTTTGTATAGTCAGCACCTGCTGAGTCTACTCAGATTGTGATGGCATTGGGGATGATATTCCTGTACTGTTCCTACTACTGGAGGTGAAGTGATATTACCAGTCAAGCTTTCCAGCCAAGTTTGTGCTGTTTAGAATGGATAGTGGCTGGAAAGAAGGGTGAAAAATATATTTGCTATTAAAAGCAACAGAAATAACCACCATGTGTTTATTCCATCCTCTTTTTCTAGTTTAATTCCTAATGACTGGTATGAACCTGAACAGGATGTCACAGTATAGTTTAAAGTGGGAATGGTAATAAAACTATGTGTGAAAGGTGAAAGAATCGAATGATTTCGTTACTCTGTTTCATTTGGGAATTTTGTAATGGAATTTTCTTAGTTTGGCTTCCTTCCCTTTAATGTGCTCACTAGAGAAAACATAGTGGAAAGGAGCAGGGGTAGGGAAAGAGCAAAGAGGAGTGCAAAGTGTGCCCATCCCTTGTGTTCTCTTGCTCTCTGTGCATTAGATTCCACATGTGGGACACTAATTGCCAGTTCCTTGTACAAAGCAGCTAGTACTTTGCTGGAAAGCCATGCCTGGCTGTCCTCAGCTAGGGCCAGGGCTTTTTCGGCCCTGGCCTCGGCCTGGTGGAACTCTCTCGCTAGTGAGACCAGGGCCCTGCGGGATTTAATGCAGTTCCACAGGGCCTGTAAGACCAAGATATTCCACCAGACCTACAGTTGAGGGCAGCCATGATTTATATCATGGCTGGCCTCACTTTCTCATCTTCAACTTATCAATTATGGTGAGGTCCTGATTCCCCCCCCCCCCGGACTCTCTATGGCCTAGTGTTCTATTAATAGCACCAATTAGTATAGTTAGGTTTTAATGGTTCATTATTTATAATTGTTTATAATTTTTAAAATTGATTTTAGTGTATAATCCTGCTGAATTTTATGTGTTGGATTATTTAATGATTGTTAGCTGCTCTGAGCCTGGCTCTGGCCAGGAAATATAGCAGGGTACAAATTGAATAAAATAAAATAAATGAATGAGGGTTGATTAATTTCAGGAGAAAATTATAAGTTTAGTTTTGTCAAAGTGTGGGAATAACCTCTTGTCATGGTGAACCCAAAGGAACTTCTGAGGATTACAAGATATTAACTGGAATAAGCTGTCCATATCTTGATTAGCTGGGGTCACAATTAAAATTCTTGTGTGACCTAAAATAGTTTTTCTGTTTAATGAAGTACCATAGTAGCAATATGCCTTGTCTGGGAATCTAGATTGAAGGATTAGGAGTGCCTGATATTATCAAGCAACTAGGTTTAACGTGATGCAGAGATGATAAATAATTGAAACATTACTTAAGAGGAAGCTGATTCACCTTGAGGAAATCAGCCATGCCACTACAGCATCCTTTACTAGTTGGGGGAGTGGCATTGAGTGTGTAAGTGAGGAACCCATTTAATCTCAATTTTGATATTAACCAGGTCTCTTGGATAAAAATTATATCATAATATCTTATAAACTGTAAGAATATAGGATCTTGATTTTTATTTGACCATCCAGTCACATTCCATGAGATACACTTTTAATTATGTTCACTCTGGGTCTCTTATTGTCAGTTTAGTTGCTCTATTTTATCCATCTCTTTAGAATCCACTAAGATTGATCTATTTTTGTATATGGGTGCTGAGGTCAAATTGGAGGGCTCTGTGGGGTGAACGGGTTTGAGGGCCCACTATACCAATCTCCTGGTCCTCTAAATAGCAATTTAAAAACCCTTGCAGAAAGTCCAGAGTTTATTTGAAGAGAGGGAAAATCATAATCTTTATATAAGGCAGGTTGATTTTTACTAAGCAGCACATCTAATAACTTAGTAAGTTTTGCTGATGTTTGTACCACAAAAAGGATCGCTGGGCGAGCTGCAATAACAGTGAGAGAGAGCAGTGTAGGATCCTGGGTGTGTTCACTTATTTCCAATAATGTAGTGTGGAATTGCTCAAGCCTATTAGTAATAGATTTGTTCTCCACTGGCGGGAGAAAGAATTGAAAGAATTTATTAAATCTGTCTCAATAGCATATGTAGTTGGGGACTCCCCCACCTTAGGCTCCAAATGGGTGGGAGGTTCGTCCCCGCTAATGAGAACATGCTCTGAAGGATTGACTGTGCTACTGAGCCCACTCTTAAACATGGCTTCAGTTTTGGCCCTCAGAGGACCTTATCTAAAAAGAGGGTAAAGTAAGATGTTAAAAACCCAGGAAGGGAAAATTGCCCTGGAAATCAGAGAGTTTTTCCTGTTGCATAATCAAAGTTGGAATAAATGGGCTATCAAATGATTGCCCTAAAGGAGCTTAGAGTTTCAACTGATCTCAGGGCAATAGATGAGCCTTTAATATTTAAGTAGGCCTTTAAGAATTATTCTATTCCATATTTAGAATTCAAGGGGAGGGGTCCTACCATCCATGAAAACATTCAGACAAATCTGATGGGACTGTACCACCAATTGGTTAGTATTCAACACACCAGGAGCCTGTAGTTGCAGCTCAGTAGAGAAGGAGACAGTGAGGTTAGAAGGTATTAATGGCTTTCCTGATAGGGAGTTATTACAGTTAAACTTTGTCACTGCATCAGTAAGATGGTCCAACTTGGTGAGGACAGAGTTCAGCTGGCTAAAGATAGTGCTCACTGTCCTAGCTGTTAAACAGAATGAAAGAATGGAATGAAAATGAAGTTTGAATTCATGTTTCAGTGAACAGCTACATGATTTAACCCCCTTACGAAAATATACAGCAGTGGGAGGAGGCTAACCTATATACTATTAAATGCCTAGCAAAAACAAGAAATTATTATATGAAGAAATAGTACGAAGGGTGGGAGGAAAGCATTCAAATTGATTAGGCATGTTTTATCTGCATTAAGTAAGAAATATAATGATATGCTGAAACTTGTTTTGGAAAAAAATGTATGTGGGGAGAAAGAATCATACAGAACCAAAAACCCCTTAATTAGAGATACTTAGTGAAATGGATAAACATCATGAAAAAGTAGAATTGTTGAATGAACACACCTAGATATAAGAAGTAGTCCCTAAAAATTAATAGCAATTGTTGAAGAATTGTTGAAAAAATATACTGATCTCCCACAGATTAGCATTATATACAAGATGCCTATAGATTTATACTGGCAATGTCAAATGCGTCTGCCAATCAGTTTCAAAAATGTTTGGGGATGTTCTATGGCTCAAAACTGTTGGATGCTAGTGTTGAATTTAACACAGGAAATTGCAGGGTTTAATGTGCCACCTGACCTTATGATCTTTGTTATGTTCTCTGTAACGATGAGGTGGAGAATTCAGATGTGGAGATGGTATTGAAGTTATTAATTACTAATTATTAATTGCAGGATGCTAGAAACAGACCCTCCTACAGTTTCTGATTGGTTGTAAAGTATTGCTTGTTTGATTAAATTAATGTATTAGGAATTTCGAACTGAGTTTGATATTTATATGGCTAGGTTTATTGAAAGATGGAGTTTTATGCTTATTGTTCCAAAACATAATTAAAAGGTGGGGCTTGACCTTATGTATTTTTTCAGGATGTTATAATTCATTACTGTACATTGTTGTATATGTATAGATTTAATTTTTCCCCCAATCCCATTTTATCTTTTCAGGCAGAGGCAGAGGAGAAAGTGGTTTCTACCAAAGAAGTTTTGATGAAGTAGAGGGTGGATTTGGCCGTGGAGGGGGCAGAGAGATGCACAGATCACAGAGCTGGGAGGAAAGGTAATTTTAAACACCTATAAATTTAAAGTAGTTTGAATCTTTTTTGGAGTTTGGTTAATTGGCTCTGTTGGTACAATTCTGGGTCTACTTGCAAGTTCACACTCCTAGGGGACCTCATTGTCTATTTTATTTTTTAGGTGTATACCTATAAATGTCAAAGTTGAACGTGACAAACATATTCTTGCTAACACTTTTATAATGCCAATACTGGTGTGTGGGGGACACCGACAGTTTTTCCTTATACAGTGTGTGAAATGGCCCTAAGATTCTTACCATTTTGAAAATAGTGAGGCTGTGAAATTAATAGTAGGGTACAGATTTTTCTATAAGCACTACTGAATAAATGAGTAACTAAAAATGAAATGAAAAATTGGATGGTATTGATGAATAAGAATATTAGTTTTCAAGACGTTATCCCATGAGGAATATTAAAAGGACATGAAGTTGGTTTCATGAAATCATTAATGGGTACAAGCTTATAATAAACAAGAGAATGAGTAATTATTGAATATATGTTTGTGCTATTGTGTAGATAAAGAATTTGAGAAGAGATAAGTTAGTAAGAACTAGGGGTGTGTGCCAGGAAACATTTTCTTACAACTTTTGATCCAGGCTTTGAGATGGAAAATGTTACCATGATTGCTTCATTTGGGGTAGGATGTTAACAGTTCGGGTTAAAAATCTATCCTGTTTTTCGTTTACTAGATTTACAGGACCATTTTCTGTGCATGCACACTGCAGACACTGTTCTTTTCAGTGCACAGCCAATTAGAGGGTGTCCCATGCAGCAGTCATCCCATGCAGCTTCCAAAATCACATGGAACACAGTCCTCCCTCTCCACACCAGACCCCCCCCCCCGAATCTCAGTCAGATGCTGTAAAGTGGCCCTGTTTTACTGGGCCCTCAAGAACTTGTTCATTTCTGCTCCTGCTGTCTGGGTAAACACCCAAACTTGAAATTTTGCAGATTTTCGGGGACGGTGGTTTCATTTCACCAACAATCTTGAATTCCTATGTTCTGGGAATCCGAATTAATAACCCAGAACAGTGATTTTTGTGTATATTTTTGGCTTGGGTTTTCCATTATGCACACCCCTGTGGAACAGGTTCTGTGACCTCCAGGAGTCCTAATGGTTACTTCATGGCTTCAGACTTATTCTGCTTGAACAGCAGGTGCCAGCACTGCATAGCAAACTGCTTTTAAGTTTGAGGGGAATTTCTAAAGTAGTTGATGGTTTGGTGTGAGGGCCAATGGTTTAAAGGAAAAAGTACAGAAGCAAGCCTCGTGTTGAAGCTAATTGGTTCTTTGTATTCCACCCAAAGAAAACTCAGCTACATACTGATCAGTTGAAATAAATTGATCCAAATAGTACAGTGGAAAACAGGTAGTGCAATTCATCAAGATGAGGTTAAACCTCCCCTGAAATGCTGACTGAGAAAACATTAGTTAATTAATAGGGATTTTCACAATACTTATATTTTGCAAATAATTTTGTTATTTCAGAAGGAACTAATTTAAAAAATCTGATTGGATTAAAAAGCCAGAAAGGTACAAATATGGTGTAGCAGAGAACATCAGATTAAAAACTGAAAGAATATGGATTACTCTTCCCACTACAATTGACAAAATGGGAGGAATATTGGTTAAAGGCTTGTGAAATGTTTTTAATACTGGATCATATGGGCAAATTGAAGGTTTAAATTGGTGATTTAACAACTTAATCTTCAGAGTATTCTTTTTAATCTGAAGTTCATTTAGAATTCATATATCTCAGTCAAAGTAATGCAATTAAAACTTAATTAAAATTCATTTCAACTTAGAATTCGTTTATCATTGAAATAACTTTTCTTCTAAACTGGGACATGTTTTTGAATGCTTATGTAAACTTACTTTTTCAATTTTCAGGGTTGACAGGAGATTTGAAAAACCGGGGCGAAAAGAGCCAGGTATGTGTATGTTTTTCTTTTTTTCAAAATAGTACTTTAGATGTGGCAGTCTATATCTCAGAATCAGAATTTATTAATACAGTTGATTGAGATACATGTATCTAGAATATAGAAACAATTTTGGTACGTATCTTATAATGTTTTTAAGGTAATAGGATACAGTCTAATCTGAAGGAAACAAGAAGTGGGTTTTAGGTTTATCCAAGTTGAAGTCTTGAACTGAGTTTCTGAAGACAACCTATGTTAAGTATTTAATGTATTATCTCATTTAAAATTAATCCTTTTAATATTGAGGTTTAACGTTGCAGTATAATTATTGTAAAGCATGATCCTTATTCTTCAGCAGCCCAAAGTCTTTCATATTGTATTTTCACAGATGCACCTTACTGAAAGCAGCAGTCAGTTATTCTTTAATGTCTTTTCAGACAACCCAAAGCTGGCTATCAGCACATAATGAATCCAGTGCTTATCAGAGTTGGTAGTTACTCTGCCACACACCCAACCTTTGGGATACAATGATGTTAAAATGGACTTAAAATTACTTGCAACATGGTGTGTTCAGATTTGTCCTGGCTAGTCTTAGGATGAGTGCTTTGCTGAGAGTAGTGGCCTGCATTATTTATTATACTCTGCCTTTCCCCATAGCTCATGGAGCACTACAAATCAATTTTAAACATACAGAATACAGTAAAACCCCAAATAAACCCCCTTTCTCCCTAACTCATAATCCTTTGCAGCCTATACTCTGTTAAAGGCCATAGCAAATAAAAATGGCCTTGCAGTGCCTCCTAAAGACTGCTAGAGATGGCGCCCCCTCACCTCCTCAGGAAGCCTGTTTCATAGGATGGGAACTATGAAGGAAAAAGCAGGGGATCTGGTCATTGCCAGGTGGACTACTGTAAATACAAAGGAACCAATGGAAAGGGACAGTCTGAGGACTATAGTTGGCGCATGAGAATATATGGAAAATGGCAGTCTTGCAGCTATTAGAGTTGCGGTGTGACAAAGATTGTATTTTGGGTTGTATGAGTCAATCTTCAGTGGAAGATTTTTATTTCCTGAACTCTTTACTTTCATTAGATCTTTATTTAGCTGTTTTTGGTGGCTTAATGCAAGATGGTATTTTTGAAGACTTACCTAGGAGTCTTTTGGCCCCCTTCCACCCAAATACATAGTGAGTTGTACCCTACCACTCAGCTCAACTAATCTGGCATGAAGACCCTCTCCACGTGCAGAAGGCTCCTTGCTTAGATAGCAGAATGGTGAAGTAAAGACCAGGATTGCCCAAACTACATTAAATTTGTGATTTGTTGGTTTGGATTGGATTGGATTGTCTACCAGATAGTAGTCCAGAAAAGTGCAAGTTTGCAGGTTGGCAGAACTGGCATGTGCATCATATGTTAACGCATGTCATCGTTCTAGTTTTTTGATCAATCAAGTTAATTAAAGATATTTGTAGAAAAGCTCTCCATTGTGCTCTTTACAGAGGCAGCAGAGTTCTTTCTGTGTTTCCTTCTAGCATTGTGATATACTTTTGAAAGTTGCTTAGGTGTTTTGGTGAACAGTTTCCTCCACTGGCAGGTAGAAGAGAGGATCCAAAAACTCTTCTGAGAGAGATTTTAATAATGCCAGCAGCAGCTAAGCACCCACTCCTGCTGAAAGTCAGGAGGATTTGAGAGTCTAACTGCAGTTTGTGTGAGGAGATTTTTTTTTAGATATCTAAACCCTGCATTTTGTAACAATGCCAGATTTCTATGGTGACCCGTGCCTGAAAATTGTATAAATCTTCATCTGTTTTTAATGCCCTTTGAATCCCCTTTAAAGCATCTAAGTTATTTGGTTGTGCTGTTCTATTTTAGTTCTTACGACTTAGTCTGGTAAGGCAGAATTAAAAGGCATGTTTCTAAATCTATTGTTTTTGGTCTTCCATCGCTTTAATTCGTCTGGTTCCTTCAAGGCTGTTTATTAAGCTTAGTAATGTTTGTTATATACTATATTAATATTTGGAATTTTATTTTTTTATTATTGTTATAACACTTTTCAGTGTGTAAACTCTAAAGGGTTTTACTAATTTTTCGTAACAAAATTCTTGTAGGGTAAATTAGGCTGCAAAATGACAGCTCCCAAAGCATAACTAGTGAGATTAAGGGCTGAACAAGGACTTCAAGATACTGATTCAACAATCTGTCTGCAACACAATAGAAGATAAACAATTTTTAGTTCTTGTTTCCTAGGAAACAGTAATGAGTTGCATATATGTTGATGACTGCTGTACAAAGCATCCTCTGGAGGTAGGACACAAAATGATAGAAGGGTTTCCAGAGCATTTTTGTTCTGTTTTTGTAGGATCCTGAGAATCAAAGGTATGATTATTATAAGTGTTTCTGCATTCCATATTTTGTAGTGAGAAATGTGAAAACACTTGAAACCTAGAAATGAGACATTCATTTTATTTCATAATCTGGAGAAGCACAATAAATGCAATAAAAGACTCTTAGTTTTTCCTCATCTAAAAGCCCATTCCTGAAGGGGGGGTTGAAGCTCCTTAGGACCCGGTGTGACACCAAGGTGGCACCTACACCGGCGCAGGGGCAAACGCACTGGTGTCTGGGAGCCATTGCCCCCTGCTGCCAGTGCAGCCATACCAGCTAATGCGGGGGGGGGATTCCCAGGGGTGGAGCCCTTCCACAGTCCTTTTGCCCCTGGAACGCCGCCTTGAGTGGCAGCAGGGTGGCACCACCTTCTTTTGTGGCACAGCCTCTCTATTCCCTATGGGGATTTCCCCCTTTTTCCTGTATTTTTTTAAAATGTTTTTTTCCCTCCGCGGTGGCGGAAAGCCTCTGAGGAGGCAGTGTGGCTGCGCCGCTCCCAGCTGCCGCAGATTCACCCCCCCCTTCAGGAATGGACTACCCATGTTTTTTAGTGGGTACCCCTGGGCAAGTTCAGAAGAAATCATGGCAAGCTTACTTGACAGGATTATTTTGAGGTTAAATGAGATTGTAGATCATCATTTAATTAACGGTATACTAGATAAACTATTTTTAAAAGTAAAACATGGGGAGGATCCAGTGGAAGTTAAGCACTTTTTCATTTGTCGGTGGAAATTATTTAAGCATGCCTTAACTCTATTTGTATTGAAATCAGTGGGATGGAGTTGTGTTTAATTTTCACTGGATTGTGTCCAAGGGAAAATGGACATATGTTGCTTGAGAAGAGACAGCAGATTGAAGGTAGTCAAGTTAATGATATTTACAGATACATCTTAGATTCTCACTTTTTTATGTGACCAGTTCCAGAGGAGTAGCCCTGGTAACTGCTGCAGTGTCTTGTCGAACTGGGATTTCTGGCACACACAAAGCTTATACAGTGATAAAATAGTTAGTTTTTAAAGTGCCAGAAGACTGTTGCTTTTTATATGGAAGTTAGACAGCAGATCTCAGTAAGCAGCAGTGCAGTCCTATACAGAGTTACTCCCACTCTAAGCCCACTGATTTCAATGATACTTACCTGGAGTAAGTGCACTGGAAGTTGCCTAACCCATCTTTATACTTTTTAACATGCATTGTACTTAAATATGAGCAATTTCCTTTTTCCTAATCTAAAGAGAATGAGTAAAAAAAACAATTTAACAATCCTCCTGGTAGCTACTGTTGGCTTACAAGAACAATTTAAACCTGTAAATTGATATCTCAATCAGAAATTAGATAGACTAGTGTGATAAGACATACCGAATGACCACACATGTAGAAAAGTATGAAAGTATTTCCTATTGTGACTTGGAAAATTTACTTCTTGAATGGAATTTTGCAGCCGTTTTATTGTACACATTGAATATATTAAGCAGTGGGATCTTCTCAAATACTTGTTTAAATTTTAGTCAATGGGTGAATTGCAATTTTACTTTAGGGCATAAACAAGGTTAAAATTGCACACAGATTTAAAGTTCTTTTTTATGTGACTGATAATATTGTAAAGGGGAGAGAAATCTTTAAAGTGATCATGATGAACAAAAAATATAGTGAGCACAAATATAATTTAATGTGTATTAATCCAAGGTGGTGATCGCTATTGCTACTCCATCTTTGCATTGGGCTAAACCATTATTACAATTCACTGTGAATGAAAGATTCAAGCCTCAGCACAGACAAGGGAATAATATGTTCAAAACCCTATAAGAGAACATGAGGAATCTACTGCTACAGTTCCAGATATAAATTATTTCTAATATAAGGTTGTCATGAGTGCTTCCTCTCTTATGCTCAGTTGCCGAAGGTACTTTCTCCCATCTGAGTATATGCTGACTACAATAGCAGGTGCTTACATGGAACATCAGCATTAGTAGCATTAATAAAAAACATATTTTTTTTCTGTAGCCATAAGACCTTTTAGCAATTGGAATCTGACAGCCTGCACCATTATGACCAGCTAGCTCTCCTGAGCCGTCACTCCCTCCCAACTGACCATGGCCTCCAAAACTTTACCATCAGCCACAAAACCATTCTTTAGATTTGATAAAGAGAAACACAGTTTCTTAGAAAATACTCATGATATGATTTGATAACAAGACATCAACACTTGTATATACATATAAATATGTTTATGTATGTTCAAGAGCTAAAGGCGAGGCTCTTCATAATTACAAGTCAATAACTAAATGGCCATTTGAAAGTAAAGATAGTGATACTTATGTTTTCTGACAGGAGCCTTTTAATTGTCCTTCAGCATGAAATTATTTAATGATGTTGATGATATTTTGTAGTTTTTCTTGATTTTGAATAGAGAGTAATTATTGATCTCTCTCACTGAAATCTGATGAACCCATAAGAGTGTTTCTTTGACCATTCAAAACCAGTGTTCATTTTCAAAAACAACATTAGTTCTCGTAATTGGTTCTAGTAATATCGTGAGGCAAACTTGGCACAGAGCCTTGAGTTCAAAGCCTCGTAGTAGGTGTCATGTTTGTATAATTATTTAGAGTCACAAGTTTATCTCTGTATTGTTTAAACGGAATGTGTGCTCAGTAGTGTGTCCTTCTGATATCAGGACTGGAAGTTTTTACTTGTATCATAGCCAATGCAAGAGGTGTTGTTGTCCTTAACAAGAGAATTACAAATCAATTTTGTTCTTCTGCTAAATATATAGCTTGTTTTTAATTGTGAAAAGAGTCCAGGTTCAGAGTGTTAAGAGTCTAATACATATTAAGATTCTTGTCATTCACTTTCAACCCAGAAATGCCTACGGATGTTGAACTTGTTCTTAGCTGCTGGAACAAATGCTTCAGCAAATGCTTGTGATTTTTCTTAATAAACAAGCACAGCAGGCTTGCAATTTCATTGCCACAGAAAATACTAGCAACATTCTTCATGGCATGTTTAGACATCAGCATTATTCTCTTGTAACCGTATAGCAAGTCATAACTAATTCAAAGAATCTGAGGGCTCTTGAGCTTTCCAGGTGAAAATTCTTTTTAGCTGAGATAGTTCACTAAAGTTTTGTCCATTTTGCTACAGATTTTACTCTCCTGTACTTTAGGTTTTTGCCAGACGGTGAGTCTTAAAGTCTCTTGTTTCAGGGTCAGTGCAGTTTTAATCATAGTCTACTGAATTCAGCAGGTAGCACTTCTGTTTTCCCAGAATTTTTGTAGTGCTGCTTGTCCCTGACTGTTTTTGTGCAGTTAATCTAGTGGCTCATCACCATGAACACACTATGCTCTTTATTCTGCACACATTTCTGAAGTCAAAATTATTGAGTGGGGGGGGGGGGAGAATATAAGGAAATGGGGAGGAAAAAGAAGATATTGACATGATAGTTTAGTCCAATGAAAAAGAAAAAAATACCACTTTCAAAGTCTATTCTGTCAGACGAGTCTCACACATCTGGAAGTTATCGATATGCTGTCCGTTGATGCGGATCTCCATATCAGTCCTCTTGGAACTTTTGGAGTCTGCAGCTGGAAGTTCTGGGACTGTCTTATCAAAGTTTTCCATCTTGATTTGATATTCCCCTTTGGAGCCTCGAGCTAACATGGAGGCAAAGTGGTGGTGTAACATGATCTCAGATGGTAGGTAGGATGTCCTCCTTTGACATGTTTCTCCTGTGCCCTCCTGTGTGGCTGAAAGGAAGACTACTAGTTCAAAATGACGATAAGCCTCCCTTTGTAGGAGAATAGCTAGAGGGCTAGATGGAGTTATGGAGTGGTAATAGGTTAAGGGAAAAATAAAGAATGGGCATTCTTCAGACGTGATGCTGTCCAGATGAAAATCCACACTCGTTTGATACAACTGACCATTTTCCCGTTCTTCATAAAGCACTGCAGAAATCCGAACACTGGTGAGAGGGCTTGGGCGAGTATTAGCCACTTGGAACATTAAGTAAGGCTTTCCTTCTCTGTGTGACACTACTGCAGAATAAGTGAACCGGATAGACAGAGCTCGGTTCTTTGGGCGGGCAATTTTTGCTACAAATGCACCTGAATAAAAAGAGAATTGAAATATTGATCATGCAGTTAAGCGTAGTTTCATGGTGTATAGTAGACAGAAACTAAGCACCATTAGGAAGGTAGTCCTGTATTTGATTCACATTAATGTTAGCATTAATATTTGTGTTATATTTAACAGTAATACCAGAATTATATAGGTCTGCCACAATGATTATTTGAACCATAAAAACACTGTTGATGGGGCAAGTATTTAACAAATCAGTTGATGATTAAAATATTTGCCAATGTATTTGCCACCATCTTGGTTAACTTTACTACAGAGAAGAATAAGAGCCAGCATTTGATTCATGGTTTAGCATTTTGTGTTAGTACTTTGCTATATCATATCTGATAGGTGTAATTTGTAATAAATCTCATTTTAATTATATATTAATTGATTCTTTATAGTGATATGAAATAACTTCAATTTTCCAGTATATTAGCCCATTTAAAATTACTTTAAATAAAATCGGGATTGAAAACCCTCTAATAGTCAGTAACTATTTGTCAATGAAATATCTTAGGCTGCAGTCCTAAGTATAGTTACCAGGAAATGTCCCATTGAAGTAAGTAGGGCTTATTGTCTGGGCAAACCTATTTAAGGTTTTACGGTTCATTTTAAGCCACATCTCTGTATCTGGGCAGATCTGTTGAAATCTATATAAAAGATAATACTACTAACTGTTCTCACACACTGGAGTAATGTAAAACACTTCTTATCTAGAATTAAATTAAAACACTTCTTCTTTGGAAGTTTGAAGAACTGAACAGTTGGAATAATTACACATGAGCCATGCACAATGAATACTTTAGTTCCTGTCTTTACTCTGTTGTACTTTTTCTCACACTGTAAAACATTGTCAAGCCATTCAGAAAGGAATTTTGTATTTTCAAGAATGCTCAGTGGCATAGCTACATCCTCTGCTTTGTCCCCTCCATTGCCTTCATAAAGTATTTAATAGTGAAATAAGATCTAATTACCTGTGATGAAAGCCTCCAGCATAAGTCCCAGTACCATTTGTATAGCCAGTAGAGCAATTGCACTTGGGCAGTCTCCACTTGGGAACATCGTGCCGTAACCAATAGTGAGCTGTGTCTCCAGTGAGAAAGAAAATGCAGCTGTAAAGCTAGTGATGTACTTTACGCAAATCGTGTGGTTTTCAGGTGGGGAATCATGATCAATTTCCAGATCCCCATTCATCTCTGCTAGTAAGTACCAGAGAACGGCAAAGACCAGCCAGTGGAGGACAAAAGAAGCAGAAAATACTAGCATCATCCATCTCCAGCGCATGTCCATTAAAATTCCCCAAGCATCTTTCAGGTATGCAAGGCCTTTCCCGCGAGCACCCTCCATGTGGAGAGTGCTGTGCCCATCTTTCGTGACCATTCTCGGGTATCGTTGGGCCAGGAGAGGAGCACTAGGTTTGGTGTTATTGCCTTCTATCACTTCCGTCCTCATCTTCTGAAAATGAAAATAAAAAACTGTTGGATGCTTGTTTATTTGTAGCTCAGATGATGATCAGAGAGTCTGACACATTGGCAGTAGACCAGATGCCACCTGCAGCTAGCCAAGGGAGTCTTAAAACATGCCGTTCTGAGAAAATTAACTTTGCAGAGCCAGGTTTGCCACTGCTTTCATGGCGCAGTAACGGTCATCTAAAAAACATTAAACATCAGATGATTTTTTTCAGACTTCTATATAATTTAGAAATGTAAGCTAAACTTTCACATTCTAACTGTCATGTTTTCTTATGGGTTTGATATTATAGTTCTGAGATAGCAAAGGAGTCATTTCTGGAATTCAAAGTTTAGTGAGTTTGTTTTAAAAAATTAGCAGATTGGTAGTTTCATATATAGACAAAGTAACAGTGTCGCTAGTCTTCTGAAGTCTTTTAAAGCTGTTATGTATATAATTTATTCAAGGTCTTAAGACCATTGCATCACTTTTATTGCATGAAACTTTTGGGGACTATCTAAAGACTTTTACTACTAATAGCTTTGATATTTTTATCATCTAGAATTGTGGTACCTGGGATATAGCCTCTTCTGCTGAACATACTCAGGCCACTGCTGATGTAAAGCTGCATTAAAAAGGGGATAGAGAATAATACGGAAAATATTATGCAATTGTATAAACTGAGAGGAAACCCTGAGGAAAGAATTCCAACTCTAAATCAAATATGCCAAAAAGGAAAATGGAGTGAGGGAAGCATCTGTTGGGCTCTGTTACTCAAGTTTAATTTCTAGTTATACTAATTTCCAGAACTACTTTGGTTCCTATAGGAGGTTTTAGAACCTCTAAAAATCAGACCCCTTTTTATTAGCTGTTTCTTCTGTTATCGCTCAAGAATGCTCAAATGTAACAACCATAACAATAGTAGCAACCATAGCAAAAAAAAAACAAAATATCCAATTATAGTATCTCACTGTCTACCAGAGATTGGCTGGATATACAGCTTTTGGAATATAAAACTGATCTGCTGATAAATGATATTGCTGTAGGGTACCAAGTCCTAATGGCCTTAATAACTCATGGTAAAACTGAAACTTTATTCAGATTACTTGGCTTTGATGCACAACAGTGTTTTTGTACAATAAATTCATAACATGGGATCAAGGTATCTTGCACAAAAGTAGCAATCTTGGTAATAGGTTATCACGTTTTCCTGATAATCATACAGCAGCATATGTACTCTACAGAAAAGTACAGTTCTTTTCCTGTGCATCTTTTCCTCCCCTACCCTCACATGCACATGTATACTCATTTATAAATGTATGTATTTTAATGTGTTATGGTCTGTTTTCTCTCTCTTCCTTACCAGACCATTGCTGCTCATCTGATTTTATGTTTTTGTGTTCTGTTTTTCCATTGTTAAAAGTACAAATCTATCAATCTTTCTCCTTTAGAAAATTTTTAGGTAGCAACAGTATTGTGTTAAGTCCTGCACTGGTCTACCTTCTAATGCTGTGGAAGTTTTGAGCTTGGATTTTCCTGCATCCATTACAACCTATGAGTTTTCTTATTGACTTTGGATGTGAATGGGAAAATTGTATGCAAACCAGCTGTCCATAATTAACCAGCTGATCCCAAACTAGAACTTGTACCTAGGTACAGGTTTACTAAAGGTGTAATTATGATCATGAAAATGTTACAAAGGTAATTTCAGTGTGACATACCAAGATACCTGGTATCAATTTCTTTGCAGTGTGAAACAGCATTTAATGTACAGCGTATCTGTAATTGCCATTATAGTTATTTCCTGCAACATATTTTCACTTGGGCAGTATTCACTACTCTACAGCCTACTGATCCCAAGTCTTTATACTTAGAACCAACATACTTTCAAAAATAATTTCAGTTTGGGGGTTCATTCACCATTCTGTGCCATAAGTGTACAGCTTAGTTCTTGCTAAAGTCCTGTGACTAGAAGGGTGTTTTTTAAGTTTGTTTTTTTAATTCCATGTCCTGTGGCTGAGAGCATTGGTCACCAAGACAAGGGTCGATGGATAAAGCTGATGGGACCAAAGAGGACTATTAAGAGCAATACTTCAAAGTTGTATGGCACTTCAAAGTTTTCTGAAGGGTTTCACACAATGTCAGCCACCCTTACAAAAGCCCTGTAAGTAGGTCAGAATGATTATCCTCAAATTGCAGGGCTAAGTATGAGTTCATAGCAGAGGCAGATTTGAACTACTACACCATAGTGGTTCTGTGAAGAACAGGGTGGTCTGTAGACAATCTGTTTCGTTCCAGAATAATAGATGTTCCCTTATTTAAAGGGAGGCTTGCTTCCATTTGGGAAATATAGGATATTTACCTAAATATTTGGTTTTGTAAATCACATGAGAAGAAAATATCTCCTTTCTAAAGTAACTTGTATAATATCTGGGAAATGTTGCATGAGTCTTCAAGCATACTTTCTTTATTGTACTGTTGTTAAGCTCCCTCACCCTCCCATAAATTGCATAGCCCATTAAAACTAGTTATCCAGTTAATGCCAGTAAGGTTTCACTTGTATTATCAGTAGTGGCTGCCTCTGTAGTTTTAAGGAGCTAGAACTAATTTAAGGCATTTTAGCTGCTTACAAGGTGACAAATTTATTGTAATGTTATATTATAAAAAAGCATACATGTTACTGGGTTATTCAAAGGGATATTTTTTTAAGAGAGTGAAACTAACGGGAAAGTAAGTTTAAAGGTGGCAAATGATCTGTTTAGAAAGTGAGATGTCCTAAGATACTAAATGAGCAAGTTTTTAAATTATATGTGGTTAAATTATATGTAGTATGTATTCATTTCAGTGCACCACAGCAACATTGCCTAGAGGGATCAAGTTGTGCTTAACTTGAATTGCCAGATTATGTTCTTGATCAAAAGGGGTTTGGGCTGAACAGGGATATAGTAGGAATTTATAGGCCTTTCATTCCACAGGGCAGCTATGGACAGTGCCTGCAGCATCAGTGGTATTCAGTGTTTATTTATCAAATTTATAATCTGCCCTCCCCAGCTAAGGCCAGGCTTAGGGTGACTCACATAATATAATTGTATAATAAAACATAATATTGCTGATATTATGTTGCTGATTCTAATTCATCGTGTACAACTTCTAGCATAATTCTTAGCCGTAATATTAAAACTTTATACCAATGTGCTGAATTCAGTGTTCAGCTAGGCACTCCAGTGTGTATTTGAGATAAGCTCATACCCACATTTTCCATTTGCCTCAGGGGATTTGGACCTCCAGGTAAAGTGAATGGAATGGATACAGACAATGGGCTTTTGCTTCAGGGGGCTTCACGTTATCTGCATGTTGAGAAGGTTGAAATACATGTGTGCACTACCAGACATCGGAGCAAGAGCATTCAGAAAGGCCTCTGAGCACTGAGGGCTAGAGCACCATTGTGCACATTTTCTTCAAAGCCAACTTGAAAAGTGCTAAAATTCTGACACAGTTATTTGAGATAGAGTGGCTAATGAAATATGTCTCCTCTCCTGCTATGCATGCGAGAAGAGCTTTTTTAGATCTGCCCAAGGGCCCATCTGCCTAGGAGTCCCCTTTCCAGCACTGGCCAACCAGATGCTTCTAGAAAGTTCACAACTAGGGTAAGCTGCCTTTCCTCAGCAATTAGTATTTAGATATTCCATTTAGCTGCTATAGTGAATAGGGATTTTGCATCTGTCTTCCATGAAAATAGCTAATTCCTTTCTAAAGACCTGCTAAGTCTGCTCCGGAGCAATTGATGAGGGAATTTGTGAAAAGTGTTTTTGGGAAGTCAAAGTAAACAAAAGCTAGTGGACATTAGTTAGTTCTTGAGGTATTAGTGGAGCAGTTGTCTTCCCATTGATGTATATTGTGTTAAGAAAAGTACTTTCATGATCAGGTGCTAGAAGTCTGTTGCTGAGTATATGCTACACAAGGGGATTATAGCAAAGGATGGATCAGTGTCCCACTTTCCCCCCTGGGTTGTCTCTGCCCTGTGGTCTGATGTACTTGCTTTTCTGGAGAATAGCTCACGTTAATTCTGGAATTCACATATGCTCAGTTAATTCAGTTTATTTTCTTAAAACTGTATAAAAAGGTATATTAACTCAGTCGCGGCATTACATCTAGATTCCTTTATGCACTGTGATTTAATTACACAGATTGGTACAAACTGGACACTGTGATAAATGGCCCATGTTCAAATCGGCAAAATCCATAGAATGACAGAGCACTAATTCATGCTGCTTTACCGACAAGATCAGGTAATTCAAAATTTCAGAGTCTAAGGAGAATTTCATAAGCATCCCTAATGGAAAGCTACTGTAGTTTATTTTATTTTACAAAATATACTGCCTTTCGCCCACACAAGGGCCACCAAGGCAGCTAACAAATTAAAGTATACACAATAAACTCACATTTTTAAACCACTAAAATCTACTCAAAAATCATTAATACAGTTAAAACCAGAACTAAAATACAAAACAAAAACAACAATTAAAAATGTTGGGCAAGAAAGAAGGATTGCTAAGGGAAGGCCAAACAAAACAAAAAAAAGTCTTCACCCACTGGCAGAAGATGGCAGCCGTTACAGCTTCTCATGCATGTGTGGCTGTAGAGTTTATTAATAATAATGGTTTGTTGCACTGATCTGAAGATATTCTTAGTTGTAATGATATGTGCAACTTGTAGCTGTATCACTTGCTTTTTGTCTACAGGGAGCAAAGGTTGGCCCAAGGAAGCAGCTGTTGCACCTCCCCCTTCCCACTACCACTCATCTTCTACCATGTCCCCTTGCCCACATTTCTTGTCATATTGCTGTCTTGTATAAGAGCCTGTATCTGTTCTTTAAAGCCAAAATTAAGGGAATGTGTATGGGGCCATGTGTGTACATGCAGCCAGCATAGATCAGTGCTGCATTTTGGATTATCCCCACTGCCATGGCTAGAGCAAATGTATGAGATGACACTATCATGAAAGTGGGAAAGTGGAACATAAGAGCCTAGGCAAAAAGAATGTAGGCTTAGTTAGTATACCTTTGAATAAGCTAGACGAAATAAATGAGGCATATTGCACAACAATTTGTGTAGTCACAGGCTGTATAAATTATGTATTCCTAATCGGGGGAGGTAAAATACAAATATCTAAATATCGGTTGAATATAAATTGAGTCTGTTACATCTCCTCTACCCTTTCACATTTACTGAGATGTAATATACCCATTATAAGAATGTGGAACGAAGAATTAGCAGGTGTTTAAGAGGCAGATTTGCTATAGATTAAACCCTTGTGTTTGTATTCTGCTTGCAGGAAAATTTGAATGCATGGGGAGAGGGTTGTGTTTGATCCTGACATTCTAAGTTGTATTCAGGAAATCTGATTAACAGCTCAATCCTATGGTTCACTGCTAGTGAACAGAAGCATTGGATACAACATACCTATAGTTAAGCAAAGGATGCATTACAAGGTATAAATACACCAACATTACACCAAATCTGCCATGGCATCACAGGCTCACATAGCAATTCAGATAGTTAAGAATTAGATGCCAAAAATGTCCCACCAGATTTTTAAAGCCTATTTTTACTGAAGTTTTAAAAAATCAATGAAATGTTGCTGTTCTCTATGTGCCATTCACTTGTCTTCTTCAGACTGCATCTCCTAACTACAGGAAATGAGATTACCTTGGGTGAATGCACGACTGTGACTAGGCTGTCCTTAATCATTGAACTTTTTAGAGTTTCCGGTTAATCTGTGTGTGATAGATCTTGAGAATATTCCCCATATCATGTTTATAAAATTCACTTGAATTGCTAAGGAACCATTTAGTTTCAAAATGTGCAATATGTCTTCAAGACTGCATTTGTATCCAACAGATGAAAAAAGATATTTCAGCCAGCTCTACTTGACAGTAGAAAACAAGAGAAACTGCAATAATTCAGTTTTTTCAAATTACTACAGAATTTGCTGGTTAATACTTATATTTTTCTGTTAGTCAAGCTATATTGAAACGGAACTAACAAAATAATTTTTTCAAGATTGATAAAGATGAGAGATTGGGTCTGGGATTTAATTTTTAAAAATCTTGAATCTTTAAAAGAAATGCTCTTATGTCTTATGTTAAGCACACAGTCATATAATTATTTCAGGGCTGTGCACTTTCAGCCGGTTTTCATAAATGCTTACCTTTAAGATAGTTGTATTAATTTTGTCAGACAATTTTAAATTTTAATGGGGATTAAAATCTGGCTCTAATCAGGGTAGTTAATTTGTGAAGAAATGTCTTTGGAACTGAACAGATAGGATCTACTTCATACTTTTTTGCTATTTAAAGCCAGATGACCATGGAAGGTGGTTATTTCTAATGAGCTACCTGTATAGAAAATGTATTCTTTCTCTGGAAGTTTGAAAAGACCAAATGAAATAATCAACTCCACTAATTATAATTTCCCCCTCAAAACAGATCTTTTAAAGTGCTAAGTCCCCCAAAATCAATTTTTGCCTTAAAAAACAACACTGCTAGAGATATGAATAAAAAGTGATTCTCTGTTAGCATCATGTACTTACCAGTATCCTTGTTGGTTTATCTGTTTGGCAGGGAAAGGGAGGTAAGTGTATGGCTTGGATAGGGAAACCGGACCAAACTTTCTTCTATATACAGGGATCCCAATGCAATGAAGAAAAAAACCTTTTGGCATCTAGTATGGAAGGATGTTTGTTCAAAATGGGCTTACAGGTCTCATTCCACAGTTTATAATGTGGGGGGGTTGGTTTTCATATGAAGCTGATGTGATTGGTCATTTGGTCTGCAGGGGGGCCAATTAGCTGTGGTCATGTGGAAAAGAATGCCGGTTTGAGCTTTCTTTACCCTAGCAGCTGTGGGGAAATTCATAAGAACTTGGAGAGAGGGGTGAATTTCCCCCCTCTTAATCAGGATGGGGTTTTTAGGTTTGCATAATCTTATTTAAGATTTTACTTGAAGGTTAAAAGGAATGAAATCCTTCAGAACTGTTTCCATTCAGCTTTTTGTGTTACAGACTTGTGAAGTGTTCATATTTGGTAATATTTTCTAGTAAGCAAAGTCAGGTAGGTTGAGGTGAAGGTATTGTTTCTGTTTCACTTTCCTCCAGCCTCTTTAGATATTTTTATTGCTGTGTTTTGGGATAGACAAACATGCCACTTACAGGGGGTACCTATGTGCAGTAGAATAGGATTTCCACTTACCCTGCTACATTCTTATACCTGTAGGTGTCAAGGCCTCTCTAATCAACTGGAGCATTTATTTTCCTTTTCCTGTTCAGCTTGTTTGGTTCCTACGACTGCCTTGAAATCAGGGGAAATAGATGTATATAAGCAGTATTTACTGGGGCGTAAAGTATTATTGCAGTGATCTTAAGGTCAGAATGAGCCGTATATTTTGCATCGAGTATATCTGTGATCTTCCAGATTTATGCTGCATGGAATTTAATGTGTAGCTACTGACTAGATAAGACGTTAGCTGAAAACTAGCCTATAAGGTCCACCTATCAGAACCACTAACATGATCTGTGAGGGTTGCTTTGCAGTGCAGCAACATTTCACATTTTTCCTTAGTTAGCTGCTGATGTGAGGACTTTGATCAAACGTCAGACGTAAGAGGATCTGAGGAACAAAGACTGTGATTGTTTGCAGGAAAAGTACTGAAGACCTGCTGTGAAAATTATTAATGTAGACCAATATAATGCTACTTAGAAACTGAAATCTCCCTCATGTTTCTCCTTTTAAAAAACCTATAAAATACAAAACATTAATTCTTAATTTCATTAGTGGAGAACATTTCAATACATGTTGAGGCATAGCACCATAAAACTGAGAGACAAACACTGTGACTTTCTTGGAGATGGGGAGAAAGAGACACTTCACTCATTTACGTCTCTTCGCTTCAATTTGTTTTAATTCCACCCAGATCCCTTAGCATAAGATTGTGCTTTTATTTTTTAAACTACAGGCACTGTATACATTTGGTGGTAGTTTTATACCAATTTCTGTTTAAAAAAATGTATATGTATTTGCATGTATGTTTAATGTAGATGTATTTGCATGTATGTTTAAACTGCTTTGGAAATGTAGTCTGTAGATTACAATGTAAATGTAGATTAAGGTGATGAGCAGTGTGGTTCAGTGTGAAAGGGAATCTGCCATATCATATTATTAGTCTTTTTCTAAAACGTCAGCAACATATTATTGTATGAGAACCCCTTTGCAGAAATATTTGGAAATATTCATTCATTATGAAGTGTTGCTCTTGTTTGAGTAGAAACTGTTTAATTCTAGGAGGAAGGTGCGCATATGCATAGCAAATCTGCTAGGTTGCACAAATTGAATGCTGGTCTAGATTCATCCTAGAAATTAAGGCTAGAAATTACCAAGTCTTTTTATGTGTGGGTATTGTTTCAGGGGTGTAAAAATAGAGTGGCCTTTTCTGCTATAAAAACCAGACATACTCATTTCTATCCATCCAAGTTCCATTTTACTTTGGGAAATTTGTCCATGCATAACATTGGATTAAGACCAGTGTAGCTAACACTGAAAACTATTCAGAGATTCCTAAAAATACAGTTTGTCACAATGTATTATCTGAACATGAGAGATACTAGAAGAAAACCTTTTTATTATAGTAGGGAACAGTAAGGGTGTTTATATATCTTATAGAAAGATTGTTGACATTGCTGTTTGCTATTCTAGTAAAAAATCCTCAATAAACAAGTTCTCAAAAGATTGTATTCCAGAACACCACTTTAGTACTTTGAAGTTAGTCCCTTTTAAAACTTCAGATTACATAGCTGTAGACTTTGTTGGCTGGATATCTTTGTTGTATCTGAACTTTTCCATAAACACCATAGCTGGCTTTGGGTCAGACATGGAATGCAGGTGCCCTTTCACTGCTCCTTCTCCTCAGGAAGTCCAGTCAATTAGTTTGAGGCAAAGCCACAGATCTTTTTCTTTTTTCTTTTCATCCTGGGAAATCATGGCCAAACACCGACCTCTGTACTAAATAATTTAAACCCAGTAAAATGCTAGGGGCATAAACTTCCATATTTAAGTTCTGAAGACGTGAGCTGTGGCTCACGAAAGCTCATACCCTACCAGAAAATATTTTTGTTAGTCTTTAAGGTGCTACTGGACTCTTGCCCTTTTCTAATACATATTTAAGAAACTTTGGGTTTTGTGAGAATTTTTTTTTTTAAAAGCAAATAACAATGACCAAATCTCTATATGGTTCCTCATTTTTCAGTAACTTCAGAATATAATATCTAACATTTTGAACATTATTTCATGCAGTTTTCTGTAACTAGCTTTTGATTTGCTTAGGCTTTTAAATCTGTTGCAACTTGTTGACAAATATATTTTTGTATTTTTCTAGAATTAGTAACCTTGTAGCTTAATCCTATTCATGCTAATTTTGAAATAATCACACTAAATTCATTGTGGCACTCACTAGAAAGTGTAGGTAGGGTCGCAACCTTAAATATGACTATGCTCCCCTCCCCCAGTTTTCTTCTAACTTTTATCCTAACAAATCATTGCAGCCATATAGAATTCTATGGCTGATGCTAAGCAAGATGTCAAATATTCAGATAAGAGAAAAGCATGCATGGTGCCTCCTTTTCTGTTGTATCCTCCTAAAACATTTATGAGTTAAGAGAGAATGGCTAGTCCAAGGTCACCCAGTGAGCTTCAGAGACAGAACGTTGGTTTCCCCTCTCAGATGCTCTAACTGCTACACAGCTGGCTTCTCCATATAATTCTCTGAAATGTACTATTCTACATACATTAATCATTTGTAACACTGGCAATTTACTGTTTGCCTTTGAGCCAGCACTTGCTACTGATCAAAATATAATTACTCCAGAATTGCTGTAATCATTGTTCTAAAATAAGATTATGTTGAACGATCCCTAGTAGATGTTCAATAGAAAAGAAGATAGAAATAAAGCTTTTCAAATGAGTTGGATAATGCAGCGTTTAAGACCACCTCCCATGCAAACACAAACAGAATTGCTGTGCCATGATAAACTTTGAGTGACTAGGAATAGTGTCTTGATAATGCTGAAAAGCGATCTCATTGAACATCGGGTGGCATGGAACTGTTTATGCAAACAAATTCTGCAGATGCTCCTCCATCACTTGTTGCTGAATGAACTTTTGACATTCTTAAATGGTTACAGCTGTGTTAGAACACAATCCTGTGCAGAGTTACTCCAGTCTAATCTTATTGGGTTTACACTGGAGTAACTCTGCATAGTGTTGCCCTGTAAATCTGTTTTTTGAAGCTCAAAATCCTAAATTTTGTTTTTATCCCACAAAATCCACAGGATTTTGTCCTGACAAGAAAGGCAAAGAAAAAATATATTTGGTCTTCTGCCCTTTCGCCTTGGTACCTTTGTAATCTAAATTGCGCAGTTCTTAATTACATTCCAGATACTCTTCATGATGAATGTGTTTATCACTTGCGCACTTATTTTGTTTCCAGTGAGACCGAACTTTGAGGAAGGTGGGACAATAGCAGCAGGAAGGAAGCATGAATTTATACGCTCTGAGAGCGAAAACTGGCGCATCTTCAGAGAAGAGCAAAATGGTGAAGATGATGATGGAGGTTGGCGACTGGCTGGTTCACGAAGGGATGGTGAGAGGTGGCGTCCGCATAGTCCAGGTGAGAGGAAATATGGGAAGGAAAATCACAAACTGGTCAAAAGGACAGTGAGTAAACAAAATCTGGAAGGAAAAGAACTTATTGGAAATCACTGTAAAACTGCTCTATAATGAAAATAATCAGTTTAAGTTTTAAAATGGAAAACTATTCGATGATCCTCTATCCTAAAATAACTAGGCAATAACTGAGCTATCCTTACCTTCTGTGATATTTTTTCCACCAAATGTTCTCCAGGTCGGATTTTTCTAAGGATCACCCAAGATCTTGAGGCTGCAGTGTTATCAGATGCTTTCTGTTACTTGGAAAGAAGCAGAAAGAAATATTTGTCACAGAGAATTCTGCATTGTGTGACTCCTTGACGTCAGACATAACTGATAAATGCACAGTAAAGCAGCAGTGTGTCTAACGTAGACAGTATTAAAACAGCTGAACCAGCACCTCATGATGATCAGATGTGAGAGACTTAGTTAGGACATGAGTATTTTGTTTAGCACACCAAGAGCTCTACTGAATCTCATATATTTTTGAGTTCAGAAGGCACTGTCTATATGACATGCTTGGGTCTAGATTATTCCTGAGGCTGGAGCACGGTTAGATACTTTCCACTACTTAACCAGCAGAGAAAAATACTTGGGTCAGAGAATGCTGCATTATATACTATATGGACATTCTTTAGGTTCCCTTTAGTTCAGAAATAAATTTAAGGAAATATTTCCAGTGTTGAAATTGCAGTCCTATACTAAATAATGTATAAAGTAAGATGGAAAAATGCTAGTTTGCTGTAGGATCAGAGGATGGTTGTTCAGGTCCTGTCAGACTAACAAAAGTAGCTTTACATTGTGAGATCTGTATTCTTGTTTAACAGGAATTCTGTGTGAGGATTACAATAATACTTGAGTGTTCTGTCTGTCTAAATCCATGTTCCAACTTGCGGTTTCCTTTCCATGCTGTAAAATATATAGGACCATTAAACAGTTTTCAAAGGGAGACTTTTAACTGCACAAAGGAATGACAATAGTGTAATTCTTCTGAATATTAAAACAAAATAGTTGTTTATATAAAGGAGAGTATTAACAGTAGAGTGTACTGTGTCTTTCTTAGTTTGGAAGAGGGGGCTCTTAAATTTAAATTTAGTTACCAACTACCTGGATAAAAACAACCATGCCCTTTTATTAGAGGGATTAATGGAGTGTTGTTTACCAGGGGATATTGTACATCTGTAGTATGAAAACTTTCAAACGCCAATTTCCACATATTTAGCCTCTGCGAAAGGGACAGGACATTTCTCTAGGCCTTTTGGCACCCCTGTTCTAGCAACAGAAATTGTTACAAGCACCAGTTTTAGTCACTGCAAGTAGAAAGTTCCCTGATCATATACACTATTTAACACTTCACACACATGTAGTTGATCGATAGACTAGGACAGGGGTCGGCAAACCGCGGCTCCCTAGCCGCATGCGGCTCTTTGGCCCATTGAGTGCGGCTCTCCGAACTTGGTTCGGAGCCCCTGCTCTCGCGCCCGCTTGCGCCGGCAGCCAGTTGCGGAGCCGGCGCGCCTGAGAGAGAGAGAGAGAGAGAGAGAGCGCAGGTGAGTGGGCGCGCTGTCTCTCCCCGCCCCCCCGCTGTGGAGAATGGCCGGGTCTCCCTTTCCCTTTCCCTCAATGGTTGGGAGGCTAAAGCCTCCCCTCCCCTCTAGCTGCGTGATTGCTGGGCGGGCGGCTTGGCAGTTCCTGGCCCGCCCCGCCCGCCTATCAGCTGTTGGGCAGGGCGGGCTTCCTTTGGTAGACCTGCCTCCGGCTGAGTCCCATTGGGAGGCCATGTCTACCCACTTGGCGGTAGACCTGGACTCCGAGGAGGGGAAAAAGTCCCCCTTCAGAGGCCAGGTCTACCAATTGGCTTCTATGGGCCTCCGGAGGCCAGGTCTGCAGCCAAGAAAGCCGATGGGTAGACCTGGCCTCCCAATGGGACTCAGCCGGAGGCCAGGTCTACCAATAGGCTTTTATGGCGGTAGACCAGGCCTCCAGACGAGGACTCCAGATGGGGAGGGGGAAATGGCAGGGACTTACAACTTAATTTTTATCAATAAATAAGATCACTATTAAGTATGATATCAAGTTTTATTCAGTGTACCTATAGTTTAATTAAGACTTAAATCTTTAATTAAAGTTTATTAAGTTAATAAACAGTGTACATACCTATATAGTTTAAGTTTAAGAAATTTGGCTCTCAAAAGAAATCTCAATCGTTATACTGTTGATATTTGGCTCTTTTGACTAATGAGTTTGCCAACCCCTGGACTAGGAGACAGCAGCCTCAGGCCCTCTACTGGTTGGTCAAAATACTTGTATGTGTTTGAATACAGTAAAAGGTTTTGTCTGTTTGGTCTTGTGCTCAGTGAGACGCTTGCAACTGTATGACTGCATCTCAGGCTTTTAACTCTGATAGGAAGTTTGTTAGGGTTCCAGAATCAGTGCAGTCTGTTAACTAGCAGAACCTCATTCATGAAGGTAACGGCTTCTGCTGAGCCATTTCTATTCTGACTCACACACACTCATAACCATCCTATCCCAGGTTATAGAGAGATGCATCAAATCTAGCAGTCACTGCCTTCTGCCCCCTCCCCCCGCGCCTCATCCTCATGCATGCTTATAGTCACACAACCATTTAAAGCAGAGCTTTAAAATAAGCTGGTCAGCTATAAATTCTTTCAAAGAATTATTGTGCTAGCAGGCAACCTCACCATAGTGACAAGGGCAAATTCAACAAATAGACTTAAAGACCACAGATTACAAGCAACACTTCAAACCCCCTGGAAAGGAGGATTGGTAATCAGCAGGCAGACTCCCTGTTCACAAGTTACAGTGTGTGCTTGATTTTTCTTCATACGTGCATTGTATGATTTAAACCTCACTTATATCCAGGTACTGGCTCCTCACTTTCATTTGTAAAGTGAACATGAGGTGACTGTTTCTTACAAACAGATGAGCACATGTACATTTTGCACATGGACAGGACTAGAAGGAAAAGAAATCAATTTGGAAGATGCTGGGGGGGACTGATGGAGTACAAATGACACTGACTTCCATAATAGAATACAGGTATATTTGGTCACAGAAAGGCATAACAATATTCTGATGAACTCCATGTTACAGACTTTTATCCATTTTCTAGGACTTCATAGAATAGTCTTGCTGGCAAAGGCTGGCCCTCTAGGGTTGATGTAGGGGTGAGGTTCAATGATACTCCGTAGTAACAGCTAAGGAATGGATTGGGAGAGTGCATCAGTTCTCAGACAGTGCCTGTCCTGAATATGGACAGCTTGCCAGTCAAAATGTAGGAACAACTCTGAGGCCTGGAGAGGGCATGGAGCATGTATTTGTAAACTTGTTAGGGTTGCTCAGTTTTTATTTGACACAAATAAGGAAACAGTTACTCAGTGATATCATGCACGCTGTTCTGCAGCTGTGGTCCAGTTGCTTGGAGTTACACTGCATGGTCATTCGTAAGCTACTTGTTTGTTAATTATAACATGGCTAAGAGATAGTGGTCTTTTAAGGGAGCACTGTGAGGGGAGAACTGTGGTGACAACCTTTTATAAAATATGTATTTCAAGGTGGACCATAAGCTGCAGTGATGTTATAAAGTTGTCACTTTGTATTCTCTTCAGTGTCTTCTTTTTCTGTATCCCTTTCACCTTCCAAACAATTCTTTCCTTATGGAACTCTTTTGTTAAGTAACTTTCCTGCCCCCTTAGATGGCCCACGTTCTGCAGGCTGGAGGGAGCAGATGGAGCGACGGCGAAGGTTTGAATTCGATTTCCGAGACCGAGATGATGAGCGGGGTTACCGAAGAGTGCGATGTGGCAGTGGCAGTATGGAGGAAGATAGCCTTCCTGAATGGTGTTTGGAAGATGCAGAAGAAGAAATGGGAACCTTTGACTCATCTGGGGCATTCCTGTCTTTAAAAGTGAGAAACTTACTGTGGACTTGGTATACCATAGCTTGTTATTTATAAGTAGTGGTATAAAGGTGGATGTGTGTGTTTTATCTTTAGAAGGTTCAGAAGGAGCCAATTCCTGAAGAGCAGGAAATGGATTTCCGCCCTGTGGAAGAAGGGGAAGACCAGTCTGATTCAGATGGAAGTCACAGTGAAGAAGCCAAAGAACTAGATAAAACCCATGCAAGGGAAGGAGTTACGGCAGAACGAACAGCAGCAGGTAAGGAGCGTTTCTTGGGGGTATTTCTCCATCATTGCTTCCATTTCCCAGGCCAGTTAAGTAAAATTATCCATGATTTCAGAAGTAACAGAAGAAACAGTCAAAGAATCTTCACCATCCGCCAGGTCAGGTACTCCACCAAAACCCCAGTCACAGGAGCCATTACCAACAAGTCTGCTTGAAAGAAGAGAGGACCGTATTCCAGAAGTAATGGAAAAAACAGGGGATAAAGATAACCTAATGGAGAATATCCCACCATCCAAAGTGCCCAGTAGAGAAGGTAATCACAACAGTAAAGTAGGTATATGACATATTTTAGAAAGAACATATATCCAAAATGTGCACATAAGAGTGCATTTTTAAGCAAAGTATGTATGACCAGCTGAAAAATCAAGCTCTTTCTACAATGTTGAAAATATTTCATTGTTTTTATTGGCTAATTTCAGTAATTTATTCAAGTTCAGTGTAGCTCAGCAACTGGATTGGTTGGTTGGAGGGCTGTAGGAAGGACTAATTTTCACCATCCTTCCTACTTACTGTATGTGCCACATCCCAGGGTATTTATAGCTGGGCTGGGTTTAAAAGATACCAACCAATTCACTACCTGTAGTGGACGGAAGGGTAAACCATTTCAGGAACATGTGGACAGTCTAGTCTATAGGTTTCTGGTATGTTCCCTCTTATATCTCCACACACAGCCTGCCTATCTCCCCATTTCAAGCCAGCTGTGGGGAGGCTTGCTAAGGCTAAACATTTTCTTTGTTGAAGGGGGCATGATGTATGGACTACTTAATTGTCTCTGTGAGCTGAATTTGGCTTAGGAACTGGCAGTTGCCTATAATCAGTGTGAAATGTTTCCTTGCATAGGATTTAACTCTGCAAACTGAGATTCCTGATACAACTTTCAACCAATTTTACCTGTACCATCTAGAAAATGTTAGGTGAAGGAGAGTCAGAATTATTTTACCCATGAGTCAGCAAGCCATAGAGCACATAAATAAATTTTCTTTCCCCCCTCTAGAGTCAGTTTCCACAGTTCAACTTTCACCACTGATTGCTCCAGATGTAGCTTCCCCTGCTCATCTTCCTCTTCCAGACTCTAATCCACATCCTGCCTTAAGGCCTGTTCAGACATCAGTCACAGCTGCTCCAGGTATGGGGAATATTCCTGCTGACCCAGATGATGAAGAGGGCCTCAAACATTTAGAACAGGTAATGCATCTTTGTCTTAGAGACTTGTTACTGTTAAATGTTAGTTGTACTTCTGCCAGAAGAAAATGTCTGATCTTTTATGGTTATGTTTGCATCCTAATGTTGTAAAAACCCCTCTCGGTCCTAAAAGAGGGAAATTGTTGAGGTAATGGCTTGGATCAAAACCATTGTCAATTCCCCCTCTAGTCCCAGCTGCAGACCCCAATGTTACATTGTATGCCATCACAGAGGGCCCTCGGTGACTTTTCAGGGGCCTGAGAAGCTGCAGCAAGAAGAGGTATATGGGAAGAACCCTGTGCATGTGCACAACATTATACATTATTGTTGGAGCCAAGCCAGGGTTCATGTAACTTAATTTGACATGTGATGTTTGCTTCTGTAATGAATGGACTTAATTCCTGCTCTTATGAGTGCACTGGAATATCATTAGAAAGAGTCAATCTATATATCTATTTCTCAAGTACGAGCAGATCTGCAGATATGTAAATCTGAGAATTGGGCCCACACTGAGAGAAAGGAGATTTTTCTCCAAACTTGGGGGACCTCCCAGGTTTGCTGAAAAATCTTAAAAAGTTAAAAAAAATACATTGGAGAGTTTAACCCACACACACACACACACACACACACACACACACACACACACGATAACATGATATTCACACATGTAGATTACATGCCTGCAGAGCCAACACAGTGGCTTCCAGGGGCCCTGCCATTGACATAGTCGCTGCCGGGGGCCCTGCTTGCCAATGCTGCAGTTGAAAAGGAGATTAGGGTAAGGAAGAGGGGGATAAAAGAGAGATAGGGAAAATATTGGCAGGGGAGGGGAGGGGGAAGAATGGGGAGGGAGATTGTCAGAGAATGGGGAAGAGAAACAGGGTAAGATTGTCAGGGAAGATGAAGTGGGGAGCAAGAGGAGATTGTCAGAGAAGGAGAGTGGGAAGATAGGATGGAAGATTGTTTGAGAAAGGGGGAAGAGGGAAGGAAGCAAAGGTAGGGGATGGGGTGTACCCTCCACATAGGTTTTTTGCAAGTCCCCACTTATCTGTATTGTAATAGCCAAGTCAGCCAAATCTGAGGAAACATAAATTCGGGGCCTGATCCATGAACAGACAAGATGGAGCTTTCTACAAACCTGAAAAATGTTCCAGGTTTGCAGAAAAATCTGAAATCTTAAAAAAAAAAAATTGGGAGTGGGTTTTTTAAAAACCCAAAATGATACAAGAGTACCTATAACATTTAAAAAGTGCATGCACTCAATGGCCATTGCTAGGCAGTCACCAGTATGATGGACTTCTCTTTTACCACAAATATAAAGGTCAGAAATAATTGGCACACAGAGGCTTTTTGAAGTAAAACTTAAGATGGTTTTATTTATCTCTTTGAAGGGAATGTAAAAGTCAAATTAGCCAGGTTTCTTAACATGAATGGGACTTGTAACAGAACGGCAGGAATGAGGAACTAATGGTGGATATATACAAGAGAGATTTGGTAATTCAAGATGTATCTAAGGTGGTTCACAGACAAGTGTTGATACTTTTATTTTGTACTGAGATGGATTTCTCTTGGCAGTCACTGCTTAGTTTCATAAACATAAGCTTCTTCAAACAGTGGTTCTTAAAATATTGTCGAAGGCTTTCACGGTCAGAGTTCATTGGTTCTTGTAGGTTATCCGGGCTGTGTAACCGTGGTCTTGGAATTTTCTTTCCTGACGTTTCGCCAGCAACTGTGGCAGGCATCTTCAGAGTAGTAACACTGAAGGACAGTGTCTCTCAGTGTCAAGGGTGTAGAAAGAGTAATATATAGTCAGAAAGGGGTTGGGTTTGAGCTGAGTATTGTCCTGCAAAAGTATTGTCCTGTAAGTATCAAGATAATGTGCTAATGAGGGTATGGTATGTTAATATGGAACCATTGTATCCTGAAGTGATCTGTTAATGTGTGTAATCCAAAACTAATCTGTATGGCTATTGTTGAATGTTGTCTTTGTCTGGAGGTGTTTCAGGGCAGGAAGCCAAGCCTTATTCATTCTTAAACTCTCCTCTTTTCTGTTAAAGTTGTGCTGATGTTTGTGAATTTCAATGGCTTCTCTGTGCAATCTGACAAAATAGTTGGTAGAATTGTCCAGTCTTTCAGTGTCTTGGAATAAGACCCTGTGTCCTGTTTGTGTCAGTCCATGTTCAGCCACTGCTGATTTCTCAGGTTGGCCAAGTCTGCAGTATCTTTCATGTTCTTTTATCCTTGTTTGTATGCTGCGTTTTGTGGTCCCGATGTAAACTTCTCCACAGCTGCAAGGTATACGATATACTCCTGCAGAGGTGAGGGGGTCTCTTTTGTCTTTTGCTGATCGTAGCATTTGTTGTATTTTCTTGGTGGGTTTAAACACTGTTTGTAGGTTATGTTTTTTCAAAAGTTTCTCCATCCTATCAGTGACTCCTTTAATAAATGGCAAGAATACCTTTCCTATGGGAGACTGTTTTTCTTGAGTTTTCTGATTTTTGTTTGGTTCAATGGCCCTTCTGATTTCATTCTTGGAGTAGCCGTTTGCTAGCAGTGCGTGATTTAGATGGTTAGTTTCTTCCTTGAGAAACTGTGGTTCACAGATCCGTCTTGCACGGTCCATTAATGTTTTGATTATTCCTCTTTTCTGTCGGGGGTGGTGGTTGGAGTTTTTGTGTAAGTAGCGATCTGTGTGAGTTGGTTTCCGGTAGACCTTGTGACCTAACTGAAATCGTAAATCAAACCTTCAGTTAGGTCACAAGGTCTACCGGAAACCAACTCACACAGATCGCTACTTACACAAAAACTCCAACCACCACCCCCGACAGAAAAGAGGAATAATCAAAACATTAATGGACCGTGCAAGACGGATCTGTGAACCACAGTTTCTCAAGGAAGAAACTAACCATCTAAATCACGCACTGCTAGCAAACGGCTACTCCAAGAATGAAATCAGAAGGGCCATTGAACCAAACAAAAATCAGAAAACTCAAGAAAAACAGTCTCCCATAGGAAAGGTATTCTTGCCATTTATTAAAGGAGTCACTGATAGGATGGAGAAACTTTTGAAAAAACATAACCTACAAACAGTGTTTAAACCCACCAAGAAAATACAACAAATGCTACGATCAGCAAAAGACAAAAGAGACCCCCTCACCTCTGCAGGAGTATATCGTATACCTTGCAGCTGTGGAGAAGTTTACATCGGGACCACAAAACGCAGCATACAAACAAGGATAAAAGAACATGAAAGATACTGCAGACTTGGCCAACCTGAGAAATCAGCAGTGGCTGAACATGGACTGACACAAACAGGACACAGGGTCTTATTCCAAGACACTGAAAGACTGGACAATTCTACCAACTATTTTGTCAGATTGCACAGAGAAGCCATTGAAATTCACAAACATCAGCACAACTTTAACAGAAAAGAGGAGAGTTTAAGAATGAATAAGGCTTGGCTTCCTGCCCTGAAACACCTCCAGACAAAGACAACATTCAACAATAGCCATACAGATTAGTTTTGGATTACACACATTAACAGATCACTTCAGGATACAATGGTTCCATATTAACATACCATACCCTCATTAGCACATTATCTTGATACTTACAGGACAATACTTTTGCAGGACAATACTCAGCTCAAACCCAACCCCTTTCTGACTATATATTACTCTTTCTACACCCTTGACACTGAGAGACACTGTCCTTCAGTGTTACTACTCTGAAGATGCCTGCCACAGTTGCTGGCGAAACGTCAGGAAAGAAAATTCCAAGACCACGGTTACACAGCCCGGATAACCTACAAGAACCAGTGGTTCTTAAGTTGGAAGACTTAGGAACATATATACACTTTCCCAGTTTTTCTTCTTCTTAAAACTGGCTTGGGATCACTCTTTCTCTTCCCATCCCCTGAGCTATTTCCCTTTTAAATGCTCAGGGATCACCCTCTCATCACTAGAGCTATTTCCCTTTATATCTGGTTATGGATCATACTTGATCCTATACTAAAGTGTGTTCCTCTCACTCCAGAGGAGAATCCTCTACAGACAGCTTGCAAGTCACTCGATTGTCTCCAGCTGTATCCGTTAACAGCTCTCTTTCAACTGTCAGTTCTCAACTGTCAGTTTTCTAACTGCCATTCTTAGAATTCCATTCAAACTCCCTATTGATCAAGGAGTTCTAAGACCGGGACAACTTCTCAGAATGCAGCTGTCCATCACAACAATAAGTTTTGTCACTAAAAGGCAGGGGGAGGGGCCGGGCCCTTTCCACGACAGTTTTGGTCTCTAAGAGAGAACTCATCAGGGCCAGGCCAGGCAGGAAGCACTGAGCAACTTGATACCACCTGACTTGCATGATTCATCTAGGTCTAGCTGTTTGCTAATGTTCAAGAGCAGCCACCCCATGACATCCAGTGTAGTTCAGTGGTTAGAGTTTCAGACTGGGTCCTCAAATCCCCATTCTGCCCTGGAAACTCACTGGGTGACCTTTTCTGATCCTTTACACTTCACAGGCAGGGGCAAGATTGACAATTAAGAGCACATGGATGGCTATTGATGGGCTGATGGCCTCCCACCCAAATCTGGGCTGGCCACCCTTTTGACAGACTGGCTGAGCCTGACCTACCCAAGCACTGTGTAAGGTGGGAGAGGCAGCACCCAGCCATCCTGAGGCTAGGCAGGGGAGACACAGCCCAGCCCACTGGCGCCCTGAGGGAGAGGCGTGACAGGGGAGGTGATGGCATCTGGCTCAGCCTGCTTGAGGCAAGGCAGATGCTGGTGCCTGGCCAACCCCCCTCCCCGTGAGGCAGACACTGGCACCCAGCCTGACCAGGCCTTGCACAAGGTGAAGCAGATGGTGAGAGCCACACAAAACAATGTGAAGCAGACAGTGGGGCCCAGCCTGGTCAACCTCTGGGCAAGGCAAGGCAGATGGCAACACCTGGCCAGTTTGAGCCCTGCACAAG
Source organism: Euleptes europaea (assembly GCF_029931775.1). Classification (NCBI taxonomy): domain Eukaryota; kingdom Metazoa; phylum Chordata; class Lepidosauria; order Squamata; family Sphaerodactylidae; genus Euleptes; species Euleptes europaea. Next base: position 49,240,109 of record NC_079316.1, read on the forward strand.
ATGAGGCAGATATTGGCTCCCAGCCAGGTCAAGCCCCACACAAGGCTAGGTGAGAGGAGGCAAGACAAGATACCTAGCCAAGCCCCATGAGAAGTGAAAGAGGCACTGCCTGGTCTGCCCGAGGCCTGCCTGAATCTAAGAAAGCAGCACCTGGTCATTTGGTTAGGCAGGCTGCCTCTTCCTCCCTCCCCGCTTTGGGAGGAAGGGTCAGGTCAGGCAGACCCCCCCTCACTCACTCCTTTGAGGGGTGGGGCCAGGGTGGGCTGGGGGAGGGTTTTTTTGCTCCCAGTCCACTTATACTATCAGGGTTTTTTGAGGATAAAATGGAGGAGAGGAGAATTAAGTAGGTTGCTTTGAGTCTACATTGTGGAGAAAGGTGTGCTATAAATGAAGTAAATAAAACTATGGCTGAAGATGGAGGAGCAGAAAAAAGGTAGGTGGGAAAGACAGAAAGAAGCAGTGAAGGTTGAGGATATGGAAGTTGAAGGGTGGAGGGAAAGAGGAAATAGTGAAGGGAAGTTGAGATGAGGGAAATGGGTGCCATTCGCAAGTCCTTGCAGGTTCCCCATTGTGCAACTGGACCTGGCCTAGCAACCAGCCCAGCACAACTGGGCCATAGTTTTCCTTGGTAGAGAGTGGCAAGAGTAGGGTAAGACAGAAAACTGAAGGTGAGGAGAAGATAAAAGTAGGTTGGTTGACAGATGGGAAGGAGAGAAGGCAAGAAAGAGGGAGAGGCTATGGGGGCTTTCAGGAAAGGGCAAGAGGAAGTAGTGGGGAGAGGGAAATTTACCCTGCAAATCCTTGCAGGTTCCCACTTGTAGCTTTCTATATGCAATGGTGAATATCCACCAAGTAAATCTGAAAGAACCGGCAATGTTTGCTTCTTACGACCCATGATGGGATCTCATTTTCACTGACATCCAACAGTCAGAGTCCCATTTTGGAAGCAGAAAAACATTCACTTATGCATATAAAATCCTTACAGTTACATTCTTGGGGGGAGGAGAAATCAAATAATAATCTAAGAATTATAGTTTTTTAAATCCAAGTTTCTGTGCAGAAGTGAAGCTTGTGTTTCTGTCTGGAAAACTGCTAGAGAGATGGTTGAACTAAATTCCCCAAATACCCTTGTAAATCTGAGACGTGTTTTCTTCTACACGTTTTTGCCATCTTTAAATGTTGATAAAACAACATTATTTCATTGTTATACACTCAAATTCTGTATTTTGAAAGAGGGTTTGCATTTTCATAGGAAAATAGTTTTGCATAAAGTGCTGTATTTATTGGTGTTTATTGACATACTAATGAAAATGGTTGATATGTATTTTGTAATCTGGTACTATTTTTCCATTGATTCCAAATTTAAATTAAAACAGATTTGGCCTGATCATGTGTGCTGTTACCTTGGCTTTCTCCAGTAGAAATAGAAACTTTTCTTTAGCTAATTTAGAAGGCGAATTCCTAATTTAAGAAATTAAGTTTCAGTTTGAGACTAACTCTTGTGTTCAAGACAGTTCCTAGATCTTGTCCCAGAATCCAACTCCAGCAGATGAATTTAGTGAGTACAGTGAATCACACCTGGTTTTGATTTTCAAGTTGATCAGAAGAAGACAATTATTTGACCCTTATTTAGTGAGAATTTTGAGAGTAGTAAAAAGTCTGATAACCACCTCATATATTGCATAGAGCCATTTCATGTGTGACGCACTTGGGTTCTGATACCTAAGTAAGAAAGGTAGATATATCTTTTCCTATTTAAAACACATTTGAACAGATGTCCTTTCCCTTGCCAGTTGTGTATTTTAAATGAAAACATTGTGGTGGTTACATATTTTACATACATGCGTCCTTCATGTCTGGAATGATAGAAGGGTTTGTTATAGTCCGTTCAATAAGCCCAGATTCAAAATATCATCTATAAAGTAATCTCTGTATGCATAAATAGCAAATAAAAATGAATGGAAAGGCAGACTGAGTGAGTCTCTGTTAATAAATCTGAAGAGAATAACACAGATAATACTTTATTGACCAGTAGTTCAAATGTTGTTGTAGGTATTGCAAGAGATATCAGTTTTCTAATAATGTCTTGAAAACCATCAAATTCATTACATATAAATATATACTAGTGGATCTGCAAAGTTTCAGTTCTTATTTGCTCTTCCCTAAAAAGTGGATTATCTAAAAACCCATTTGATACAATTGCTGTTTGAATATTTAACTGTAACTAACTGTAGTCTATAGAGAATATTTTTAAAATGGAAAGCCTTTGTTCGGCTCAGTAAGGCTTGTTTCTAATTAGACATGCATAGTATTGGAGTGCACGTGCCTTATACTGGAGCTATTTAAAGTATAGTTCAGCTTTTTAATACTTAGCATTTTAGTAATCCTAAAGTATCTGTATGCATACATGGACTCTTTGTCAACAATAAAAGACATTCTTAGGTGGCTAAACAAAGGAATGTGACCAGGAATTAATAGCAAAATACCAGCAGCAAGTGTATGTCTGTACCTTGTTGCAAATGTAAGTAATTGTATATTTGAGGATTTTAACTTGCAACATAATTCCTCCGTGGTTTGTGGTAACCGTAATTTGGAATCCAGAGCATGGCTGGAGGGTTCTAGTATACAAACATCCGGCTCTCAGGTGCCATTACCTGAAGCTGCAGTGTGTGGGCTTCAGTTCCAACATTAGAACCCCCTATGGTCTTACTAGAAAGCCTAGCTGGTGCCCAGAAGTGATGGAGAGAGTCAGGTGGACCTGTCTGTTGACTTTATGGTGTAGTACATCAATCTCCCTAGGATTTGGAGTGAAAATGGTAGTATTTTTGTTTCTTCTTACATTAACATAGTTTGAAATCAGAAATCTCCTTAAACCATCACCCTCTTAATCCTTTTGTAAAACTCCAGATAGAGGTGTTGCTTATAAAAAGTTGTTTGTGGGAGATCTGCCTGGTTTTCTACCTCAGAGGTCTTCCCTGCTAATAAAGAGGACTAAATCATTTCCGCTTCTGCGGCACCCACAGTACTGTGTAGCTGCACACCAAAATTTTGACTTGACTGTTGCTTCTTCATCTGTGCTCAGAGCAGAGGCAAAGGCCTCCTCTTGTGCAGGTCAAGAATCTGTTAGCAGATTCACACAGCTAAGTTGCCATACAGCCTCACCCCTGGTCACAACAGCAGTCAGGACTACACTAGAGGTAGTGGTTCTGCATCCTCTCACATGTGGAGCTTCTGCCGGCTAGAATCCTCTACTTTAGACAACTGTGGGAGGTTGCTTGGTTGGGAGGAAGAAACATCTTTCCCTGAAGATAAGCCCACTTCACGTTGCTACTGGCTAGGTGCCTGTCATTCTTCTTTATGCTCAATGTAGCCCCCATTTTGTTAAAGTACCACAAGCACAAATAAGTCAAATAACAGTCTCCTCGCATTTTTACTATTACTATTTCTGTTAGGGAAGGGAGAAATAACCTCAGAATATATGCAGCAGGAGACGCATTATCTTCATGGTAGGTGGGGGGGGACAGAAGGTGAGGATGGTTCCCTCTCCCCCCCAGTGGAGATTCCTGAAGCTTCTGGAACTTTGTTCCTTTGAAATTCATGGTGGAGGAATCAACCATCTTATTCTTTTGCTTGCAAATAGTTATGTCACTTAATCCAACCATTTTAGCCTTGGTTCAATATCATAGTTGAAAGCTAGGCTGCAGAGTTTAATCGTAGAGGCATTTATGCCACAGCCTCCCTCTTGCTCCTTTTCTTTTATCCGAGACTACCTGCTTATTGATTTGAGGCTACCTAACACCTGTGCACTAGAAGGAACAGCATTAATCAACTCAGCATTCCATAATGGATCTTGATCAGTCAGAAGGGGTGTGCGCAATTTACAGTACCTGTATATTCCTGGAGACAGATCACGATAGGTAGCCGTGTCTGTCTGTAGCAGTAGAAAAGAGCAAGAGTCCAGTACCACCTTAAAGACTAACAAAATTTCTGGCGGGGTATGAGCTTTTGTGAGCCACAGCTCATTTCTTCAGATACAGCTAGAATGTGAGTCCATCTGTCCTTAAATAGAGAAGAGTGAATTCACACACCTGGTAATGAGACAAATCCCTGCTCAATCCAGGAGAATGCGTTGTCTTGAGCTTCATTATGCATTGTAATTCAGTAGTCTCTCTTTCTAATCTCCCTTTGAAATCCCTTTGTTCTCTTACAGAGGGGTTTCAAAGGGAGATTAGAAGGAGAAACTGCTGAATTACTACAAATAATGAAGCTCAAGACAATGCATTCTCCTGGATTGAATAGGGACCTGGGATTCCTGTCTCATTACCAATTCTGATTTCTCCAGGTGGATTTCTCCACTACCCCGTTGCATATCACACCTGATTCAGTCACACCTACTAATGTCATTTACCTGGTATTGACATTTACATGCTATTGTCATTGGGTGTCTGATTTCACTCTTCTCTACTTAAGGATAGATGGACACATTCTAGCTGTATCTGAAGAAGTGAGCTGTGACTCATACCCTGCCAGAAATTTTGTTAGTCTTTAAGGTGCTACTGGACTCTTGTATATTGCTGAGTACCATATGTGTAGGAACTATTGAGTGCAACTAACTAAAATAAGTAGGAGAAGAATATGTTCCCAAACTGGCTCTAGAGATTCACAAGTTGACCTGAATGATTAACTCTGGGCACATCCTTTGACCTTCATTTATTTTAGAGTATGAGCTCAATTCCTTATCATAATTGCACCACTGTATGATCCCAAAGGATAGAGTATTTCTTCTGTTTTTATTCTTGCACCTACCAACTGAAGGTATTTTTCATAAAGTCCTATAAGTTTCCATTTATTCTGCAGCAAGCTGAGAAAATGGTGGCATATTTGCAAGACAGTGCCCTGGATGATGAAAGACTAGCAGCCAAACATCAAGAACAGAGAGCAAAGGGCTCCTCAGTACCGTTACTCCACGAGTCCATGCAGAAGTGGTACTATAAAGATCCCCAGGGAGAAATTCAGGGTAAGCTCTCCCTCTTGGTTTTTGTTATAAAGCAGTGTTGAAAAGTTGAATACAATCCTGTGGGCATAAGCAGAATACCAGAAGGTACCATTACCTGCCTAAAAGTATGATCAGAGTGAGAAGAGGTGGGTTTGGTGGATACTAGAGAATATGTGTAGAAAGTTTCCATCAGAATGACAGTTGCCAGAGTGTGTTTAGCATGCAAGCCACCATGGCCTGTCTTTAGCCATACATGCCCATTGTTGGGGGGGGGGATGTCAGTGCCCCCCCACATAACATTGCTATTTATATTATGATTGCTGTAACTGTTGGGCACAAAACCTGCTGGAAACTTCTTGTATTGACTGTGGAATTTATTATGTTCTCTGCTGTTGGGTGTTTTTGCAGGTCCATTTAGTAATCAGGAGATGACGGAGTGGTTCCAGGCTGGGTATTTTACAATGTCTCTATTGGTGAAAAGAGCTTGTGATGAGACCTTCCAGCCACTTGGAGACATCATGAAAATGTGGGGCAGGGTCCCTTTTGCTCCAGGTCCAGCACCACCTCCACACTTGGTAAATACGTGAGAAACTTTAAATCGAAAAGCTAAAAGGAACATTTTAATAATAATATGCAACAAACTGTAATTTATATGAGGTAGTGTAACGTGATGGTTAAGAAAATGAGGTGTTATTTGCGAGGTTTCCAGTTCAAATTGCTCTCAAATTTAGTAAGTGGGTTTAGGCAAACTACACTCAGCCTCTTTCATCTGCAGTATGGGAATAACATTGGCCTTCCATACAGGGGTGTTGTAAAGATTACTGTTACTTGAATGATGCTATACACATACTTAGTGAAATTATTATTTGCTTTGTGCCACCAGGAAAACTGGCATTTAGAGACACTTTTTTTGTATTAGTGTCTATTTTTAACAGACATGAAACAGGAAATCCCATACAGTAAAGGAAATATGGCTTATTTTAGTGGCAGAACTGTGTTGTGTTAGTACAGAATGCTGAAAGTTGAATCCCCCCCCCAAAGTTCAGTTATTGATTTGTTTCTCATCCCCACAGGGTGAGTTGGACCAGGAAAGACTGTCTAGACAACAGGAACTCACGGCCATGTACCAAATGCAGCATATCCAGTACCAGCAGTTTTTGATACAGTAAGTCAAGAAAAAGATCCACCAAGGGCTGTGCTGTGTTGCTTTAGTTATCTAGGCTCGCCTCAGGGTCAGTAGTTCTTACACTGGTAGAGCTGCTTCACTTCCATTGTTCACTGGACATCTGTGCAACATCGAGCAATATTGAGGGCATTTGGGTAGAAGTGCCTGCCATTTATATCCTCTGTAGCACATGGCCATTTCACAGTTTTGCCATTCCAAGATAAAGTATCTCCCTAGCTATATCCTCCAATCTGCCTTTACGCACTGTGATAGTGAACACTGGGCCTTCCTTGTACCTGGGGGGGCATAGGAAGAACCTATCCTAAATCTTCTTTGTTGGAAGTAGATACCTGAGAAATTCTTCATGTGGTTTTTGGTCATTTCTGTCTAAATTCTTTGTGTTCTTTGGGTCTTTGTGGACATTCTGGTTTGAAAATTATGAGATAAGATATTGGAGTATGCCCTACCAATTTTATTTTGCATTTTTAACGAAAAAGCATTATGAGCTACAAGATACTAGAGTAGCATAATCATTCTATAGATAAGCAGTAAACTTTTCCTCATTCTCTTTCAAAGACAACAATATGCACTGGCACAACAGCAAAAAGCAGCTCTCTCATCTCAGCAACAGCAGCAGCTGGCTCTCCTCTTGCAGCAGTTCCAGGCACTTAAGATGAGGTGAGAATGCAGATCTTAGAGCCACTGCACATCTGAAGCTGCACCTGTAGGTTGCAGACATATTTGTTGCATTCACACTTTACATTACGAACAGTTATAACATCATAGGTGTATATGTAATGTATAATGTATATGTAATGTATAATGTATCTGTTGCAGATAGTGGATGTTAGTGCTAGTTCAAAAGCACTTTGATCTAGTATTGTTAAGATTGTGCCATTTTTTCAGGTGTAACATGACACACACGAAAGCTTGGTGTCACATTGTTCAGGATTGTTAACTTTGTTCTTGTTAGTCCTGTCCCTGTATTTATTTTAACAGATTCTTCCTTGCACCACTGTCAGTACAAAAATTTGCACTGAAATGCCAGCCAGTTTTAATAGAAGGCTGCTTTGTGAAGCTGATGGAGTAGTATTGAAATTAAAGGAAGTTTTACAGTAATGCCTTAATGCGCTGTTCAGGCTGCTAAGAAAAGAGAGATCAGGGGCAATGTTAAAATTTTAAAAAGGTCTATTATGATGGCAGAATAAAACTACCATTTGAGGTCAGCATACTAAATCATCACCTTTACATTACAGGAAGTCTGAGCAGAACATAGTGCCACCTGTAACAAGGTCTGTGACGGTGCCGGATACGGGGTCTATTTGGGAACTTCAGCCAGCAGCCCCACAGGCTACAGGTGTGAAACCAGTTGTGAATATTTTAAGTCCCTTTAAATAACTGTTTCTTTTTGGATAAAAGGTTAGTTCCTGCTGGTGTTGGAGTAAGTGGGTACATTTTTATCATTGACAATATCAGGTAAATTCTGTGTAGGTAAAAGAGGTTTTATTTTCTGTATACACAAGGCAGGATGCTGCAGCGGGCAGGGCATAAGGCTCGGTTTGGAAAGTTGGACTCTCTTCCAGTTTCCCCAGTTTATGTGTTTTGTTTCTGCCACAAAGACTAAAATACAGACACCAGTGTTCTGTAAGAAGACAGAGTGTGGCTCTGAGGATGTCATTTGGAACACAGGAGAAGAGTTTATTTGAAATATGAGGAAAAGAAAGCAGGTTCAGTGGTAATTTTCATTTACATTTGCTTCTGAAATAGATATTTTAAGGCTATCTGCCTCCAGCCTATTGGCTGTTTTTATTTTACTTTATCTGTGTCTCTCGCTTTAATATTACCTGTCCTTAACATGTCTGTATTTAATTAGAAGCTTTTCTGTAGGCATTTATTTTCATGTGTTTATTTCTGTATATTTATTGCCTTTGCATGTATTCTGCTCTTTCCATGAGGAAAACAAAAATTCTGCCTTGATGCATATGGTACATTTGCAAAATCCATCTGGATCTTCCCCCTTTTAGACTTTCAAAGAAATAGAAGGGTTCCTTCAAATGAGATTCCATCCAGGCCTATGTACTGTGATATTAATAAATTATCAGTGAATTGGCCAGTATACAGAACTACGAGTTTCTGTTCTCCTGATTTAATATTGATTAGTACACATTCTGTTTTTTCTCCTTTGTTTTGCAGTCTGGGAAGGAAGCAGTGTCTGGGATCTCCCAATTGATACTACAGCTCAGGGACCAGCTCTAGAACAATTGCAGCAGCTTGAAAAGGCCAAAGCTGCAAAGGTAAAAATGGTAGATAATCACATAGTACTTATCACTGGCAGTTCCAGTCGTAAATTCTGTCATTTCCATTTTTAAGATAACTGACCTGGCCTATGTTGCCACAGTTGGAGTTCAGCAAGTAATGAAGACTGTTAATTCTGGAGCAGATGTTGCTCGTTCATCGATTCATTTTAGCATGTTTACATTCCACTTCTCCAAGCTAGTATTCCATAGTGGTTTATAACAAAAAACGATACAATGAAAAAATCATATAATACAAAAAGTTGTCAGCAAATAACATACAACAGCAGCACATGAATTAAAACAGCAGCAAATTAATATGAAGAGGATCTAAAAACAATAAAAAGCAGCTAGATTAAAATAGCATTCAGTTAAAATACAGGTATTGAAAGGTATAAATAAAAGGCTGAGGCAGAAGAAAACATGGGGACAAAAGTCAACCATGTAAAAGTATGGGGGGATGTCTTTGCCTGGTTCCTAAAACCTTGTAGAGTTGGTACCAGTCAAGCCTATTTGAGAAAGGAGTCCCACAGCTTTGGTGTCACAGCCTGTCCCTGGTCTCATTTCCATAGTGTCTGATTTAACTGGCACGTGAAAATTAACTGTTTTTACAAGAGATCATATTTACATGAGTTAAAGAAGACATTACTTAGCAAATCAAACCAGTAGCTATAATAAAGGATGGTGATGTGATATTCACTTACTGTGGACTTCACTTCCAACACCAGTTCTGTACTTTCAGCTAGAGCAGGAGCGAAGAGAAGCAGAACTAAGGGCCAAACGAGAAGAAGAGGAGCGAAAAAGGCAGGAGGAGCTTCGGAGGCAACAGGAAGAACTCCTTAGGAGACAAGAGGAAGAAAGAAAAAGACGAGAAGAGGAGGAGCTAGCTCGTAGGAAGCAGGTGATTTCTCACAAATGTGCTATGTTACAGCAATATCATGAAGTGAACCTTACCTGTTCCATCTCTTGTGTAAATGTGCGGTTCATTTTATGTAAAATTCATCATACATTTTCCAAAAACAACTAAATAGTGTTGCCTGTTTGTATGTTAAATGGATATCTCCTGGGTTTTGTTTTTGCCATCAAGTCACAGCTGAAGTATGGCAACCCGTAGGGTTTTCAAGGCAAGAATCATGGTTTGCCATTGCCTGCCTCCATGTCACAACCCGATATTCCTTGGAGGTCTCCCATCCAAATACTAGCCTGGGTCAGGGCTGAGAGTATATGACTGGCCCAAGGTCACCCAGCAAGCTTTCATGGCATGAGTGGGGATTCGAACCTGGGTTTTCCAGGTCCTAGTCGAACACCTTAACTCCTACACCATGCTCGCTCTCATATCTCCTGTTGAATGCATGAAATCCCAGTTTGTCTAATAAATGTTAGGGTTCTCTTTGTGTTAGGAAACTGGTATTCATTCTGTGAAACTGTTGTGGTATCCTGACAGCCCTAGGCTACCCTGATACACCAGGCAAGGTGTTCAAGACTAGTGCAAGTGTGCAGGGATGGAACACTGCTGTATAGCCAGAGACAAAAGGGGTCTCCTGGCATCCATCAGTTTGACCACAGCTGCAGTCTGAACTTTATTATTATTATTTTTATTTATTTATTTATTTTACTGTTGTCTTTCTGTTACTTTTTCACACTTGAACTGGAATCTTTAATCCTAGGATAAAGAATAAGCAATAAATATGATTGAAGTCATTGAGATTTCAAGTTGTTTACAGCATCACCATCTTGTAACTCACACAACTGCCATGTCTTATTGCTTAACATATTAATGATTCTGTCTTTGATCATGGTCTCAGCTGTAGCAAAATAAAGCAGGAATCTAACAAAATGTATTGCAAAATACGTGCAATTTCATAACTCAGTACTCAGTTTGGGCAGGATGCAGAAGTTGTGTTAGAATAATTTTTGCTTGTCTCTTCAACTGACATCTTTATTTCTCTGTGTAGGAGGAAGCCCTGAGGCGACAGAGGGAACAAGAAATTGCACTAAGACAGCAGCGGGAGGAAGAGGAACGGCGGCAACAGGAAGAAGCACTTAGAAGACTTGAGGAGAGGAGAAGAGAAGAAGAAGAAAGAAGGCAGCGAGAAGAGTTGCTTCGTAAACAGGTGAAAAGAGGGGCAATGTTGCCTTGTTCAGAATTGTCTGATTTGCATAGGTGCTTGGTAACTGCAAGATATGTCACTTGCATATATTCTCCTCTGAGGCGAAGGGCATCTTTATCTGTGGGTGTTTTCCCGCTCTTTCCAGGAGGCAGGACCAAACTTTACTTCCTGTCTCCTTGGTGGGAAGACCACCCTTGATCCCCAGTTTCCATCCTGCCTTTAATAGGAGAGCAGTGACTGCGTTCAGCTCCAGCTTTAGAATTAGCTCTAGAGTATTTGTTGTCAACCTTGAGTATATTTGTCGTCGTCCTCAAGTATATTTGTTGTTCCGTTCTCCTAGTGTCGTTCCTCAGTCTGTTGTTCCCTCCTGACCTCCCCCCCTCATTGTCGTCTCTAGCCGACCCGGCTTTAGAGTAGACAAGATGGCTGACGCCGCGGCTGGGAGAGAGGACTATCTCCTCTTGGTGGAGGACTACCAGAGTGGGCTGGTCCATTCCGCCCAGAGGGAAAGCCTTCCCAATGGTTGCGCCTGCGGACCATTAGGGAAGGGGAAAGACGCCACAGCACAAGCCGCAGAGGAAACGGCGCCTCTGCTGCCAACGCAGCAGAAGAAAAAGCCGCCAAAAGCCACGCCGCTACCAGTGCACAAGAAAAGAAAGCGCAACAAATTTTTCTCCAGCCCGAGGAGGCCAATGACTTAGTGAACTTAGCCCTCCAGAGGCAGTGGCAGTTATTTCAGGTGTTCCAAATGAGGCTCCCCCCCTTCTCCTGGGCGGTACATGAGTCTTCGCCAGCTTCCTCCTCTCATTCCCTCAGCGTGGGACGGGAGGATGCCATGCCCCCTACAGCCCCTGTTATTCAATGGGCCACCAAAGCAGCCAAAAAAGCCACAATTCAGGTTCCCATAGTACAATCAGATTCCCTCTCCTTTGAGCAGGAATTTGATACAGAGGAACGCGAAAAGGGCGAATTTGACTCCGATGAGGAGCTCATCCCTTCAGATGAACAGCAGCCCAGGCTTTTTGCGGGGGAAGACTTCCAGGGCCTACTGGCCAAGGCGCTCTTAGCTCTGGACCTTAACGAGGAACAGGAACCTTCTGAGGAACCCACCCCTAAGCACAAGCAAGGGGTTAAGGAATGCTTCCCTAGGAAGCAAACTCAAAGTAATACTGTCCCTTTCCCTGAGTTCTTCTTAAGGGCAGTCAAAGAGGAGTGGGAAAACCCATCCTCTGGCAAGCAAATTCCCACCAGTGTTAAGAAGCTCTACACCTTAGCACCTCATGCCATGAACCTGCTCAAGGTACCATTAGTGGAGGCCCTGATAATTGACCTCCAGACCCCTGGGCTGGTACCTGAGGATGGAGCAGGCTCCATAGGGGACCAATTAGACAGGAAAACTGAGTCCCTAACTAGGAAGGCTCACGAGGCGGCCACCCTGGCAATCCAGTCTAGCGCCACCATATCCATTTTCGCTAGAGCCTCGTACCTCTGGGTTAAGAAGCTTATACAGCTGGTACCAGAGGAAAACCGCTGGGTCTCAGCAAGTCTGGAAAGGGTCCTGAAAGCTACCACCCTGATGGCAGATGCCTCCTTGGATTCTATATCCTTCTCGGCAAAGTCTATGGCATCCGTCACCTTGGCAAGAAGAGCCCTATGGCTGAGAGCCTGGCCAGCCGATTTGAAGGCCAAAACAACCCTAATGGCCTACCCCATTCAGGAGGGGAGGTTATTTGGGGAAAAGCTGGATAGAATTCTAGTAGAAACTAGAGACGAAAAACATGTCAAGCCTAGACAGCTTAGAAAGGAAAGTCGTCCAGCGTCATACCAGTCCTTTCGGCCTCCCAGAACACCCTTTCAATACAGGGCTGATTTTAGAAAGGGAACATGGAATAACAACAACAGGCCCTTTTGCAAAAGCGGGAAGTTCAACAGACAGGGCCAACAACCCAGATTGGACAAGCCCGACAAATTCTCAAAAGCCAATTCCCAGAGACATCAAGTCACTACAGTTGGGGGGAAGGTTACAGGCGTTCACAAGCAGGTGGAAGGAGTCCAGTCCGGACAGCTGGGTTTCCCAAATAATTTCCAAGGGATACCTTTTGGAGTTTGTCTCCCTACCACTGGACCGCTTTATACCTTCCCCACTACCCTCAAAGAGGGAGAAACATACCAGAACCCAACAAGCCATTCTACACCTTTTGCAGATGGCTGTAATAGAACCGGTACCTCTGCTAGAACCTTTCCAGGGAGTTTACTCCATCTTTTTCACAGTCCCCAAAAGAAATGGGGACTGGAGGGCCATCCTCGACTTAAAATACGTCAATCGAAGGATGCAGAAAAAACACTTCAGAATGGAAACTGCGTTCCATTGTGGAATCCTTCCTCCCTGAAACCTTCATGACTGCAGTGGACCTCAAGGAGGCCTATTTGCATATACCGATACATTCCATACACAGGCGGTTCCTCCGCTTTGCTTATGCCCAACAACACTTTCAATTCAGGGCCCTCCCCTTCGGCCTCTCATCAGCCCCACAAGTATTTTCAAAGGTCCTGGTTACCATCATAGCAGTTCTAAGACAGGAATCTATTCAGGTACATCCGTACCTGGACGATATCCTGATCTGTGCCCAGTCTCGGGAACAGTACCTGTCGCACACCTCAAGAGTAATTCAGATGTTTGAAGAACACGGGTACCTGCTGAATCTCGAAAAGAGCTCTCTGGACCCCTCCCAAATTGTTACCCACCTGGGAATTCGGATAAATTCTCTGGAGAACTCACTGTCCCTACCCCGGGAAAGAATAGGGAAAATAGTCACCCTAGCAAATTCTGTAATATGGAACAGGAGGTCGCACCTTATGTCCCTGACAAAACTCATGGGACTCATGGTGTTGTGTATTGCCATAGTACCATGGGCAAGGTTCCATTCAAGGCCACTTCAGTGGCTCCTCCGCCCCTTTCATAGAGACATTACCCACAAGAGGGACAAGCTAATTCAGGTGACATTCAAGGTGAAGCACAGCCTACGATGGTGGGCCAGCCCCTTGAACCTAGGAAAGAGCCAGCAGTATATCCACGAGGACCCTCTGCAGTTGTTGACGGACGCCAGCCTCGAAGGCTGGGGAGCCACTTTCAACAGGAAAGTGGCCCAGGGCCTCTGGTTGGCGAAGGAGAAAAAGCTCCATATCAACCTCTTGAAGCTCCGGGCTGTGAGACTTGTTCTACTGTCGTTCTCCATAGACCTCCAAAGTCACCATATGCTAGTAAGATCCGACAATATGACGACCAAAGCTTACCTGAACAAACAGGGTGGCACAAGGTCATCCACCCTTCATCTAGAGGCATCGCGGATTTTCCGGTGGGCTCAGCTCAGTGTGAAATCATTGAGAGCGGAACACATCAGAGGAGTCTTAAACATCGAGGCGGACTGGTTGAACCGCCAGACAATAGAGGAAGGAGAATGGGCCCTGGATCAACAAATCTTCCAGACCATCACATGCAGATTCAGCCTTATAAGAACATAAGAAAGGCCCTGCTGGATCATACCAAGGCCCATCAGGTCCAGCAGTCTGTTCACACAGTGGCCAACCAGGTGCCTCTAGGAAGCCACTAACAAGACGAGTGCAGCAGCACCATCCTGCCTGTGTTCCACCACACCCAAAATAATAGGCATGCTCCTCTGATACTAGAAAGAATAGGTATGCAACATGACTAGTATCCATTCTAACTAACAGCCATGAATACCCCTCTCCTCCATGAATATGTCCACTCCCCTCTTAAAGCCCTCCATGCTGGCAGCCATCACCACATCCTGGGGCAGGGAGTTCCACAATTTAACTATGCGTTGTGTGAAAAAATACTTCCTTTTATCTGTTTTGAATCTCTCACCCTCCAGCTTTAGCAGATGACCCCGTGTTCTAGTATTATGGGAGAGGGAGAAAAACCTCTCCCTGTCCACTCTCTCCAAACCATGCATAATTTTATAGACCTCTATCATGTCTCCCCTCAGCCGCCTTCTTAACAAGCTAAGCAGCCCTAAGCGTCTTAACCGCTCCCCATAAGTCAGTTGCTCTAGTCCCCTAATCATTTTGGTTGCTCTTTTCTGCACCTTCTCAAGCTCTGTAATATCCTTTTTTAGGTGTGGTGACCAGAACTGTACACAGTATTCCAAGTGTGGTCTCACCATAGATTTGTACAAGGGCAGTATGATATCAGCAGTTTTATTCTCTATTCCTCGTCTAATTATGGCCAGCATGGAATTTGCCTTTTTTACAGCAGCCGCACACTGGGTTGACATCTTCATTGAGCTATCCACTACCACCCCAAGATCCCTTTCTTGGTCTGTCGCTGCCAGCACAGATCCCATCAGTGTATATGTGAAGTTGGGATTTTTTGTCCCAATATGCATCACTTTACACTTACTCACATTGAATCTCATTTGACATTTTAATGCCCATTTTTCCAGTATGCAGAGATCCTTCTGGAGCTCTTCACAGTCCGATTTTGTTTTAACCACCCTAAATAATTTGGTGTCATCTGCAAACTTGGCTACTTCACTGTTTAACCCCAACTCCAGGTTATTGATGAACAAGTTGAAAAACTCCGGTCCCAACACAGATCCCTGAGGCATCCCACTGCTCACATCCCTCCATTGTGAGAACTGACCATTGATTCCTACTCTCTGCTTCCTATTTTTCAGCCAGCTCTCAATCCATAAGAGGACTTGTCCTCTTATCCCGTGACTATGAAGTTTGCTTAGCAGTCTTTGGTGGGGGACTTTGTCAAAAGCTTTTTGGAAATCCAAATACACAATATCCACAGGCTCATTCCTGTCCACATGCTTATTGAGTCGATCCCGGCAATCGACTTATTTGCATCAGCCAGCAACCACAAGGTCCCACGCTTCTTCACCAGATACTTCCATCCACGGGCGGAGGGAGCCGATGCTCTCCTGGCCTCAGGAGCTACTATATGCCTTCCCACCTCTCCCTATCCTCCCCAGAGTGCTCCTCAAGATCCAGCAGGAGAAGGCCAGAGTTCTGGTAGTAGCCCCATTCTGGCCCCGCAGACCATGGTTCACCACACTGCGCAGACTGTCAATCCAGGATCCTTGGAGAATTCCAACCACCTGGAAAATGCTGCAACAGGGTCCACTAGTCCACCCAGATCCTCAGTGGTACTGTTTGACCGTCTGGGTCTTGAGCGGAGGAGACTCCTAAACTGCGGCTATTCGGAGGAAGTTGTGAACACCATCCTGGAGGCATACAAGCCGGCTACCAGACGCATCTATACTGCATCTTGGAAGGCCTTCGTGCAGTGGTCTCGCAGAAAAAAGGTAGACCCCCTCGAGCCGGGAGTCAACAAGATCCTAGAGTTTCTCCAGGAAGGAGTACACTTAAATCTGTGTGCATCCACTCTCAGAAGCCAGGTAGCGGCTAAATCCACAGTGATCCCCTTCTCAGAAGGCGTCCCTACCTCTCAACATCGAGACATCGTTACCTTTTTAAAAGGGGTTACTCAGATTAGACCACCTACGTTACATCGTTTCCCCACATGGAAACTTAATCTAGTTCTAAAAGCCCTTACCTCAGACCCCTTTGAACCTCTGAGAACGGTACCCTTAAGGTTCCTGCAGATGAAGGTTCTATTCCTGACCGTGATCACGTCAGCTCACCGTGTTTCAGAGCTGAGAGCTCTATCAATCAGCAAAGGCCTCTGCGTATTCCACAAAGATAAATTGGTCTTAAGACCGGACCCTACCTTCTGAAGGTAAATTCCATTTTTAATAGATCCCAAGAGATATCTCTGCCTTCCTTTTGCCCAAAACCATCATTCCAAACAGAAAAAACCTGGCATTCCTTGGATCTCCAACGAGCCATACGCATATTCATTGCCAGAACGGCAGAGTTCAGAAAATCAGACTCTGTGTTCATCAACATTTCCAACCCCAATAGAGGGCTGAGAATGTCAACAGCTGCCATCAGCTACACCTTGAGGCAGTGTATTGTGGAGTCATATAAAGCTTCCAAAGTCCCGGTTCCAGACGGGATTACCGCTCACTCCCTTTGTAGCTCAGCTACATCGGCAGCGTTTAACATACAGGCTCCAGTTGACGAGATCTGTCTCGCCTTCCACTTGGTCCTCTGTTAACACCTTCATCAAGCATTACAAGATCAATACCTGCTCTTCTGCACAGGCGGCCTTTTGATGCAGGGTTCTCCAACATGTCGTGGACGAAGGAAATTAACCCACCCATATAGGGAGCTCTTGGAAGTCCCACAGATAAAGATGCCCTTGCCTCGGAGGAGAATGGAGCCTTGGATACTCACCGTGAGGGTTCCTTCTCTTCTGAAGCGAAGGGCATCTTGCCCACCCGGGCTAAATTCTGAGGACAGAAGGACCAGGATAGGTTATTGTCTCAGTTCACCAGTCAACCTGCCAGGGTCATTCGGAGTTAATGTTATGTTCAATGCACTGTTAGCGTCTCAGATTACCCACCTACCTGCCAGGGTCAGTCAGGGTCAATGTTATGTTATAATGCACTCTAGTTTGTGTTTCCTAACCTCGTTTGTGCAGTGTTCCCAGTTTGATGTTTTTTACACTTCTCTAAGTAGCTAGGCAAGCCTGTAACTGGGGATCAAGGGTGGTCTTCCCGCCAAGGAGACAGGAAGTAAAGTTTGGTCCTGCCTCCTGGAAGAGCGGGAAAACACCCACAGATAAAGATGCCCTTCGCCTCGGAAGAGAAGGAGCCCTCACGGTGAGTATCCAAGGCTCCATTTAAGAGCCATTCATATTAATATGAAAACTTTACTGCTGCTGCTTGCCTGACACCAGCTGTAGAGCTTTTATGTTGCTTCACATCACCTCAAACATGATGTGTAGAATCCAAACAGCCATGAGCAGAACTACTTTTTGGCAAAGAGCGCTCGCTCAAAAGTTCATCCAGTTCATAACAGTTCTCGTATTTCTTGCCTCCGCAAGGCAAGGGAAGGATCTCTTTGAACTTAGTTTCACTTTTCTTGCACAGTGGTCTGTCATTTTCACATGCTGACAGGCATCTTTGTATCCAACCTAATGCATTTCGTTGTAAGTGATGTTCATACATTTGTGAGGAAAAAAGAAAAAGGTGCAAGGAAGAGCAGTTTATTCAACCTTTTAGATCCCGACATGTTTCGCGATAAGCTTTTTCGGGATCTCAAGCAGAAACTTGGTCCAAAGGCAAATGGTCCAAGGTAGGATCCAGAGAAGTGTCTGATTTGAGATCTAAAAGGTCAAATAAACTGCTCTCCCTTGCACTTTGTTTTTTTTTTCCTCCTACCTGTTGGTGTGCAGCCTTATTTTCTTCCCCATACATGTGCAAACCAGCTTTTAGTAAACACTAAAATATAATCTACCATCTAAAATTTATTTTGTTGATTGAGTAGGTTTTTACAAAGATTCTGAATCTTAAAAACTGGTAAGTGGCTTAAAATTTGGATTATAAAATGAAAATGGGGTAATGGAGTTCGAGGAATTTCTTGTAGGGGATTCTGGAGTAAATTATCTGCAGTACTCCATCATACAGATGTTTTGGAATAAGTAACATTCTTTGAAATAAAGGCTTTATCCTGTGTAATGTATACATTTTTTTAAAAAGAAGCAGTTTTAAGAAAAGTATTCAAGCCACTTTGAGACCTTAAATGTTTTCTGTTCTGGGAAGGAAGAGGAGGCTGCCAAATGGGCGCGGGAAGAAGAGGAGGCGAAGCGCCGGCTAGAAGAAAATCGGCTGCGCGTGGAAGAGGAGGCAGCCCGACAGCGGCACGAAGAGGAAGAACGAAAGCGGAAGGAGCTGGAACTCCAACGCCAGAAAGAAATCCTGCGGCAGAGGCAGCAGCAGCAGGAGGCCCTGCGCCGACTGCAGCAGCAGCAACAGCAGCAGCAACTTGCACAAATGAAGGTACCGACTCTATTTTTCCTACTTCTGCAAAGTCACTCTCCTAAATTGAGCTCACAGCCCAAACCTGCACAAAATCTTGCCTGTTGGTTGTGTTAAAATGTACAGTTCCGTTGCCAAAGCTTGCCTTTTTTATACCCTTTCAACTCTGGAAAATGGAGAGATGCATGAGGATAGATCTAGGCTCAGTCAGTGGACAGCTTGATTTTACCCATCAGTATTTCCATTCTTGCTGACACCCCCTTCGCCAACCAGTTGCACCATCGGGAATAAGCCCTTTTTGAGAACAAAAGCAAACTACTCAGGCAGTCGAACAATTTCATGCATGTTTGGGCAATATTTGTATAAGCACCAAAAGTGTATTTTAGCAATATTATTTTTAGACAAGAGTCATCTGCTAGATTCCCACCATTTTTCCAGATCTAGAAACTTGTTTTTTGTTGGTATCTCAAAGTTCTTTTGGGGGTGGGGTTGTCTGCCCAGCTGGGAACGATGAAAATTCATTTTTGTTGTATTACTTACCCCCTCAGTTAAAAAAAATATGACTATTTCTGGGTCTTTACCTCCAGCTCCCTTCTTCATCAACATGGGGTCAGCAGTCTAATTCAAGGTCATGCCAGTCCCAGGCAACATTGTCATTAGCAGAGATCCAGAAGATTGAAGAAGAGAGGGAGCGGCAGCTTCGAGAAGAGGTAAATTTCACAGCTCGGAAAATAGGTTTTCAGTAGCTACTTCTTAAAGTAATATTGTTTGATTGTCATACCTCAGAAGTATTTATCCCATGTTCTGAAAGACATCTGAATCTAACATTCTTGAATCTCTTGGCTATAAGAAATCCATCCGTCCTTACTTGGAGGTGCAGGCTTGCTGATTTGCCTGCAGTTGTGGCTTGTCACAGCTAGAGGTCACTGTGATGCCTGTTAAGCGTTCCATGTTTGCCTGATCTTCCCACTAAAGTTCCACAGGCACAATCAAAGTAGAAACAGCATACCGTATATACTCGAGTATAAGCTGAGTTTTTAGCCATGATTTTTGGCTTAAAAAACTCACCTCGGCTTATACTCGGGTCAATACGGTAATTCGCCAGCCGGGCCCTCTCCCAGCGGGCTCCCGCCGGCCAGCTGATGGGCGGGATGTCTCGCCTTCTCCCCCCCACCCCACCCGATCGCGCCTTCTGCGCGGCAGTGGTGACGGCTTCTTCCCCCACCCCACCCGATCGTGCCTTCTGTGTGGCGGCGGCGGCAGCAGTTTCTTCCACCCCACCCCATCCCACCCCGCCTTCTGCTGGGCGGCGGCAGTTTCTTCCCACCCCACCCCACCCCACCCCACCTGGGCCGGTCCTCCCGCTTGCCAGCTGACCCTGCGAAGCCTCCTGCTCGCGGGGAGGGGCCGCCGCTGCCACCTGCCCGCTCGCCTTCCCTGCGGGCCAGGAGCGGCCTGCGGGGCCTCCTGGGCGCCACCGCCACCTGCATGCCTGGAGCCCGGTCAGGTAAGCCTGCGGGGTGGGGGGGTGCATTTCCCCCTCGGCTTATACGTGGGTGCCTAATTTTTTCCCATTTTTGGGGTGAAATTAGGCACCTCTGCTTATACTCGGGTCGGCTTATACCCGAGTATATACGGTACTCAACAGAAGGCAGGGCAGCAATAAGGATACACATTTCGTTCCCTTTTCCTCTTCAGCCATTTCCTCTTCTCCCCCAGTACCCAAACTCTCAGCCCCACTAAAATAATCAAAGGCATTAAATGGTATTTCTTCCACCTGTGTAACACCAACTTGCATTTTACCTTTTTCTTGCTCTTTGTGGCATGAATAGTTTACTTCCCATAACAGAATTCAGATGTAGAATTTTCCTGCTGTTATAGGTGAAGTCTGAAAAGTTTATCATCATGGGGCTGGGTGTCTTCAGTGGGTACTTTGTTCATGTGATGACCATCCGTGGTCTGTGATGGGAGTTATTGGCTAGACATTTCAGACAAGCTGTTCTTTCCTCTTGCTGACTTCCACTACTTTAGGCAGAAAAGATGTTCAGGATTTTCCTTTTCAAAGTACATTGTCTGATGTTTGTGCAATTTTTTTTCCCCAAAACTATGAGGAAGCAAAATCCTGTTACAGACGCAGAGAAGTGTGTCTGGTACAACTGTTAGCTCTCTTGCTTTTCTTTAAATTTAAGGAATACGATTAAATCCATTACCCATGATAGACTTCACAGTAAATTGTTTTTGTAAAGAAGTCATTTGCTCTGCCATTTTGCATTCCCCTTTGTTGTTCACATGAAAGCAGAGCAGGATGTGTAGGTGGGTATATACGTTACAGACGAAGTACTAAGTAGTCAAGAAGCCAGTGTTCAACTAAACTAGTTTGTCTGGGGCAAATTTAGGTAACAAAACACTTCTGTTAATATTTATTGAACCGTAATTAAAATATTCTTTGTAGAAAGCGATGGCAGATTATCATGTATATATTAAGAAGCTGGAATACTCTGCATTTAACTTACCTTCTAGCAAAGGCGCCAGCAGCGTGAACTAATGAAAGCCCTCCAGCAACAACAGCAGCAGCAGCAGCAGCAACAAAAACTGTCTGGCTGGGGAAATGTTGCCAAACCTGCAGGCACTACAAAATCCCTCTTGGAGATTCAGCAGGAAGAGGCAAGGCAGATGCAGAAGCAGCAACAGCAGCACCAGCAGCACCAGCAGCCTAACAGGTCCCGCAGCACGACAGTGAGTACAGTTCCTAATTTTACAGGTTTTTTTTTTTTTTTAAAGCAAAAGAAAATCTCCCCAAATATCTTTACCATGTAGGGCTGATTTAGTTTAAGTTGCTGCTTTTTAATTTTAATAAGCATCTTCTCTTGTTCTCTTGTGTTCCAGCAACATTCTAATCTGCACACCAGCATTGGCAATTCCGTATGGGGCTCTCTAAATACCAGTCCTAGCAACCAGTGGGATTCAGACTTTGTCAGTATTTGGAGCAATGTTGATACAAAAAACTCAAACATGGGATTCTGGGACGATGCAGTGAAAGAAGTGGGACCTCGTAATGCAACCAATAAAAACAAGAGCAATGCTAGCATCAGGTAAAACACCCCTTCCTTTCATTGGCGTGACTCAGATCTGTTGTCTGAATTCTTTCAGTGGAAGGGAACTCTCTATGAACTCTAACCGTTTGCTCAGTGCAACCAGAATCTCTTAATGTCCCATGCTTTCTAAGTTGCTTCAGGCATTTTTAAGGGAGAGGGCAAATTATAATTATTTTTATATGTTTTATTTTTGCTCTTGTGTCTCTTCACACTTATTCGTAGTTTTGGCGGAAGGCAGAAACTTCTGTAAGACTGCTGGAACTTACCAATCCCAGTCTTATGCAATGTGTGTTTGTGGGAAATATATATCTTCTCTTCATACTCTTCTTTGATATAGTGTTTGTCTGCCTTAGCAAATCTATAGGTGTTACAACCCGGCAGAATAAGAAGGTAGAAGAAGAAGAAAAATTGTTGAAGCTGTTCCAGGGAGTTAATAAAGCCCAGGATGGATTCACTCAGTGGTGTGAACAGATGCTTCATGCACTCAACACAGCCAACAACTTGGATGGTAAGAGCTGGAAAAGAGTGTTAATGTTTCACAGTGTGAACAGATATAATTAGTGCATCACATTTGCACACTAAACCTGTGGTGGTCTGCTCTGTTCAGTGTTAGAACCATTAAGAAAAGTGCTACAACAATCTGCAGAGATTCCTGTACTTAGCTCTCAATATTTTTGAAAGTAAGCAAGAATCAGACCTGATGCTATAATTTAGATGCTATAGACATACGTATGTAGGTAGGTATAGATAGAGTGGAGAAACTAAGCATAACAATACTGAAATGCTCTGGGTTATTTTTCAGTGTCTATATAGTCTGCATGTACGTCTCATGGTTCATCTTTCCTTCTTGTTGCAGTTCCTACGTTTGTTTCTTTCCTGAAGGAAGTGGAATCTCCTTATGAGGTTCATGATTATATCAGAGCCTATCTTGGAGACACCCCTGAAGCCAAGGAATTTGCCAAGCAGTTTCTTGAACGTCGTGCCAAACAAAAAGCCAGTCAACAGCGGCAGCAGCAGGTTCATACTTTTGTTTTGGGTTAATATTTGTATCTGTTATTGGAAGAACAGAAGATCTGCCTCCCTGGTTGTAGAGGTATAAATCTGTTTTGAAATGAGGGCAAGCTATAGTATGGAGATGCCCAGAAGATAACTGATGTGTTAGTCGTGCAGCTGTCCTTAATACCTTCAGTACTCAACATGGGAGGGGGATGATTCAGGTATCAGTGAAAGTTGCACAAAAATTTGATGGAAAGTGGCTTGATGCTATTTATGGGCTCTCTCTGAGTAGGCACAATGTAATTCCAACACATAAAAAATAACCTTATTTATTTGCCTTCCAGGATTCTGTGTGGGGGATGAACCATAGTTCATTGCATTCAGTCTTTCAGACTAATCAGAGCAACAACCAGCAATCCAACTTTGAGGCAGTGCAGAGTGGCAAAAAGAAAAAGAAACAAAAAATGGTTCGTGCAGATCCCAGCTTGTTAGGTGAGTTCTGGAACTCCAAACTGGAATCCGATTGGCCTGACACCCTGATCCTAAACACCATGCACAGTCTTCTGCAGCGTCAGAGCAACAGCTTGTTTTATGATGCATGAGAGTTCCAGGTGTGAAAACAGAAACTAAGATTCCAGAGGCAGTGACGGCCAGGTCCTGTCTCTTGGAGCTGCACCCGTGTTTAGCTACTACTTGCCTGGCCACCACTATTCCAGTACTCGTCTCTTACTGTGTTCCTTCCCCACTCAGATGTAGGCAGTAAGGTAGGCTGGTAAAGGTTGGGAGGAAGTTGCAGATGCCTACCAAACTGCTTTCAGTCTTGAAAAATGTTTTTTTTTTCCAGTCTGAGCCAGAGATGGGTTTATATAGGGAGGAAATTTCTTGAATATTTTTATATAGAACTTGGCTTTACCAGGAAGCTTGCTCACTTGTACTTTTATAGTAAATATAGTAAAATAGAAGCTGAAAGCATTTCAGACCTCATTCTGTCTGAGTTGTTAAGCAGAAGTTAAGTGCCTTGGTGACACAACCAAGTTCTGCCTTGAATACTATTTTAAATCTCTTGAATATTTTAAGAAGAGTTAACAGTGTTCTAATTTCTTTTCCAAAGAGTGGTGTTGGAATATGACTTTAGGGAAGTGTCACTTGTTGATGTCCAGAATGTGTTAATTTTCCTGTCAGCATGAGTGATAGTTTTCTTAAAATGACTTAAAGGTCTGTATTTACTCAACAGGAAGACAACAACCCTGTATGAAAGACATCCGTTCCTAAAAACGTTGTACACAAGAAGTTTTTTGTTATTTGACATAACTAATTTGTATGTGAATTAAAGATGACCCCTCCCCCCTTTTATGGCATACCTGCGGGGGAAAGCTAGTCTTGCATTTAAGTAAATACTGTAATGTTCTAGCCTTGCCCACTTTCCATTTGTCTCAGAGATGTCTTTTACTTGCATCACTTCTGTTGCTTTAAAGAGATTTGCAAATAAATGTAGTGGTTCTGTGTACTAAATACTGACTCTGTCTTGCTTTGTAGGTTTCTCGGTCAATGCCTCATCAGAACGGCTCAACATGGGAGAAATAGAGACTTTGGATGACTACTGAGTATATGCAACTCGACTGGCTTTTCCTGTGTCTGTTAACCATGCATTCTCCACTGCTGGACAGAACTTGCTATCTCCTGCTATCATCTTTTGCCTTGCAAAATGGATCACAGAATCAAATCATCTCAGGCCACTGTTTCTAGCCTCAACAAGTCCTTTCTGCCCAGGAATCCACAATCTTCTTCATTTATTTCAGCCTCTGGTTCTTTCTGCTGGGTAGGTGGGAAAGAAGATTTATTCACGAGGCTGAGGGCAAATCACTGTGCTGTGATTTCTTCTCCCAAGTTATTGGAAAGCCATTTGGAGGTCTACACATGGTAGCTTCCCCTTCCCTTCCTTCGTCACTCTCATCATATATAACTGGTGCAATCATGGTGGAGAGTTCATGGTTAACAGATGTCATTCAAAACCAAAATGCCACGCAGATACTGACTTCCGTGCTCCATCAGGGCTAAAGATGCCTTCCAACTCCGGAGGTACATTCATAAGCTACCACTAAAGCTGGAAACAGCAGGAAGTGATAGGCAGCATACAGCTTGGATTGAATTGGAATTGCACATCGCTGCCATCCCTTCTTCAGCACATTGAATCTGGAGAGGAAATTCAAGTCTATCTTCATTGGGTGGTGATGTCAAAGCCGCTGAAAGTCATGCTTCAGCGTGCTCCAGCTCCAGACAGTTGGGGACTCAAGTTGTGGGAGGAAGCATACATCTCTTATTTCAGGCTGAATTTTCCTGTAATTATTCTTCCTCCAGAGTGATTGGGCCAGTTATTTTGGACCCTTCTGCTGTGAATTTGTCTCGTTTCAGAGACGTATAGGATCTTTACCATATGTATCTTCACCTGTTGGCTTTGTGTGGGAGTTGACACTACTTTTGGAACTTGAAACCTACCCAGATTCATCTGGTGACATATGGTGATGGTCCAGAATTTTGTAAGTTCTGCAGCAGCATTAACACCAAGAACAGGGAGCTGTCATCTTCCAAGTGAAATAAATGAGACAAGGAATCTGAGCATTGGCAGCGTCTCTGTTTGTAAAAACCGCACGGAGGTATAAAGTAAGGAGTGCTGGTCCTCGTTTATGTAGTACACTCTTCCTTCACTTCCAGTCCATTGTGCTTAGATACTTGTCATCCAAAATCTCCTGTCCTTACCAACCATAAATGTTAAACCGTCTGAAATGTCCAGTGCACTTGTTTGCAGTCCCCTGCCCACGCTCCCACTTGCACAGGGTTGCAGTGTGCCCATGGAAGTTATGCTGCTGCGAGAAGCATCTTTTTCTGCCATTACCGCCTGAAGAAGAAAACTGAAATTGCTCCAGAACAGTTTGATTTAGATTTTATTTCATTTGATTTTTTTTCTCTTCTTCCTCTACCCCCAATGTGTACAGTAACTATACAGAGATGGCTGCAGACTTGTATATAGTTTTTGGATCCAGTAGCACAGAGGCTAGGAGGTGCCACAGATTTGGTCTCCTGATCTCCTTTGCTTTGTAAACTTATAAAGGGGAGGAAGGGGGTAGGTAATGTTTACAGAACTATAAATTCCCTCTGAACTCTTGCTAATACGGGGGTGAAAAAGAGAACTTAAATAAAACCTGGTTGTATTATACCTGAGCACACATTGTTTGCTTTTGTCAAAGCCAGCTTTGGCAACCTTTCCTGGTGCTAAAATAGAAAATGTACCCATACCCCTTTCGTCAAGTAACGATCAAGTACGGTATACAAGACATGGAAGGACAGCAGCAGCTTTATTTCATACCCCTAGAGGAACGTTAGTGGTTTTTCTGCTTGATAATTTTAGAGGTGAAAATAAACATCAGTTAAGTTGAGATTGGACATGTTTGAAAAATCTTCCCTTCTTCCATCCACAGACACACACCCTTTCATGCTCTTGCCTTGTTTATGCAAGAGGATCAAGCCTGGCTAGTTTGTAAAAAAAATGTAAACATGTATTTAAAAGAGAGAAAGAGAATATTAATAAGCCCAGCGTGAACAAAACAACTACTACTACACAGAAACCAAGATAATTTTTTTTAGCTAACCCAAAGAGATGACTCTCTAACCCTCACTTAGAATATTCTGCCCATTAAGGACAGGGAAACTTTTGTGCAGCTTTTAATTATAGACTTAACCAACGTCTTGTTTTTCACTTTTTTTCCACAGCTAGTTTTCATTGACTCCTTTGTGATGTCAAAGGCATTCAGTGAAGTGTGGGGATGAGAGGAGGAAAGTAACTGATGACCAAATCAAGGGAAAAGGAGTGGATGCTATGGAAGATTTTATTATATTTATTACATTATGTTTCTAGCCCACATTTCCCGGCCAAAACAAGATTTCCTAATTGTGCCTTTGTGTCTGTCCTTGTCCCATGGTCGCTTCTAAGTTAAAAATTT
This sequence comes from Euleptes europaea, assembly GCF_029931775.1. NCBI lineage: Eukaryota > Metazoa > Chordata > Lepidosauria > Squamata > Sphaerodactylidae > Euleptes > Euleptes europaea. The sequence goes on from NC_079316.1 coordinate 49,266,677, forward strand.
GAGTATCTTTCCAAGAGAACCTCACCCATCTATTTTTTTTCAGAGCTTTGAATACAGTTAGCTTATTTTTCATCTTAATTAGGAATTTATTTTTTTGCAGCAGCATTTTGTTTACTGGGACGGGAATAATTCTGGACCATAGGAGAATTAAAAAGTCACACAAGATTAAATTTAATTTGGCCAAACTTTGCAGCAGCAGAGAAGTTCTGAAGCTTACAACACTAGCGTATCTTTAAGGCATGGTTTCATATATAAAGCGATCCATCTGAGAGCTTGCTTTGGTGAGTCTTTTTCATCCAATAGTCTCAGGGGCCATAATTGGCTTGTTAGAATATAGGGTTTGATTTGGGGAGGGGGAGCTACAGAGAACTGTCAAAACTTGTCCAGTCAGAATAATCCTTCACTGTACTGTAATGTGCAAGTTTTATTACAACTAATTATTCAATGGTTAAATGACCAACATAATTAGTGTCTAGCTTGAGAGTACTGTCACTTCAAAAGTGCCTAGCAACAACAGGCACCTTGTGAGGAAGGTGAGGCTGAGAGAGTTTGAGAGAACTGTGACTAGCCCGAGATCACCACCCAGCAGGCAGCATGTGGAGGAGTGGGGACTAATCTCGAGAACCAGATTAGAGTCCGCCACTCTTAACCACTACACCATGCCAGCCCTCAAGATGGATCTGTTTATGTCAAGTAAAATCAATAAGCTCATAATGAAAGACAAATCATGAAGTAAATGCTATCTTAAGTTTTTTACTCTTCTGCAAGAATGCTTCTAAGCTGAAATTTAGTTTCAAACTACACTTTCAAAAAAATTCTGTTGTAGTGAAGATAAAGCTAGAGCATGGAATTGGACTGGTTCTTAAGTGTTGCTGTCTGTCCTTCATGGGTTTTGTAAATTATTAAACATGAAAGCAGCCCTAATTATGGGGCACGCATCAGCAGTGGAAGCCATTTGAATGATTTGTGATTTTTCAGTAAAACACGTTGGGTTAGGGTTTTTGTGTTTCTTTTTGAGTTAGGATTTTTGTGTTTACATTTTGTGTTTCCTTTTTAATGTGAACTCTTAAGACAGCTGATGAGAATTTCATTAGGCCCAACATCCTGCAAATTTTTACTCAGTGAGTTAATTTCATGTAAACTGGGTGCTGGCAGATATTACTCTGAAATGATCTTTCTAGAAATCTGACTTCTCAGGTTTTAAGTGTTGGATCAATAAGAAACAATGTAGTTGTGATTGCTATGGTGTATGCTCTATTCAACCCTATGGCACTTCTAAACGAATGCCTTTTAACTCAGTCTGTTCCCCAGTTGATCCGTTTATTGATTTAAGCCTGCCTGGTTTTGCATATGAGAAGCAATCATTCTCAAGACCAAAAGCATTCTGCACACGTGTCATAGTACGTGACAAGGAATGCTTGTTAAGGTGATGCTTCCCACATGGAGTTTTTAGAATTACTTGTATTAAAAAATAATAGATTGGATCCCATTAATCCATTCCGCTAGCAATTGTGCCTTCCCCTGACACAAGAGGAGGAAAGCAGCCCTTTCAGACTGGCATAAAATCTGCTATTCAGTTGATTAATTGAGGCCACCTTTTCAGTTGAACAAAAATGTTTTTACTGTGTCTGGTGGGCTGTGTGTTACATCATCAGTCTTAATATTGGGCATCCATTTCTTATAGCATCTATAAATGATCTCTGAAACAGTCAAATTGCCTCTTCTTTTCAGATCTGTAGCTGAAGAGGAAAATTCATACCCACGCTTTTCAGTATCAGTTTGAGGAAAAAACTGGTTTGATGAAATGCAGTTAATATCTGTTGTTTTCTGATTTGGACTTGATATTGTATTGTGTTGAAGCAGACCTTTCTGACACCTATAACCCTAAAATTTCTATGGTCATTAATTTTTGCTATAAGCTGGCCCCTGAATACTTACATGATGTATGGTTCAGCCTATCCAAATATACGTCTACTTTTGGTTTAGTATTTTTAATGAATGCTGTTATTCACCACTGTCCTTAACATAGGGTGATGTTAGATGTGTACTCCAGTTGTTAGACACTGAGTGCACTCCTTGGCGCCTTTGGGGTTTTGCAGCTAACTGCCAAAGGGTGAATACGTTGCTCTGATGGGAAGGGTTGGGACTGTGGAATTGGGGGGTGGGGGAGTTGAGCAAAACTGTAAGAGGGTGGAGCTGCCTTCTGGCTGGAGGAGGTAGATCTGTCAGTCAGTAAGTGTATGTGGATGAAATTCTACAGAGGGTTTGCAACTCTTGTGTGTACACATGTGAAGAGATTTGAGAGCTGACTGGACAAGGGTTTCATTTAGCATCCGAAACCTGCTTCCTCATTAAGGCTTCAAAGAGTTTGAGAAGTCCCAAAGGCATCTTGATTCCTGAAGGAGGCAATGCCCCACACCACGGTCCTTCGTCTCATCCTGTTGACGCTGTCTGGCATCCTGCTTCCTTTTGTGAAAGCTGGTAAGTGTAATTTCTTTTCTCTGGGCACCATTACACCCTAAATCACCAGATTGTTTATCTCCTCACCTTGTCTTCCCCTGTTTTTCTCATGACGTCCAGCATTTTTTCTTCAGTCAGTGTACTGGCACCTACTGATGAGCAAGAGAAGTTTCTAAACCTCACTCTCATTTGGAAGTGAGAGTAGAAGTCTTTTAGACCATATATTTAGGAAAATGAACTACAGAGCATGTTTGAGACTTCGTCACTTGATTGCATAATTGTGTCTGAAGCAAAGATGAAGAGTTTGTCGATAAAGTTACTCAGGACCATGTCAGTTCTGTAATTCACCAGGGATACTGTACCTGTTTAATGCCATGTGTCAAATTCACCCTTTATGTTAGTGACAATAAATACATACGTATAGTAAGTGGGTTGAGTACACTGTACAGTGGCCAAGAGGCAGGGTTTCGGTGTCCGTTCTTGCCCCTTGTGCAAAAATTAGTATATGTATCTAACAGTGCTAAATTTGTATGAGATAACAGGCCGCCAGTGTTTTTTTCTCAGTGCTGAATTCTCTAATACACAATCATAATTACTGATTTCTCTGGACTGTCCAGGTTAGCTTCCAGTTCACGCCATTTGTTCATTGTTCTGGTTGGTACCTTGCAAATACCAGCAGAATTCAATGTTATGAAAACATAAGGGTGGATCCTACCATCGTTTTCACTTGATCCTGCCTAATTTCTCTCCTGGCTGCAGCCCCAATGCATTTTTCCATGGAGATCCTGGAAATTCTGGAAATGCACATAGTTTACCCTACTTGCATGACTTAACAAAATTCATGGATGGGGCATGTTTGGAAAAGGAATTAGCCTTTTTGTCTCACTTTTTCTTTGGTGTATTATGAATTTTGTTAATGATACCAGTAATACCGTAATTCCAAAGCTGCTGTTTGTGCAAACTTTGTGCAAACTTTGGAAACTACCTGACTAAGGGCTAGAAGTCTTCTTGATCCTTACATAATATTTTGAGCAGAGGCAAAACATTCAAGACATATGTACACAGAATACCTAGAGTGTGCCAAAGTTAAACTCATATTGCTTGATTTACAAATATAAATGCGAATAGCTTGCTGAGGAGGTCCAGAATCATAGTAAGTAGTAGTGTGCCTGCTCTGCCTAGACAGTGGACATTTGTACTAGCATAAATGTTGCATAAAATACATTGACAAATGACGAGTCAGAAGAGATCTTTATCTTTTACATAGGATAAGATTAATTTTGCCCAAAAAACTACCTGTGCAGGATTATGAAATAACTTCTGAAACCTTCTTGTAACAGAAAATGGGCTACAAAGTAATGCTGCATGTACTAAATGTACAAGGACAGTACAACAACATTTAAGTTTCTCAGAGCTTCTTTTCCAGTGGCAGTGTGAAAAATCAATCAATACCCCATTTACCTGTCAGGAAGACTGTTTTTCCCCCCCAGGTGTGTCATCAAGAAAAAGAGGGGTCTGCCTTACATTCACATACAGTTATATACCATAATAAAAGAAACCTTTTGTGTATGTTGTTTTTAGGGAGACTGCTGTGCATTCAGGCTTGTCTAGCTTTTGGGAAAATATGAGTATGTAATTTTAAAATATAAAGTTAGCTAGTGAGGGAAAATGTTTGCAAATATGATAAATCCTATAATTTGATGGATTTTTTAATCTACAGTACATGGCACAGAATGCTAAGGGCATTGGTTTGCACATTTGAAGTTTGATGTTGTTGAAACACTATCCTGCAAATCTTCCACTTTGTGTTTTCCATCTTTGGAACCACAGTAGGTAATATGCTTATCTATATTGGACGAACGCAATTCCTGTTTGCTCTGTTGCGATCCTATTAGATAATAGACTACCACCATTTTTAACAATGTTGTCTTGGTTACATACTTTATTTTTGGTTTATATCTTGCTATGAACCTCTGAAGGTAGGAGATATCATATAGCATTTCCTTATGGTGGTTCCCTGTGTAACAGCCCAAAGGATTAATTTGTATGTGGTTGGTCTCTGTGAGTTGACAATAATTTGATATCTCATTTATTCAACACTCCATTCACAGATGAATGTGTGATTTTTCCATTGAAAAACAGTGTTTGGTTTTTTCCCCTGTAGTCTTTGATCTGGTGTGGCTTATTCACCTATCAATTGATAGTGCAGTTATCATGTGAGTTATCATGTGAACTTGCATGTGAGAGCTTTCCCTAGCTCACTGGTGATGGACTGAAATATGCAAATTCCCAAGACTATCTTATTATGAATTAATGTCTGGATTGGGGTTTCATCCCTAGTCTAACATTTATTTATTCGTTTATTAAAACCTGTATATCCTGCTTTTCCTCATGGTTCAAGGTAGCTTAAAATAATAGTTAAAACTTTTCAGTTTAAAGCTCTCCAGGGGAGGGGGGGCTCACCTCTTCAGGGAGCCCATTCTACCAAGCTGGAGCCATGATGGAAAAGGCCCAGGCCCTGGTCAGTGCCAGACAGGACACCCTAAGTGGTGGCCAACAGATGGCTGCCTGATGACCATAGTTGGCGCACAGGAACATATGGAAGGAGTCAGTCCTTCAACTAATATTCTACACATCAGGTGATTGAGATATACCTATTTCTTTGGTGCTGCCTTAGTACATAAATTGATAATAGAATTGACAAAGTATATTATATGAAAATATATGTAATTGCTGAAAGGTCCTACCAAGGGTTATTAGTTTTTTCCTTTGCGTTTTTGGGTTTTTTGCATTTTAACTATATAGTCGAGAAGAAAATTTCTTGCCTAGTCCTAACAAAGCAGTGAAGGTACAGGCAGTCCTGTGGTATGCCCAGATATATACATAGCCGCAGCCTTTTTGTAAACAAGTTTATTTAACGTTCAGCACAACCATGGCGCTCTGTGTGGACCCATGCTTCAGTTTGCACCATCACAGACTTTCCTTTGTGCCTCTGAAGAAGGGCTCTTTTCATCCACACACTGGCCATGTGCCATTGTGGCTACCTGAGTCCGTACTGCCCACTCTTGGTCTCCAAATGCACTTGGTCCCAGGTTTTTCTATGTCATCGTTTCCTGGCTTTCCACAGCAGAGCCCTCCAAAGTGGGCAAGGAGATCTTGATCTCATCCCAAAGGCACTACTCATGTTTTAAATCTTAGCAGTTAAGAACCCAAGGGACTGGCCCTTCACCACTTTATGTCACAGTACTAATATGGAAGCCAGTTGGGTACCTAAAAGCCTCCACCGTATTGCAAACAAAAATAAATCCAGAGTCTGTGCTGATGTTTGTGGCTGAAGAAACATCAGACAAAGAATGAATCAGTATTTGAATAACCTACTTTCTATTACAGAGCCTTATTCTGGGTCTTTATCTGAGCCAAGGCTAACACCAATTTAATCCTACAGCCAATTTGAAATACTGGTGCTCAGCCCTACAACAAACGTAAGTGCCTTTGAACGTGTGCAGAGTGTCATACCTTCACTAAAGAGTTTTGAGACTAAGAAAGAAACTCTTTTTTAAACTCAAGCCCACTTCATCAAATGCATGAAGCTGTTATCCAGATTACTCATTAACGACACCAGTCCCCATGTATCTAAGCTTGGGGGGGGGAAATCATGGAACAGAAGGCTTATTTCCAAAGATTTGACTCATAGTTTTTATAGACAAGAGTATGCACTCTCTTTCTCTCATTGATTATTGTCAGCCTTTCCTAATAATGATGAATCCAAGGAAGACTAAGCATGCATGAAAGAAATCACACTCTAGTATTGCCTTCATGACTGTTTCAGACTTGAGAACCCTCCACTTTGTTTAGATTTTAATACAGCTTAAAATTGAAAAGAAAAAAGATTAATAGTGCCTGCACAATCCTTGAGGGTGTAGAGAGAAGAAAAAGAAAAAATAACACCTCTTACAGTGCTTGTTTTCAGATGCTTTCTTTTCCGTCGTACTCAAAATAGTATAAAGAGTCACCATTTTCCCATCACAGAGTCTACTGTGTTCCATTGTAAGATCTTCCATTTCATATATTTCTAAAATACCAATTTGTTCATATGTATCTTCATTCTCAGTGACCGTAGCTGTTTTGAAATTGATCCTCCAAGGGTTTTCTGAGGCTTCTGCCCCCACCCCCAGTAGTATCTGTTATATAATCTTGCCCAGTTGTAAGCATGATCTCAGTCTACACTGTTACACAATTTAAGGTCCTTCTTGAGACGTGCTTTGTCAAGTTATATCAATGGTCAAGATCTTTTACCTGTTCTAGATTGTCAGTGTTAAGGGCTGTCAAGTTGCTCCTGATTTACAGCAACCCTATGAATTAATGACCTCCAAAACATATTGTTCTAGATTAAAGGTACCATATAACCACTGTAATAAGAAATATGGTCCTGTTGATCATTATGAACAATCCAGTGTCTATGACATCATAAAAAATATAACAATTCACTCATATTAATAATCCATCTATATTTAAATACCCTAAAACGTATATTCTATGTGGTCAATTTGTGTTGGAAATGTTGTATTTTGGAGGACTTCGGCCAGCTTTACTAAAAGCTTGTGCTTCCTCTTCTCGCAGACTTTAGGTACAACTTCAGACATTCTGTTCTTGCAAAAGCCAGTTATATAATTTTCTTTAGATGGGGGAGAGGAGTTGGCAGGAAGAAAAGATCTGTTGAGAACTGGAGAGAGGATGGTGAATTGCTGCAAGTAAACTCTCTCTTGCTGTAGGGATAGTATCTCTCTTGATAGTAATTCTTCCATGGGAGGAAGACCACAGTCTACGAATTCCAATTACAAAACTGTTGTAAGGCAATGAGGGGTAAAAATCAAGCCGGCCCTTGACCTGTGTCTTTAACAACAGCTCAGCACGAAGGAATTTGCAGGTGAGGTTTTCCAAGCCGTGGAGAGAAGCATTACTATGTCGACTAATCACTTTGCTATTGAAGGCTGTATCACTAGAGTGCAGAAAATCTCTTCCAGCCCTTTAGATGCCAGTCAGCTGTACTTGCAGCAGCAATGCTCCCTACCATTCTATGGACCTTTTAGAAACGTTTTCAGCACCCCCTAACCTTTTGGCCACTCCCCAAGCCGTCTCACGCAAGAATCCAATTGAATAGACTGAAGTAGAGGCCTGAGACTCATGTCTCATTACCAATGCTGATTTCTTCACACCTACTACCCCTCTGCATATCACACCTAATCTAATCACGCCTGCTAATGTCATTTATCAGCTATTGACATTCACATACTATTGCCAGTGGATGTCTGAATACACCCTGCTCTACTTAACGGTAGCCGGACTCACATTCTAGTTGTATCTGAAGAAGTGAGCTGTGGCTCATGAAAGTTCATCGTACCCTGCCATAAATTTTGTTAGTCTTTAAGGTGCTAATGGTCTCTTGCTCTTTTCACATGCAGGAATGTTAGTTAAAATCAAACCTAATCCTGCCCCCCAGTTTCTCAGTGGCCAAGAACGGTTGGTGCTTTAAGTCAGGTACTCACCAGTTTGTCCAGGAGGCAGGAAAATCAATGCAGTGGTTGTCAGTTACTGATAGGAGAGAGAAGAACGAAATGGCAAGTACTTTCTGTCAAAGAGAGCGCCAACCGGTCTCCACCAGCTGGGCTCACTTTGTTTAGGTTTGGGGTAATCTGCAAAACAAAACGTTCAACTCCCGGCTTCCGCCTTGAGTTGAACGGGTCGCTGCCACCAGCTCTGAGTCAAAAGGTTGAGCCTCCAGGCAAAGGGCTCAGAGCAACCCTTGCCAAGCTCCAAATACAGGTGAGTTTCCTCTGCCAGGCTAAGACTTGGTCAGAGTGGTTCACACTGTCCAAAAGGTTTACACAAAAGATAGCATGAGCAAAGCCAATCTAGGCACTAGGATTCAGGCTTGGGAAAACCACAGAAACCACTAGACACATCAAATATAATAAACTAGAAGTTTATTCAAAAGTTTGTGCTCGTTACAGAAAGACAAACGTGAGGCAGGTTAGCATACAAAACAAGAAAGCTTCAATAATCTAACTACACATTTCATCAGAAAGGCAATTGGCTTAGGTTTAGGCAATCAGGCAAATTGGCAAAGCTTTTGGATATGCAAAAGAGTTACCACAGTCCAAGAGTTAGCATCTGGGTGTCAGCATGCTGGTCTCCTCAGTCAAGCATAGATTCGTTCTATGGGACAAAGCAAAAGATGATGAAAGATTCCAGGATGCGCCCGCGCATCCCAAAACCTCCATGCTTCTAAGTCCAAACAGGGCTCATTTTATTCCCTCCATCTTAGCGGCCTATGGCCATCTTAGCCAATAAAATGGCGAGAATCTCAATTAGCCCTGAATTAATTTGTCAGGTCATCTCTCAGTCACGCGAGGCACCTGGGAAGACTCCAACTCAGAGATAACGTTTATGGCCCATTTGTTGTCAAGGAGATAAATCGTTGGTGCTGCCCCCAATGGCTGTAAAGTCAGGGCAGCTGTTTATCTCCAACCCCGAGACCTTTAAGGCGTACTTCTAAAAACGAAAGTACATTCCACTGTGATTTGTGAGAAGCCGGCTTGTTATTCCAGGCCCCTCAATCTTTAATGCTCCAAAGGTTAATATCAGAGAATACTAGGCCTGAAGCCTGAACCAGTGTTTCATAGAAGGAAAGCAGGGTGCTTTTCCTTCACATCCTTCCCTTCGGGGAGATGAAAATACGCGGTTTGCTTATTTTTATCTTACCATAAAACTAATCTACCATAGTCAATTAAAACCACACAACAACCTACACAGTTTAATACAGAAACTAAACATATATGAGGTAGATTAGGTTTTACTAGCAGCATTGTGCAAAAATGGCTATATATCCAAACAACTACACAAATACAGAAGAGAAAACAGGGTTAAAACAGCTTAAATCAAATCAGAGTCCACATAAGCTCGAGAGAGGTGATCAGCAACCTTGTTGTCCCTCCCTTTGATGTGAACTATTTTAAAATCAAAATCTTGCAAAGCAAGGCTCCACCTCAAAAGTTTTTGGTTGGTATTTTTAACTTTATCCAACCAGCATAAGGGTGAGTGATCTGTTTGCAATTCAAATTGCTGTCCCCATAGGTAAGGTCTCAACTTATTTAAGGCCCAAAAAATAGCTAAACACTCCCGTTCAATTACTGCCAGGTTCCTTTCTCGTGGCAGCAACTTTTTGCTCAAAAATACCACAGGCCTCAGTTCTCCCTGAGGATCCTTCTGAAGCAGGGCAGCTCCAAGGCCAAAATCAGACGCATCCGTCTGGACTACAAACTGTTCATTAGGATCAGGGGCAATTAGCACCTGTGATTGCAAAAGAGCCTGCTTTAACGCAGCAAATGCTGTTTGACACTCCTCAGTCCAAACGAGCCTAATGGGTTGTCTTTTTCTGCATAACTCCGTCAGCGGAGTGGCCAGGGTAGAGAAGTGGGCTATAAATCTCCTATAAAATCCTATAAGGCCTAGGAAGGCCTGCAATTGCCGTTTGGTTTTGGGCCTAGGCCACTCTTGGATACTTTGCACCTTGGCCTCTAAAGGCTGAATTAGGCCCTTGCCAACGACATAGCCCAAGTATTGAACAGATCCTAGCCCAAATTGACACTTTGGGGCTTTCACAGTTAGGCCTGCAGACTTCAGTCTCTCCAACACCTTTTCCAAATGAACCAAATGTTCTTCCCAACTGTCACTATGGATCGCCACATCATCTAGGTACGCACAGGAGAACTCATTAAGACCATTTAACAGGGAATTAATTAACCTTTGAAAGGTCGCCGGGGCATTTCGAAGACCAAAAGGGAGAGTAACAAACTCATAGAGTCCCATAGGAGTAGAGAAAGCAGTTTTCTGAATGGACTCGGGCTCCACAGGGATCTGCCAGTACCCTTTGGTCAAATCTATACAGCTGACATACTGGGCCCGCCCCAATCTTTCAATCAAGTCATCTATCCGTGGCATTGGGAAATGGTCTGCCACTGTCACAGCATTCAGCTTCCTATAGTCTACACAAAATCTAATAGAACCATCAGGTTTATTCACCAACACCACAGGGGAACACCAGGGGGAATTACTTGGCCTAATCACCCCCATCTCCAGCATAGCTTTTACTTCCTCTGCAATGGCTTTCCCTTGCTGAGGTGACACTCTATAGGGATGTACAGCTATTGGAGCTGCAGTTCCAGTATCAATTGCATGTTTAGCCATGCTGGTCTTTCCCGGTAAACTAGAAAAAGTTGTTTCAAACTTGCTCAAGACACCATACAATTGTTCAGCCTGTGAAACACTCAGAGCAGGACTCAACATTAGTTCACTCAACCCTCCAGGTTGCTGGCAGTCTGAAAGCAGATCAAATGGCTGTTCCTCCAGCTCTGCTTTTACTGCAAACATGCCAGGAGCTCGCTCATGGTACCTCTTAAGGGTGTTCACATGATAGAGGCGAGGCTTGGGGTGTTCCTGGGGGCAAGATACCAAATAATTCACTTCATTTTCCCTCCTCAGAACTTCACCAGGTCCTAACCAGGCCAGAGTTTGCTTATTAGGCCTGATATGCCTGAGAATCAACACTTTATCCCCAGCCTCAAATTCTCGGACCACAGCTTTTTTATCATAGTATTTTTTCTGTACTGTTTGAGCCTTCTTCATGTTCTGCTGGGCTATTTTCCACACACCACTTAGAGTTTCCTTCAGCTTAGTCATGTATTCACACACAGATCTGGGCCCAACCTCTAGGGTCCCTTCCCACTGTTGTTTTAACAAGTTTAGGGGGCTGCGTACAGATCTGCCCAAAGCCAACTCATTTGGGGAAAACCCCAGGCTTTCCTGAATCGTATCACGGTAGGCACACACAAGAAACAGCAAATTCTGATCCCAGTCAGCTGGGTGAGTCACAGCGTACTTTTTCAGCATGGTCCCAATTGTTTTATTCAACTTCTCTATCAGACCATTTGACCAGTGACAATACGCGACGCTGACTCGGTGTTCTATGTTAGCCAACTTGAACACCTGTTGTACCAGGTTGGACAGGAAACTACCCCCAAGATCGCTGGCTATGGTCTTAGGAATCCCAAAGGAGCACACAAGGGTTAATAAAGCTTTAGTAATGCTAGGAGCTGAGATACTAGCAAGGGGAATGGCTTCACAAAAGTGGGTACAAAAATCAATCATGGTCAGTATATATTTCTTCCCAGTTCTGGTGGGGGTCGGAAAGGGCCCTACCAGATCAATTCCCCACTTTGCAAAAGGCTCTCCCTCTATGGCAGAGGGTTGCAGGGGGTACCTTGCATGATCTCGCTCATACCCCACCCTCTGGCACACATCACAAGTTCTCACATAATTTTTAACATCCTCATACACATCCGGCCAATAGAACTGTCTGGAGATCTTCTCCAAAGTCCTTTTCACTCCAAAATGCCCACTAAAAGCACACTCATGTGCCATCTGAAGCACACTGCCTCTCTGAGATTTTGGCACAACCAACTGTTTTCTAGGGGCACATTCAGGAGCTAAGTCCTTGGGATGAAATTCTCTATAGAGCAACTCATTTTCAAAATAAAAGCGTACCCTTCTGTCTCCAGAGGCCCTTGGCTCTGTCTGGGCCTGTTCTCGGCACCTTTCAAGAGTCTCATCTTGTTGCTGCTCATTTGCAAAGCTAACATTTTCTATTGTGAGAGGCAAAGGCTCTCCTGGTCCCCTTTCCTCACTCTCAGGCTCATTTACATCTGAAGGGGAGGAATTCGTAGGGCTGCTCTCTGGCAAGAGAGGCTTAGCAATCAAGACAGGTAATGGAATTTCCCCTTCCCCCTCTTCCTCCTTTTCAAAATTCATTTTATCAATCAAATATTGCTTATAGGCTACATCATTTCCCACAAGACACTGATGCCCACAATTGTTTGAGTGGACTAAGACAGGCATAACCTCATTCACATCTTTATAAGCAATTTTTACAAAAGCAACCCTCATTGAAATTGGATCACTGGCATAAGGGGTCACCCACATTTGTTGTCCCTCTTTCAACTGTCCCGGTTCTAACAAATTCTCATTTATACTACTTATTTCTGAACCGGTGTCTCTTAGCCCTAACACTTTTTTATGATTCACCTGAAGTTCGCAGCTAAAAGTCATATTGGACCAGCAGGGTTGCCTCGGGTCGATGAAGGCCATCCTCACAGGCTGCAGGCTTGCATCAGGCTGGGCTGGGGCTGCTTCTCTCGGCTCCCTCCCGGCTGTCTGCATTCCGGCTGGAGGAGTTGAAACTGCCGCCGCTGGCTCACCCTCAGTTATGCTGATTTCCTCTTCCCAATTTTCAGCTGCAGGCTGCTGAGTTGTAGTCACAAGCCGCACTCTTGGAGCAGGAGTGGGGGGGTTTGATTTTTTCTTCTCCCTCTCCTTTAATGCCGGGCAGTCCTGTCTTTTGTGCCCTTTCTTCTTACAGAAGAAGCATAGGCCAGACTCGATGGACACATGGGAATGTACTGTAGCTGTAGGGGAGGTTTCTGCTGGCTTTCCCCCACGTCTCTCTTCCCCTCCCGACTTCTTACTCTGAGTTGGAGCAGGGTTTCGTGGCTGCCCTCCCATGCTACTTGGTTTTCCAAAGCCCTTCTGCCTGTTCAATTGCAGCTGCTCTGCACAACTAGCTGCACTGGTCAAAGTCCCTGGGCTTTTATCCTTGACAAGGGCCACCAGATCCTCCGGGAGAAGCCGAAAAAATTGTTCCAGAAGCATAAGCTCTTTCAAGTCTTGGAAAGTATGGATGTTCTCTGAGGCTAGCCACCTTTCAAAATTGCGATTCAAACGGGACGCAATGGCTGGGTAGCCCTCAGTGGTATTTCGGTCAATCTTTCTAAAGGCTCTACGATAGGATTCAGCAGACAAAGCGAAGTGCTGCTGAGCTAGCTTCTTAAATGCCATATAATCATTACTCGCGCTAAGGGGGAGGTTCCCCATCAAGTCAAGTAGGCTCCCCGATATCTGGGCCCTCAAAACTCTCATCCAATGATTAGTCGGAATATTAAAATCCAGACATGCCAATTCGAAAAGTGAAAAATATGCCAAAAGATCACAAGACTCTGAGTATGGCGGTAGCAAATGTCTATTAGCTCGCCAAGTAGCGAGGGGATCTTTCTGGCCTCGGCCACGGTGCGGAGAAAAGTCTTCTTCCTCATCGGAGGTATAGTAATCTCTCCACTTGCTTCTCCTCCTCTCCCGGCTCTGCTGCCGCTGCCTTAGGGGTCTGTGGTCCGTCAGCTCGTCTGCCCCACCATCTCCCTGCCAGGTGAACTTCCGCTCCGCTGGGGATGGGCTGCTGTAGGGGACTTCTGGCTTGGCTCTAGGTTCGAGGGGACGGGATCTCTCTCGGGTGTCCCACAGGGAAAACTTCCTCTGCTCTTCCTCCCGTCTCTCCCAGTCTCTTTGCCTGGACCTTCCCCTCTCCTCTGAGTCTCGGGGTGGGGGTACTTGGGAATTAGCTCGAAAAGTCTTTTCCCCCCTTTCCCCAATCTCACCAATGTAGTCTTCAGGGCTGTAAGTCGTCAGCTTTGGCTCCCGGGGCACACAGCATTCCAGCTCCCATCTCCTTGCCTCTCGGTCTCGAGGTTGGATATTTGGGGACTTCGCTCTCTCTGGCTCTCCCCTCCTTTCCCCAGACTCACCGAGGTGGTTTGCAGAGCTGTAAAAAGCTGCCGTTGGCTTCCTTGGCTGGCCCCACTCTCTCTCCCATTTCCGTCTCATCTCCTGCCACATCTCCTCCTCTCTCTGCTGGGCACTTCGGAGTTCTTCCTCCATAGCTGCAAGCTGGGTCGAGCTGCCAGGTCGGGCAGTTGTTGCCAAATTCCCAACAGTTGGGGGGGCAGGTTGTTTAGAGCGTACTGCCGGCTCACCAATGATAGGCTTCCAACACGGTTGTGGGTCTGGCCTTACCAGGTCCCACTCATCCTCCGAGAGCTCCACGAGGTCTCGCAATCCCACTTCAGTCAGAGGTTTAATAATTCGGCCCTTTCTGTCAAGTAAAGGTCTCTGGGGTTCTCCCCCCTCTTCCCCCATCCGGTAGGAAGTGTCCAAAAGACCAGTCTGGTCAACCGTCGTTAGGCTGCTCTCATTCTGGTTTTCAAAAGACAGCCTACCTGTCGCCATTGCCAAATTCCTAACTCACACCTCACAAAATAACAAACACTCGCTAGCCACCTCACACTGTAATCCTCAGCACAAAATAGGTATAAAGCAATCTCTGGGTTCCCAGTTCGAATCCAACCGCTACGCCACCATGTCAAAGAGAGCGCCAACCGGTCTCCACCAGCTGGGCTCACTTTGTTTAGGTTTGGGGTAATCTGCAAAACAAAACGTTCAACTCCCGGCTTCCGCCTTGAGTTGAACGGGTCGCTGCCACCAGCTCTGAGTCAAAAGGTTGAGCCTCCAGGCAAAGGGCTCAGAGCAACCCTTGCCAAGCTCCAAATACAGGTGAGTTTCCTCTGCCAGGCTAAGACTTGGTCAGAGTGGTTCACACTGTCCAAAAGGTTTACACAAAAGATAGCATGAGCAAAGCCAATCTAGGCACTAGGATTCAGGCTTGGGAAAACCACAGAAACCACTAGACACATCAAATATAATAAACTAGAAGTTTATTCAAAAGTTTGTGCTCGTTACAGAAAGACAAACGTGAGGCAGGTTAGCATACAAAACAAGAAAGCTTCAATAATCTAACTACACATTTCATCAGAAAGGCAATTGGCTTAGGTTTAGGCAATCAGGCAAATTGGCAAAGCTTTTGGATATGCAAAAGAGTTACCACAGTCCAAGAGTTAGCATCTGGGTGTCAGCATGCTGGTCTCCTCAGTCAAGCATAGATTCGTTCTATGGGACAAAGCAAAAGATGATGAAAGATTCCAGGATGCGCCCGCGCATCCCAAAACCTCCATGCTTCTAAGTCCAAACAGGGCTCATTTTATTCCCTCCATCTTAGCGGCCTATGGCCATCTTAGCCAATAAAATGGCGAGAATCTCAATTAGCCCTGAATTAATTTGTCAGGTCATCTCTCAGTCACGCGAGGCACCTGGGAAGACTCCAACTCAGAGATAACGTTTATGGCCCATTTGTTGTCAAGGAGATAAATCGTTGGTGCTGCCCCCAATGGCTGTAAAGTCAGGGCAGCTGTTTATCTCCAACCCCGAGACCTTTAAGGCGTACTTCTAAAAACGAAAGTACATTCCACTGTGATTTGTGAGAAGCCGGCTTGTTATTCCAGGCCCCTCAATCTTTAATGCTCCAAAGGTTAATATCAGAGAATACTAGGCCTGAAGCCTGAACCAGTGTTTCATAGAAGGAAAGCAGGGTGCTTTTCCTTCACACTTTCTCCTTCGTTAGTCATTTTTATATGCAAAGGAGGGGATGAAGGAAGACTATGACAGAACTCATCTTGTTTCGGTAGAGTTTTTATTGATCTTACTCCCCCACACACCAACCCTCACTATCTCATTTTAGACTTATAACTTGTTTTACACTGTTGCTACTAATTGTAACAGGTCCCTTATTTTCTATAAAAGGCCAGAAATCTATGACACTCAAGAGGCTTTTCGAAGTAAAAATTGTTTTATTTGTCACTTTTGGAGGGATTAAAAAGTCAGGTTAGCAAAGCTTCATAAGAGGAATGTGACTTGTAACAGAATTGAGAAACTTGAAATGGGTTTGTTCAACTGTTATATTGTAATTCGAAAGGTATCAAGGTGGTTCACATACAAGTGTTTAAACTTTTATTTTCAACTGAGAGTGATTTATCTTGTCAATCACTGGTTTGTCCCTTAAACTCAAGCTTCTTTTATACAGTTGTTCTTTAGTTGGAGGAGTTAGGAATATTAACACATTCCCCCAGCTTCTCCTTTAAACTGGCCTGGGATCACTTCTTTCACCACAGCTGTTTTTTGTTAAATTCTAAGGAATCACTCTATCAACCTTAAAGATGTTTCCATAAATAACTGGTTATGGATCCTTCCTGATCCATAGCCCAAACGTGTTCCATTTTACTCCAAAGGAGAATCATGCACGAGACAGCTTGCTGCTTACACTGCTGTCTCCAAGCTCTGTTAACGTCTTTGTCTGTCAACTGTCAGTTCTGAACTGTCAGAACTCTCCAACTGCCATTCTCAGAATTCTATTTGAACTCTCTGTCAATCAAAAAAGAGGAGGAGGAGGAGTTGGTTTTTATATGCTGACTTTCTCTACCACTTAAGGGAGAATCAAACCAGCTTACAATCACCTTCCCCTCCCCACAAGGCACTCTGTGAGGTAGGTGGAGCTGAGAGAGCTCTAAGAGAGCTGTGAGTAGCCCAAGGTCACCCAGCTGGCTTCATGTGTAGGAGTGGGGAAACCAACCCCCTTCACCAGATAAGAGTCCACCGCTCATGTGGAGAAGTGGGGAATCAAACCTGGTTCTCCAGAGTAAAGTCCACTGCTCCAAACCACCGCAGGGGTTCTATGACTGGGACAGCTACATAGAATGCAGCAATCCGTCACAAGGATATTTTTACTTTTCTTGTCTTAACAATGCTTTAGCTTTCGTTGGCTCGAACGCTGGGAAGCAGGAGCCATATTACTGGTCACTTAAAAACTCAGAGAAGGGCTATAACTTGTTTGAAAGAGTCCGCAAGCCTGAAAGAGTATGAAAAGTTCTACAGACCTGCCAGAAAGTCTGAAAGGTAGTCCTTGAGAGGGCATTTGGTTTAGGGTTGAATGGCTGATGGAGTTTGTAAACATCAGGATACTTTCTGAAGTGCATATTGATCTCCATGAAGGATGGAGGTTGTTTTAGAAGATTGTATTTATGTGTATGTTAATTTTATTGTAAGCACCCTGAACTATTTGAAAGATGGGTCAGAATCTTAAAAGAAAAATATTTCCTTTATGCCTTCCAATGACTGTGACTCTCAAGGGACAGGTGTGCTGCTGGCATTAGGTGAGGAACAGATCTTTGGCCTTTGCTTGCTCCATTAGTGGGCTGGGAAGGACAAGTAAAAAGTTATATCAGTCTTTTGAAATATTTACAAAAATATTCTCAGACCAACCATTTGTACCCACCTCTCTCCATCACAATCTCTGTGGCACGCTGGCCTGGGAAGTGACTGGTCAATAGTCTCTTGCACTGGGTGTGTGGCTTACAGCCAGGCTGCTTTGGGGGTCATCTCTAGCAAGAAGAAGTTGCTCTTGAAGAAACATACAGAGACCCATTTACTTGCCCCTCCCCTTGCAATTCAGGGATTTTGTTCTAAACTGGGAGTAGAATTCCATTGTAGATACTAACTTTGTGTTCTTGTTTGAATGAAGTTTGTAAGAAACTGCAGACAAAAAATTCACATGATATAGCTAAGATCCTCATTGTCACTTGCATGGAAGATGGTGATATTTAGCAAGTGGCAGATGGCTAAGCGTCTGGAGTTACCAGTTAGTTGAGACAATTCGGAGTGTGTTAAATGTTTTAAATTGGCTTTATTTTACTATAATTTGCTTTGCTTCTGGCAGAAGAGAGGTACATGTTAAAAATGCAAATAAATATTACAAGAAAGGCATGCAAAATTGGGATTGCATGTATTCTTTCCATTACCTGGGTTAAGTATCAGGAGAAAACTCTTACAAAAAGAGCAGGTCAGCAAGGGATCAGCTGTCTAGGGAGGATATTGGTCTGTTAGGCGCTTAAGCAGACTGGTTGGTAGCATTGTGTGTTGAAAGAATCCAAACCCTGCAGCACTACAAAAATGTATACCAATAAGTGATATAAGGCACTAGACAAGATTAATGCATTCCAGATTCATATTATAAAACCTTGTAAAACAGTCCAACTTAAGAGTGTGGGTAACTTTTCTTACACTCTAAATTCTCTTCAAATAATATAAGTATTAAAATATAGCATATTTATGGATGCTTAAAGTGAAAGTAATATTTTTATACAGCATAAAGCTATGTCAGAGAAGCTTTAAAATCTATTTTCTCCTTTAGCAGAGAATTCTGCATTTGGGCTGAAATTATTTGCCAAAGAGAATTTATGCAAATAATTGACTTGGATCTAGAAAAGTGTTTCTGTGAGCCATAAGGATTTCTACCCATACTTTCTTGCCTCTGCACTCTTTCAGCAGTACAAAATGCCTCCCTTCCTGGGGTTCTGGATCCAAGCCATTATATTCCATTTATTAAGATATCTATACTTTGCCTTTCAACTGAAACATATGACAATAATCTGTGAGACTCTGAATTTGTAGCAACCTCTTGGATTATTTGAAATAAATTGGATTACATTTACTTGCTGGGAATTAAAGAGGATGATCCTGGATTGGTAGGATTTGCCATGGGTATGTCACATCTAGGCTCTTTAGTTGGAGGCACAGAGATAACTTTTTTTAGGCTTACAGTTGTTCTGGAATTCCAGGCACCACTGACTCATGTAATTTTGGATGCTTGTGATGGCAGATATTCCTGTTATTAGCCTCTCACTTACTGATATTAACCTCCTAAACATACATTAACATCCTAACAGCACAGGGTGGGGGTGTTGCTCAATAGGAGAACTTCACAAGCAGAAGGTCCCAGGTTCAATCCCTGGTATCTCCAGTTAAAAGAATCAGGTGGCAGGTGATGTGAAAAACCTCAACCTGAAACTCTGGAGAGCTATTCCCTGTCAGAGTAGACAATATAGAACCTGATAGACCAATGGTCTGATAATGTATTAGAGAACTTCGTGTATTTAAGTTATATTTTCAAGCATCTTTACATTGGTAGTTTGTAACCTCTGGGGCCCTTAGCATCTGTGCAGCCATTTCTCAGAAGAGCATGGCCAGCCTTGCCAAGCATTTAATGCATGGGTGATCTTACCTGGCCAGCAGAAGTCAAGGATGTGATATGAACAGCAAAAATAAAAGCTGGATTTCTTCCCTTGACATCTAGAAACAGTCCATGTCTCACCACTCTAGGGAAGGGTGCAAAAGACACAGGCTTGGTAGACCCCCCACCCACCCACAAATGCTATCTATGGCAGCATTTCCAACAAGCTTCAAAAACTGTCCAAAAGTGAAGTCAGCTTTCCAAATTGTGAGTATTTAACTAACCAAAAGAGCAAGTTACCAGTTGCTATAGGTAAAAAATGGCTTGAATAATGATTGGTCGGGTATTCAAAGGAGGCTGTGCAGCACCTTGTCCCACAGCTATAGTTTTCTAAATACTAATGCGAAAGGAAACATGGAGAACACATGTGGAAGGCTTGTCCACGAGGGAAATGTTCTATGTGGAAATGTTTCATGCGTGGAGAGTGTCGCATAATGTGATCAAAATGCTTGATCAATCTGGGTGCATTATTCGTTTGCAGGCCAAGTGACAGATGTCCATTGGTCAGCCTTGTTTGAGAGGCAACCAGTTAATAATGGATTCTGCACAGTTATTCATATTCAGTGATGCTAACTTTCTCATTCCCACCATGAAAAGACCAGACATGGAATTTTGGAAGGATAGAGATGCCATTGGTATATTTCTGTCTTTGTGTAACAAAGAGGTCTAAGTTACTCTGATTTGCTGGGTTCCTCCTGTCTTTTTGCTGGGTTAGGGCAGTAGCAGCCCTACTACTTTAATTTCCTCTTGCTGACAATTATTCCTATTGAAGCTAGGCACTCAAATGTGAAAAGTAAATGCTCAAACACTGCTCATCTTTTATCTGTGGCTTTGTGGGGAGGGTGGGAGAATCCTTATTCTGTTCCTCATTGGTCTGAAGTCTGAGTTTTTCTTATGCAGTGCATTTATATAAAACCCCTTGTATGTGCCCTTGTTTTGGCAAGCTTCTTGTTTCCTTTGGTCCTTGACTTCATTTTTCCTGAGGCCAGTTGGTCACCTTACAGTGATTAGATGACCCTGTTCCAATTGGGTGCTCTGTTCAAATTTGCGGCATGGTGTGACATTTCCAGTGGTTTCGACAGGGCCCTGCTGAATGTCTCCAATCCTTGCGAGGGCCTCAGCTTCATCCTGCCTGAACAAAATGAGCATTGATACTGCCTTCTGGGCCCAGCCACATATAAACAGAAAAGGCTTTTTTAGTCCCTCCAGAGCCTGCTTGGGGGAAAAAAAACAGGACATGAATTGCAGCATCAAAGAAAAGGTAGTTTTCATGGAATCTCACCTGAGAAGGCATCATGGGGGCACAGTCAGGGGGAGGGTCTGTGTTCCTGTCTACCCGAGTTCCAGGGCTGTGTGTCCTGCTTGTACCGTCCTGGCAAACAAGTCTCTGCTGCAGGAGGGAGAAGCTAAGAGTGGGGGCAAGGGAGAGATCGGTGGTGCAAAGGCCCCATTAATATTGACCATCTGTGCATAATACTGTCCTCTTAATGGGCCAACTGCTTGTTTGAAACATAACGAACTTTTTCAAGCTGTACACTCTTCAGTGTGCAGCGCAAATCAAATACAAATAGATTTTTTGGTATATCCAGACGGACAAGGAAAGAGTGAAGTTCAAATAGGCCTTGCACAGAGAAACAGGATCGGGCTTCTCAAGTCATCCACTGAGACAATGCAATAAATGAAAAATCTGCAACATGCAAAATAATAGTTACCAGAATTCAAAAGTTCTCTGCCCTCTACTTCCGTTTGAGCCTCAGAGGACACAGAGAACAGAGATGCTAGAACAAAACTGCCATTAGATGAGCAGGAGGGTTGGGTAGAAAGTGTTTATGTTTAAGCTTGGGAAATGGGTTGGGTAGAAAGAGTTTATGTTTAAGCTTGATGGCTTTACCTGGTAGTCAGAGGGTTTATCATCGTGCCTTTGCTGAACCAAATTAATTCTACTTTCGGTGTGTAGAGTTTAAATGTGACTTGTAGCTAGCTAAGAAATTTGAGGAGGGAAATCAGGTTGAGGCACCCCAAAAATCTGTAAACGTCAGGCTACATCAGATCTGTAAACGTCAGGCTAATAGCCATAATGGTTTATTGCAGCTAAGCAGGATACTTATGGCATCTTAAAAACTGAGGTTCTGAACCTATCCATTTTTCTACTGGCTCAAGCCGGGTGGTGGGGGTGCTTTTTTATCCTTCGACAAGACTTTGCACAGGATATGGATCTTATGCATGGTCAAAAAGTTGTGTAGTGAGGAGGGGAATGGAGTAAGACAGTGGTGGCGAACCTATGGCACGAGTGCCAGAGGTGGCACTCAGAGCCCTCTCTGTGGGCACGCGAGCCGTCGCCCCAGCACAGAGTTTGCCTGAGTTCGTTCCCCTGGCTGAGGAGGCTGGGGACCAGCGGTGCCTTCCCGGCTCCTCCAGGAAGCGCCGGGCTCCTTCCCAGTGCCTTCTCCGCAGTCGCCGGCTGCGAGCTCCGGAAGTGAAGACAACGACGAGCCTTCTGCTGAGGACTGGAAGAGGCGGAGCCGGGACGGGGCTGGACAGGGAGTGGGACGCCTGGGCGGCTGTCTGTGGCGGGCTGGTTGGTGACTGCAGGGCAGGGGGTTGGCGGTGAGGGCCGAACGGGGGCCCGCCTGGCGTTTGTGCTGGAGCCAAGCCCTTCGCTTAGCTCGGGTTTCCACTTTGCTCGTTCATGCAACCGAAGGTGCCTCTGAGTGCGTGCAGAGGGCTGTCCCCACCATCAGCCCCCCCCCGCATAACAGTCTTTTTTAATTCGTAGGAAGATAACAGTTGGAAAAAGAACCAAACTGAAGGGGTGGGGGCTATGCTCCAGCTGCTTTCCTTCCCCCGCTCAGCTGCCCATGCAGGGTTGCCAACCTCCAGGTAGTAGTAGGAGATCTGCTATTTCAGTTCACCTGGAGAAAATGGCCACTTTGGCAATTGGACTCTATGGCATTGAAATCCCTCCCCAAACCCCACCATCCTCAGGCTCCACCCCAAAAACCTCCCACAGGTGGCAAAGAGGGACCTGGCAACCCCTAGCCCCATGTGGACTTCTAGCTGTGTTGGCACTTCGCGATAAATAAGTGGATTTTGGGTTGCAGTTTGGGCACTCGGTCTCTAAAAGGTTCGCCATCACTGGAGTAAGATCACTCCTCCTCCCTCTTGTGCTAGCAGAAAAGTTGAAAGGATTCAACCCTAACATATTTTTATTCTAGCATAAATTGTCATGGACAATTCTTTATGCATCTGGAAGAGTGGCCTGTAATCCATGAAAGTTCACACTGAAATAAATTTTTCAGTCTTTACCCTGATCTGTTTTAGTATACACTTCTGAGGATTACAGTCCACTTCATCGGATACATGAAGTAAAACCTCAAGCAGCATGTATATAAAGAGGGGGACAGGGAGGAGAGATGAAATAGAATAGCGGTGTTGATTCAAGCAGGGGAGCCATGTTAGTCTGTTTCAGCAGTAAATATTTCCCTTTCCCTTTTGCGTGGCTTCATCCTTATCTCTAGACCAACATGGGTTTGACCCTAGGGCTGTTGAATTAAAAAAAATTCGGTATAGTTCGGATTCGGCTGAATTCGGCCCGTTTAGATTCGGGATATGCCGAAGTCCGAACTCCCCCGCTTCGGGTCCGTGCAATTCGGCGGGAATTCAAAGTTCGGGGAAAAAATTCGGCCGAATAAAGCCATTAAAAACACAACCGCGCCTTTCTGCGGCTCTGGGGAGGGCATTTTTGGGGGTAGAGGTCCCAAACTTTCAGAGGAGCTTCAAACGACCCTTCTTGCCAGACCCCCCAAGTTTTGTAAAGCTTGGGTCGGGGGGGGCGAGATATGGGCCCCGAAAGGGGTCCCCCCACCCTTAATGTGCATCTCTGGGCAGAGCTTGCCGCCCATGCACAAAGCTCCCAGCCCCGACAAACAGCTGATGAGAGCAAGGGCGGGGCAGGTGCTAAGAACTTTGCAAAGCAATACAACTGCAAAGCAACACCTTTGCAAACATGCAAAGGGCGGGGCAGGTGTGAAGAATTTTGCAAAACAATACAACTGCAAAGCAACACAAGCACGCAATGCAACACCTTTGCAACAGTGCAAAGCAACACCTGACACCTGGGAGTTTGCAAACCATGGAAAGGGACAGAGGCAGCTAGCTATGCATAATGAGCAGGAGGGGGTGGAATTTCTCCTTTTGCATTGGACTTGGGACCAGGCAGATGCATTCTTTAAGTCACCATTTGAAAACCAGTTTTGAACAAGCATCAAAATAACCTAACTGATCTTATGAATGAGGGAAAACCTGAAGACATAAAAATGAAGCCCCCCCTCAAACCAGGGAGAGAGAGACTGGAGGGGAACACACACCCCAGGCAGAACCGGCAAAAGCCCCCTTTGGCTTCCCCCCCCCACCCACAGAAACTGCTCCCTCCCCACACACACACAGACTCTGCTTTCCCCCCACACACACAGAGAGAGAAAAGAAAAATTACAGATTAAAGCCCCCAAAGGGGTCTTACTGTGGCTGTCTTCTGTTCCATCAGGAGCGGCTGGGAGGCTGGGTAATCCAATATGATTCCATTTGTATCCAATATGAGATCCATATGTATGCATCTCTCGAGGGTGATCCATTCATCCCAATAGGGAAAAGGGGAAAGCCCATATCTCGGGGGGCCCTGACCCAATGTTTACAAAACTTGGGTGGTCTCTTATGAAGCCTTGTCTGAAGCTCCACTGAAAGTTTGGGATCGGCACACCCAAAAATGCGCCCCCTGCAGCCATGGAAAGAGAAAAGGGGGGGAGCCGATATTTCTGCCCCCACTGAACCCATCTTTACAAAACTTGGGGGGTCTCTTAAGAAGCCTTGTCTGATGCTCCGCTGAAAGTTTGGGGTCGGCACACCCAAAAACACGCCCCCTGCAGCCATGGAAAGAAAAAGGGGGGAGCCCATATCTCGGGACCCCCTGACCCAATGTTTACAAAACTTGGGTGGTCTCTTAAGAAGGCTTGTCTGAATATCCTCTGAAAGTTTGGGGTTTGTACCCCAAAAAATGCACCCCCTGCAGCCACGGAAAGGAGCGAATGTGCACAAGCACCCCCGCACGCACACACACGAAGATTTCCCTCTCTCTCTCTCTCTCTCTCTCACCGGCCGGGCCGCACATCAGCTGATTCCTCCAGTACTCAATCCTGACTGATTGGCTAGAAGAAGACCCAGCTTGGCCACCGATTGGCCGGGGGAGGAGAATGCTGCTTACTGAAGGTTATGCTGCTTACTGACGGCCGAATTTGCCGGATTTATTCGTGAACTCCCGAACTCGCTGAATTCGGCCCCCCCGGTTGCCCGCCATTTTTGAGTTTGGTTCATCCCGAACTAAAAACCACCGAATCAAGGGAAATTCGGCTGATTTTCAGTTCGGGCCGAACCGAATCAACAGCCCTATTTGACCCCACAAACACACACACATTTAGCCATTAGAGAAAAGCCAGAGTATATTTGCCCACCAGAGCACCCAGATACAAAGTTGCCAACTTCACACTGTGAAATTCCTGGAGATTTTGGATGGAGTCCAAGGAAGGGCAGGGTTTGAGAAGGGGAGGGACCTCAGTGGGGTAGAATGCCATAAAGTTTACCTTCAAGACTGCCATTTTCCCCAGGGGAATGGATCTCTGTCATCTGGAAGATCCCAATGTCCCTCCAGGAGATTGGCAACCCTACCCAAACAGCATATTTCATCTGGATATTTTGTAAATGTGTGCATATTATTATTGTTGCTGTTGTTGTTGTAACATAAACATACAGCCCATTCCTGAAGCCCCCCCCCCCCGAAGCTCCTTTGGAGCCGGTGTGACCACACACCAGCATAGGTACCACCTTATCACAATCAGTTGGTACCTACACCGGCGTGAGGGCAAACACACTGGAGTCCAGGCACCACTGCCAGCACAGCCACACCAGCAGGCTTTCCCATAAGGACTGCCTTTGCGCAGTTTCCACAACTCTTTTGCCCTGGGAACGCCCCCTTGAGAAGTGGCGGGGCTTTGCCACCTTTTTTGGTGGTGCAGCCTCGCTGGTTCTAATGGGGCATTCCCCCCATTTTTCTCTTTTAATTTTAAAACCCGCTTTTTTAGGCTCTGCAGCGGCCAGGAAGCCTCTGAGGAGATGTACTCCCCCCCCCTTCAGGATTGCGGTCATATATTTGTATTTGGCACCAGTACATATTATTGATAGAAAAATAGGGAAAAAAGGGAAGAGATGGGCAGAAATAAGACACGGGAATGATGGTGACTCAAATACACCATTAGATTCTGCTGGACATTACAGGCTAAATGTTAAAGGACAGTTCTTGATGCTTTATCCGGTAGGGAGCCATGCTATCTGGTCTATGTAGTCCTGCTGAAAGATGTGCCTGGAATATTGCTGAATGAGGCAGGAAGCCGTTCTGCACAGTAGTGCTGCAGGGGTGGGTTTGGTGTGTCAATAGACTAACTGGACTTGTATTTGTTCCAGCAGAATACCCCCAAGGACCCATCCCTACACTGTGGAATGATCCACCAGAACTGCCCTCCGGAGGGGGGCCTTTAGAAACTACCACCACTGCTCGATTCTCAGACTCTCCAGGATTCCCACCTTATACGTCTGATTATGAACAAGAGGACACCACTCACCTCCACCAGCTGGATGATGGGAATGGTATATACGTTCTTGGATATGGTGCTAAGCATTCTTTTTTTTTCTTCTTTTTTGCATTGCTCAGTAAACCATAAATGCCAGCAGTATAGACCTTATTGTGATACATTTAGCCATATGGATCCCCTTGGCATTTTGCAAACTCGCTTTCTTCCAAAGTACACGCAACTGATGTTCTTGGTGTGGAAGAGCAGCAGCGTTTGCCCAGAATATTGTTTCTTACAAACTACAGTCTAAATCCCATCGTACCGTCCAGTTTATTCTGGAGGCCATTTTCTTAAGCACAGAGGATTTCTGTGCTATGGTTCCTTAGTAGGATTGTCAACTGTCAGGTAGTAGCAGGAGATCTGATCTCTATCAGCTGGAGATCAGTTGAATTAGCAGATCACCTGAAGAAAAATGGCCGCTTTAGCAATTGAACTCTATGGCATTGAAGCCCCTCCCCTCCCCAAACCCTGCCCTCCTCAGGCTCCGCCCCCAAAATCTCCCACCGGTGGCGAAGGGGGACCAGGCAACCCTACTCCTTAGGCTTTCTTGTTCTTCTCCCATTGGTTATTGTTGTGTATTTTCTGTGTGCACCTGCTGCATGCTCTTGAGACTATAAACCTGAGTTTATACACACACACCCCGCAAATAGTGCTGAGTTGGCCAACTGCACCCATATATCCATCAATAACTTTGAAGCAACATACCCCAATGGGTAACCAAATTAAATACTGTCAGGGTTTCTCAGGTTGACAAAGAACATTCTGCAGAGTATTATGTGGGCCTCATGAATCCTTATTTTAAATGGACAAAGAAGTCCCCAGTTAAACTGGGAATCCAGTGGTGAATGCATTATCTGGGCTTTCTCACCATACTTCTACTCTCAATCCTTGTTTTAGGCTTTGTAAAACTTCCCGACAATAAGATTTCCTCAACAGAAACCAAAACATTTAGATGTAGGAGACCCAAGTGCCAAACTCGGCCCTTAATAAACAGAGCCTTTGGGATCTTGCTGTATCTCAGTCTTAGTCTTTTTACTTATAGCTCACCAGTTCTGTATTTTATACACAAAAAACCCAGTAAGTTACCTTTATTCTTTTTAGCTCCTTTTTGTTTTCCAGTTCTAATTTAATTTGAAGTGTAGTTCATTTAAGTATGGCCAATCAATCTGAGCACCTTTATGTACTTTATAAATGAAGGTACTGTAAATACCTTCATTTATAACCCAACTTTTTCTCCAGTGTGGACTCAAAGCCACTTACATCAGCCCTGTAAGGTAGGTTAGGCCAAGATTAAGACCAAGGTCACCCAGCAAGCTTCCATGGCAGTGGGAGGTTCAAACCTGTAGCTCTAATACTGTGCTTATTTAAGCCAAGAGGTCAGATTTTGCTTAAAATGTTTAAAGTCTCCAAGCTCTAGGGAGAACAAGATATTATCTCATTTATACACCTATCTAAAAAACTTTAAATTTCTAGTATAGATCAAGAGCCATTTATTCCTGGTTGGAACCAGTATCAGTTTTTTAGCCTGCAAATGTAGCCTCTCTGTTCCTTCCTGTTATTGTCTCAACCCTCTGCCCATCCCCAGGTTGACTTACCAGCTAAATGAAATTAGCAACTACTGGTTTTAGAAAGTTGATGGGCTTTGGATAAAGTCCTCCTCAGGCTGACCCAATTATATTATCCAGGCACTGTAGCTTTTAGCAAAAGTATATGCTGGAGCCTAACGATCAGTGCTTTCTTACAGCTTTTTCTCCTTGTCCTTTGCAGGGTCTCTTGGTCCAGGAGCTATTGGTGCCATTGTGATTGCTGCTCTGCTGGGCACGTCTGTGATTGTGGCCTTGATTGTCATCACCCTGCGGAAGTTCTCTGCTTCTTAAAACTAATAAAAGTTTTTTTCCTAGTACTTGCTTACCTGAGCTCTCTTTTTTTCCCTCTGTGCCCATGTGTGTTTTCTGTGTGGGAAATGAAACAAATGACATACTTTGCAGACATCCCATGGGTTAGCCTTTCGCTTGAACCATCTGGGATCAAGGACAGGTTGCATATAACTCTTTCTGTTGCGGATGCTTTGAAAGTGTATGTACTGTCATGTTTAATGATTGCATAGAATCAGAGTTGGAAAAGTCCACCAGGGTCATCTAGTCCAACCCCCTACACAATGCAGGAAATTCACAACTACCCCCCACACCCTCCGTTACCCCTTACTCCATGCCCAGAAGATGGCCAAGATGCCCTCCCTTCTCATGATCTGCCTATAGAATCAGCATTGCTGACAGAGGGCCATCTAGCCTCTGCTTAAAAACCTCCAGGGAAGGAGAGCATGGGGTGGGAGTTTTTTACAGAGTGTACAGAGGCTGGGAAGCTGTTGCATGTAGTGGCTTCCTGAGTTGTACCCAGAAACAGACATTTGCACCACTGTTCCAATGTTAAACATGCATAAGCCATGTTCTGAAACACATAAGCCCCAACGCAGTATCAGAGAATGGGACACTTCATCTGGACTTCAACTCTAACCAGCTGCTCAATTTGCAGCTTCTGCAGCATTTGACATTGTGGTAGGGAACATTAATGTGTATTTATTTTTGGAATGCCAACTTTTATGTTGTTTTAATTAAATGATCCTTTTTGTCTAAAATATGTTTGCCTTGGCTTGTTTAAGATGTTGCCTACCAATGAGTTGCTACTATATAGTGCTACGATACTGAGTTTTAAAAGCCATCTCCATAGGTTTTATTAGTGTTCTACTGCTGTTTGTGTTAACCAGGTATTTCAAGTTACGTAATCTAGACATAAATGCGCAGTAGCATTAAGAGCCTACTCAGGACTAAGCACCCATGTAAAACTTGGCTTGTGTTTCTGAAGCGTTAAAATTCACCCCAGGGCATTTGAGGCCTCTGACAGGGCAGCAGCTGAATTTGAAGAGGCAAATACTTAGGTCTGAACGTGGGAAGCAGACTGAGCCCAAACAGAACAGTTCTTACATGATAGAACTAAATCTATAGTATATTCTGTGGAATGCCTGTGGTGGTGGGTGGATGGGTGGGGGCTGCCCTCTGGATAAATTGGGATTTTTAATCATTCAGTCAGTTATGCTTTTCTAACAAGGTCTGACTCTTCCCTGCCCCGTTCCATTCAGGCCTGTGATTCGTGGCACGTAGAGTTCTGACCAAAAAAACACATTGAACCACCTGACTGTGGCAGGTGAAGAAATTAACTGTTCATTGTGTACCTTTGCAACAACTCGGCAGTCTAAAAATTACAACAAAGTGACTTCCAGCTTTGAGTAATTCTGAGAGCTTCTGTTGTGTTGTAGCAGGTATGAATGAGGCTTGGTGAAGTGCAGGGGTGTTCTTCCCCTTTCCATAATTCAGCCACTACATTACCTTATGCCTAAACAATTTCATCAGGTACTGTGCTGGGTGTGTGTGTGTTAAATTATGTTTACAGTATCATTTGTAAAAATCTGATTTCCATGTTGTAAGGTTGTGCTACTGCCTTAGTTAATCAGTGTTTGCAATAACTGTTGATAACTGTAGAAGGCTCAATTGAGCTGGAATACGATAGCCAGATTGCCTTCTGTTGCTAAATTTCCTGATTTTGGTTTTAAATGGAGTTGTAAGCGATTGCTGAAAGCAGTTTGAGGCCCTGAGTTAACTCCCACCACTCCCACCAATACCCACATCAGAAATTGTTTGGATATTTCTAGGCATGCCTCTCTGAAACAGACCTGTGTTCCTGATAAAATTTAACAAGGCACAAAAATGTGTGAAGATGAACATCCAGGTTAAACCTGTATTTGGCTATTTTATGTGGACCAAATGCACTGCTTTTTACATCCTGTTTTCTCTCCTATATGCGTTTTGTAGTACAGAAAAAAACTATTATACACCAGATACATTTATTTTTTTCCTTCATCAAGTCAATGTCTGGGCAAGGTATTTTCTTCAGTTGCTATAGCACATTCGTTACTCTGGATTTATATTGATAAAAGCTGCTTTAAGGGTCTAATTTTGGATAAAAGGCAGTCTACCAATTAAAATCAGATTCAAAGGCATTGTATGCAGATCTTGAGTTCATCTCCATCTAAAGGGATCTCTGGCAGAAAGGCTAGGCGAGGCTGCATAAGACCCAGGAGAATTGCTGTCACCGCAGGACTACTGGGATGACTTGGTATGGCTGTTTCGTTTGTGAACTGATGGTCATGTTAGAACTGCAATGTACACGATCCCTCAGTTTTTCTGTGGAAGGGCATTTCAATGAAGATCTCATCGGAGTACAGCAGCTAAATAATCACTTCTTATTGTCAGTTATTTATGTAACACTTTTTTATAAATATGCAAAGTGCTTTTACAATCTTCTGTTGATCTCACTGTTGTATTTGCCTTTAGTAAAGTTCTGTTTTTTCTTTCAGAAGCTCCTGATTACACTAAAGGAAGAAATACTTTCTTGTTCCTCTTGGCTTTTGAAGGCTTTCCTATATACACCAACTTGGAAGTGCTATTCACAGAGTTCATGTACACAGCTATTTAGCTCAGAGTGCACAGCTAATTCTCAGGAGGCCTTCCTATTGCTTTAGTACATCGTTTAAAGACAAAAAGTGTGTCATCTTCTGCCTCAAGACTCTTTTTGCCTAGCCCAGTTTCTCTTTGCATAAGCATTGCTCCATCATCTGAGTATAATCCTCTTGTAGTGAAAGATGCATTTTGTTCAGAGCTATGTCAGAAATATTCTTTAAAATACTGTGATCAGAGTCTATATGTACATCATGGAAAGGTAATAGGTTATACAGAACTTTGCAGGCCACAGAAGACTGTCCAGACATAACATCTGTTAGAATGTTGTCTTTGTTTTCCAAGGTGAGTAATTTCTAAGCATTTAGAACAGACCCTAGAAGTAAAATCTATTTATAGGGAACCATTTAAGCTTCTTGCTTAAACTATTCCATGTTGCATTTGTTCAGGGCAGAGGAAATCCTAAATATGTGCTACCTGCACTGCCTCCATCTTGCAACATGTTTGTATATTCATGAACTGTTGTGGGGGCAGGGGTGTGTATTTATTTTGATACTTACAGGCAGTTAGTAATTCCACACACAAGAGATGGATGATTCCTACAGGAAATAACATTCTAGGCTAGGCATACCCAGAATTAGCCAAACAATGAGCAACAGGGCTGAAAACTCCTAAGGATTACATCTTGAGTGTCCAGTCTTGCTGCTCAACTCTGACTCTGAAATAAGGTAGCTTTCCTGATTTGGTATTGCTTTCTGCAAACTGGGCATTCATGGGGAGTCTTTCTTCCACTGCTGAAATCACAGGAGAGAGGTGTGCCTTGCAGGTAGTCCAAACTTGTTTCCTAAGGAGGAGCTTCCTGAATATAGATTCCAGTGAGGATGCCGTCAGTTTACATCCTTTCAAATATACTGAGCTCCTAAACTCTCCAGTTCTATCTTTACAATTGAGGGGTGGTGGTGGAAATCAGATGCTGTACTTTGTGGTTCCATTGTTGAAGAATCAAGCTGGAAACCTTCTGGGCCTGAACATAGTTGTATTTTCCAGTAATTTAGTGTTCAAGGTTTCCTCACAACGCAGAGTCAAGAAATGTGTACAGTTGGCAGGACGTTTGGAAATACATTTTAAGACTGCTCCTAGATCTGTACAGGTACAGGATAGCCATACCTCCTCTTCAGAAGTATCATCCACAGGGTATCAAGTGAGCAAAGAAGCCTGCTGACTTGGAGGTGAAAGGAGATGCGAGTATCCTGTACTGCCTCCCAGTTAATGAATCCCCATTGCCTCAGCCTCTGCCATAAATTGCTTCTAAAGCAGAACAGAAACGTGTGTGCAATAATCATTGTTTGTTTCTGCTGCCCATCTTTCTTCGCTGGCTGTCATCCGTCTTATGCACCCGGAAACACTCCTTCAGGTTCTGGGATCGTATCTTGGGATTCAGGATTTCCTCACCCATAGAACTGGGGAACCAACCTCTTTCTTGATCATGCAAACGCTCCCCATATATCCAACCTGCATAAAGGGGGCGGGGAGACATATAGTGATGCAAGTCATTAGTACAATGAAGTCATTTTTTTAAAAAAGCACAAGTCTAAATTGCAGGCCTCTTTAATTTACTGGGCTGCCTGCTGCTTTTAAGTGTAAATAAGCTATTACAATTCAGGGGGGTGTATTCCGCTTCACGGGAACTAGCATGCCTTGAAACTAATTTTTCTGTAGATGGATTATGAAGAAAACAAACACATGCCTGTATCATTTCCTTAAGTAATCTGATGAAAAGGCCACATTCCACTATTTGAAAGTCACTGGATTATTCTTCATAAATAACCCTGCTCCTCCATTATAAATACTGGATATACATTTCTGTGTTAAAACCACCTTGCCTATGGATAAAAGACTACTGTAGGGGCTCCAAGACCACCAGTACTTACCGTCGTCTGTCTTTTCCAGGATGTTCAATACATCAGCCAGTTCCAGAGACAGCTCATCTGGCTGCTGAGCCACATAAGGATGGACACACTGTATTTGGGGACAATCTGCCAAAGGGGAGAAAAACGGTTAAGGCAGAGGCCAATGCTTTGTGAATGCTATAAAGTAAGTGGGGCATAAGGAAGTGTTAGATGAGACTCCAACTCTATGAAAACACACAAAAATTATTCCAGTGCAGAGTGACCAGGTCTATTGCCACACTGAGCCTCAAATAGTATGTGATCTGATCTGCAGCCTAAGCCTTGATGAACTTCTGTTGCTAGGATGACTGTACCTACAAAGGGGGCACACTAGAAACTTGGAAAAAGCAGAAAAGGGTAAAAGGAACATATTTCTATGCAGATACACTCAGAAGTAGAATACTATGGGACGTGTGTGTGTAAACTGTCAAGTCACAGCCGACTTATGGGGTTTTCAAGGCAAGAGACTAACAGAGGTGATTTGCCATTGCCTTCTGCTGCATAGCAACCCTGGTATTCCTTGGTGGTTTCCCATCCAAATACTAAGCAGGGCTGACCCTGATTAGCTTCCGAGATCTGACGAGATTAAGCTAGCCTGGTCCATCCAGGTCAGGGCACTATGGGACTTACTCAATGGTAAATATGCACAGGATTGCAGCCTTCATCATTTCAGCAAATGTAGTGATGAACTGGCTGGTTGCTGTGATAAAATTGGCTATTCATTTATATAAACAAAGTGTGTCCAAATTCCTCTTTGTTACGGCCTTAGTGCAACACCCTTGTTGGGAACGTCATTTCAGTGTTCTTGGCTTATTCATCCCAGAAGCTTTGTAAATATTTATTCATATGGTGACTTTACAGAGCACATGTTTGTTATAGGTAGGGCAGTGGACCAAAGCTGTGCTTGTTGTTGGAAGTCAGTGTGGTTCTCTCTAAGCCAGTGGTTCCCAACCTTTTTCGATTCGCGACCCCCTTTTACAATTGCCAAGTAACCTGCGACCCCCGCCACATTTGCATAAAGCCATAAAATGACATTTTCAATAGAATAAAGAAAACACATTAAAAATAGATTTTTCAGAATATAATTCCAACGTAATATTTAATTAACTAATGTCATTAAATAAATAATTAATATTTAATGCAATGGTTGTGCTTGCATCTTGGTAACCAGCTTCAAAATTCGCGGCTGAGTGTTTTGTCTCTAAGTGACGTTTGAGTTTTGAAGGTTTCATAGATTCAGCACTGAGAACAACATTGCACAAAACGCATTGTGGCTTCTCTATGCCATTGCTGATCAAGGTGGTAAAGCCAAATTTTAGATAGTCTTCTGAATATTTACGTTTTTTCTCAAACCTTTCAGGCCGCCCAAAAGAAAGGCACACCGGAAGGCCAGAATAGCGACCATGCTGCAGTCGCCTTTTAGTCTCCCTCCCTATTATTGCCTGTTTTGTTTTCTTCAACCTCCTGGCCTTGTTGTTTCTCCCCCACCCCCCCCCGGAAGGAGAGGCAAAGCAAGGTCGCTGCCGCAGGAGATCCTAAGAACATAAGAAAAGGCCCGGCTGGATCAGACCAAGGCCCATCGAGTCCAGCCGTCTGTTCACACAGGGGCCAAACCAGGTGCCTCTAGGAAGCCCCCCAAATAAGACTCTATCCTCCCAGGAGCCGGGGAAGGAAAGCAGGAGGAGGAGGAGAAAAAAGGGGGGAAGAAGAGAAGTCATCTCCCATCCCCGCCTACTCCCTCCTGCGATCCCAGCGGCAGGAAGGGAAGGGGCAGATTGGGGAAGGAAGAGGAGGGAGGGGAAGAAACTGCCTGCTTGGCTGTGTGGAAGAGGAGGAGGAGGAGGGGCCGCCGCCGGGCTGCCGAGGCTGAGCGGCGATGGAGGCGCTGGGGCCTTGGACCTGGGGAAGGAGAGGCGGCGGAGGAGGAGGGGAGCCGGGAGGCCAGCGGGAGGCCAGTGGCCCCCCGCCTTTAGGAGGTCGCGCCCAGCTGCTGGAAGGCGGGCAGGAAAGAAAAAGCGACCAGCGACGACCCCCCAGAAAACACTTCGTGACCCGCAGGGTTGGGAACCACTGCTCTAAGCACACAGCCTTCCACTTGTGCACATGTGACTGCTCACCTGAGACAACTTCCATTCAAGAGCTTGTGATCTCATTGTAGAAGCTGACTATGGGGTAGGCATGTCCATAAAGGCAACATGGCCAAATGAACATCAGGAAATGAACAAAGATCTCATGGAAGAAGACATACAGGTGGATATAAAGATATGGAATCATACTGGTGATGGATCTAGTGGGATAGGGGTGAATGGGGAGTAGACAAACTGAGCAGCAATTCTGGAAAGCCTGGCCCAAAGCTTGAAATTGACTGACAAAGTCATTTAAATTGGATGGGAGAGACAAAGTAAGTTTGGTAATTTTTTTCTGAACCATCCTTTATAGGTAGAGGACAATTTAAAACTGAACTTTAAATTCAGTCTCAACCAGCAGTGCTAGCTGAGTAAAATACAATCTGACCTGCCTTTGCATCCCTGAGTAAAATACAATCTGACCTGCCTTTGCATCCCTGAGCTGACATTGCTAGACGCCAAAACACAAAGAGAAGGGGCATGGTATTTGGATAAGGACTCATGGCAGCTTCTCACTGTCCAACCTTTTCCCCTTTCCCTCCTTACCCATGAGCCTGGATGTAAAGGAAACAAATTTGGTTCGTCGATTTGGAGCCAGCAAAATCATCCAACGCTTCATCTCACTTCTGCATGGGGGGGGGGGGAGAAAAAAAGGAGAGAGAAAATGAGTGCACCAATCGTCTTTCATGCAGCAGAGCAGCTCTTAAAAATCTTTTCACAAGATGGGCCTACCACCCCGATGTTTATTTTTTTGCTGATGCCACACTCTCCTGTCTGTGTCAGGAGGGCTCATGGATTTCTTTTCTATACCCTTCAATGATAATAGCATATATACAGATCAATTTCATTTACTCTTTTTCTTCCTCCCCCCAAGTATTTCCTTTGCCCCAGTCTGGCTGCTCCTCCCCTCCTTGTGCACTCTTCTGCATTGTGAGCAGTTGAACTCCATGGGCGTTTGTGGCTTCTGACTCATCTGCTAACACTCGGTGGTTGATGCATAAGATAAGAGAATAAGGTGTCTGTGGCAAATCTGTGGCAACCAACACAGAGAATCCAGCCTTTTGACAGAAAAATTTGAGAGGCAAGGGGGGCAAGAGAGAGATATCCACTCATTTATAAATCTACTTCCCTGCAGGCAGCCATTTCTGCAAGAACCTGCTGCAGCCACACCCTTTCTTGCTTTCCTTCTCTTTCTACTATTCCTTGTTTGCTCACACTTCAAGAAGTCTTCACATTTCCCTTTCCCCTCAAAAAGTGTGCCTACCGGACAGTTAATAAGAAAAAAACAAACTTTTCCAAAGCTTTACTGTCCCATTTCTCTGCAATAATAACCTGGAAATGCAAGCTGTGCAGAGGAGAGCATGAAGGGGCAAGCCTTCAGCTAATCTCCAGAGCTACAGACAACCCCTCACAATAGCTCAGTGCCAAAAGACTGGTACAAACTCAAACACACCTGCTTTGGCCCCCTTAACGCGTCATGTGGGCTGGTGGACAGCTGCGGTTGCTGTGTGTTTGTTTGAGCAGGGCGCTTCCTGGCTCAAGGCTGTGGCTGTCCCACAGCCAGCCCTGGGGAGGCTCTGCCAAAGTGTAGGAGGGTGAGATGGGGGAAAGGGAAATCCTGTTTGCCTTGCCATCCTCCCTCTCTGGGACATTTTGTTATGGGGCCCCACTTCTCAGATATAAATATTACACACATAACTGAAGAAAGTTTCTGTTAAAATTGTTTTTGGACTATAACACTGAGGACAAACCTTTCTCAATATACTTAACAGAACATTAGCAGCAGAGATAATTTGGCACACAGATGGTATCATACCATACTACTCAGTGCATGATTTAGCACAGAATGCATAAGTGCTGGAAATGCCAGTGGGTAAAAGACACACAACTATGAGCTCTGTGGGGTTTTGCACAACAGCCCCTGGGCTTGGACTTATTTCAGCTACTGATACCTGTGCTGTCCTCATTCTTTGAGTAATGCGATCAGTATAGGTACTGGTACCACACACCTAGCATACTTAACACCCTACAAATCATTGGATGACAACTGGATGGCCCCATCCAAGGGCAGAACTGATTTGTTGTTTAATAGATTTCAGAACGTAAAATGTGGTACCATTATTGAAAACGGCACATGTATACATTAATGGCCCTGACCTGGATGACCCAGGCTAGCCTGATCTCGTCAGATCTCAGAAGCTAAGCAGGGTAGGCCCTGGTTAGTATTTGGATGGGAGACCACCAAGGAATACCAGGGTTGCTGTGCAGAGGAAGGCACTGGCAAACCACCTCTGTTAGTCTCCTGCCATGAAAACCCCAAAAGGGGTCGCCATAAGTCGGCTGCGACTTGAAGGCACTTTACACACACACATACATTAATGGCAAGTTTGCAGACTTATAGTTCCTACAACAGACATTTTAACCTACATGCATGTTGGAAAACTGCAATGGAAATTATCTGTATAAAAACCACTGGAGTAGATCCTATGAACTATGAACAGAAAGAATCCACAGAGTATCTTCTCCATATACCCCACCCAGGCTATCTATGAGGGAGACCCTTGGGTGGGATGTGCCACATGGGCTACAGCTAATGTGAAAATCAGCAAAAATAATTATTTTCTCCTTGTATACAAATGCTTCTCTAAACTGAGCTTGTACAAGAGTGTATATGTGGTTTTCTGCCAACTCTCCCCAGCTTCTTGCAGCCACCCCAATACCACATTCTGACCCTCAAGATGATCAGGGGTGGGGGGAGCAGGAATTGGGGGAGAAGCAATTCAGTGAATTCACTCTGTTCATGGAATCCAAACTTGCACATTTGCAGGAGAAGGCCTTAGGAAGTATGGGGGAAATGTGGCAGATCTCATTGCTTACTTATTTACCATCAATTTTCATGGGCTGTATTTGATTATCTGGGCTATGGTCTGGACATTTATTTAATCGTATACCACTGACTGTGGGTGCTTCCCTGCACCCTGTCACTGGATGCTGTCTTAATTTAATTTTAGTTATATTGTGCTGAAGTTGTGGCAATTCTTTCACATTACCACTAGGTGGTGTTAATGTGCTGTTTACATGGCTTCAACCTACAAGAAAACTCTGAATAGAACTGGTCTTTCATTGTCAGTGGTAGGTAGGAAGAAAAAAATCCAGTTGTCACAGGAGACTGTATTTACTGTGCACAAACAAGCAATCTTTAAAGCAGGCCAGCACTTAAAAGAAGAATAATTTGAACTATAGTGGGAACCACATTAATCATGTACGTAATACAAAAATTAGACATGATGGATACAGAAAAAGGAAACAACCTTATATAACAGTCTGATTATGCAGACTGTACTTTAATGGCATCATATGAAAAAGTGAATTGAGAAGATGCCCTAAGAATTATAAGCCAGTTTTCATTTAATGTTGAGCAGTTATTGGGAGGCTCCAAAGTGATCCCTGTGACTTCATGCATATGAAGATACACAGTGCATCTTAAGCAGAGTTACACCCTTCTAAACCCATTGATCTCAGTGGAATTAGAAGGGTTCTGATAGTATGTGAATGGGCCATATCCAAAGAGCCCTCCTGGATCAGACCCGTAGGCCATCTAGTCCAGCATCCTGTCTCACACAGTGGCCAACCAGTACCTCTCATGGTCCAACCACAGGGTATAGAGGCTGAGGCCTTCCCCTGATGTTGTTTCCTGGCACTGGTATTCAGAGATTGACTGCCTCTGAAAGTGGAGGTTCCCTTTAGTCACCATGGCTAGTAGCCACTGATAGATCTATCCTCCAGGAGTCTATCTAATCCCCTTTTAAAGCTGTCTGTGCCTCTGGCCATCTCTACATCCTCTGGTTGCAAATTCCACATTTTAATCTCTCATTGTGTAAAGAAGTATTCCGTTTTGTTCATGTGATGAACAGATGTGTGTTATCAAGTGAACATGAACTGGAAGAACCATGGGTTGAAACTAGAGATATTATCAAGGAATAATGCACAAAGATTATTCCTGTAGACAAAAGAAATGTAAACCTTTGATGGATGACTGAATAAACTCTTAAAATTGCTGAAGATAGACCAGAAGCAAAAATAAAAGTGGACAGAAAGAAAATCAGAAGTCTAAATGCAGCA
This sequence comes from Euleptes europaea, assembly GCF_029931775.1. Classification (NCBI taxonomy): domain Eukaryota; kingdom Metazoa; phylum Chordata; class Lepidosauria; order Squamata; family Sphaerodactylidae; genus Euleptes; species Euleptes europaea. The sequence continues at coordinate 49,305,422 of NC_079316.1, forward strand.
TTCCAGCAACTTGCATAGAGACGAAAAGAACTATTATAATAACCAGTGTAAAGAAATAGAACAGAACAACACAAAAAGGAAGAACAAGACTCAGAGATCTGCTCACAAGATCCAAGAAACCAAAGAAAAATTTAAACCGTGGCTAGGGGTGCTGAAAGATCAACACAGACATACGTTAACAGAACAGGACAAAATACAGAAAAGGGGGGAACAACTCACTGAAGAACTATACAGAAGAGATGAAAGGATGACAGATTCCTTCAAAGAAGACTCTTTTGAAGAACTGGCAATTTTAGAAAGTGACGTGAAAGTGCACTGAAAGTAATTGGGAGAAACAAATTACCAGGAGTAGATGGGGTATCAATAAAGCTATTTCAAGCCACATAAACAGAGTCCATCAAAATCTTAACAAGAATATGCCAACAAATATGGAAAACAAAGCAATGGCCCATGGACTGGAAAAACTCAATCTACATTCCAATTCCAAAAAAAGGAGACATCAAAGACTGCAGCAACTATCAGACAATCACATTAATTTCTCATGCAAGTGAAGTGATGCTTGAAATATTGTAACAAAGACTGTGGAAAGAAATGTCAGATGTTTAAACTAGATTCAGAAAAGGAAGAGATCATATTGAAAATTTATGTTGATTACTGGAGCATACAAGAGAATTTCAGAAGAAAATCAGCTTGTGTTTCATAGATTACAGCAAAGCTTTTGTCTGTGTGAATCTTGAAAAGCTATGGTTGGTTTTAAAATAAATGGGTGTGCCACAGCATCTGACTGTTTTGATGCACAAACTATATTCTGGACAAGAGGCTACTGTTAAGACAGAATATGGAGAAACAGAATGGTTTCCAGTTGGCAAAGATGTCAGACAATGATGCATTTTATCTCCCTATCTGTTCTATCCATATGCAGAATATATCATAAGGACAAATGGATTAGATTTCAATGAAGGTGGAGTGAAAATTGGTGGAAGGAACGTTAACAATTTGAGATGTGCAGATGACACCACATTCCTGGCAGAAAACAGTGAACACTTGAAATGACTCCTGATGAAGGTTGAAGCAGAAAAGGCCAAAGCAGGATTACAGCTGAACATCAAGACGACAAAGGACGCACCAGAAAAGACAATAATGCTAGGAAAAGTTGAGGGCAGCAGGAAAAGAGAAAGACCCAACATGAGATGAACTGACTCAATAAAGGAAGCCACAGCCTTCAGTTTGCAAGATCTGATTACCGGTAAGTCTATTAATGATAGCATGTTTTGGAGGTTATTCATTCATAGGGTCACTGTAAGTCGGAAGTGACTTAATGGCCTGCAGCACACACATGAGCAAATAGTCTAAATGATCCCTTCATTCTATACATCTTCACTCATACCTCTGGCCATAAGAAAGTGTCTCATGTTTACATCAATATAAAGGTTTCTCTAGGTTTTTTTAGGCTTCTCTTCATTGTCTGTGATGAAATTAAGATAAATACATAGTGGCACCTGTTTGTTACATATGCTGTATGATGTTCAGCCACTGCCTCTCTAAAGCCTTGTACATAGGTTGAGTAAAAGAGTTATAGTTCTGTTGTTTTGGTCCTATGGGAGATCAAGATGAAGTCTGGCCTCTATATATATATATTTATATCCCACTTTTCTCCCCAATGGGGATCAAAAGTAGCTTACAAAATTGTTTCCCTTGCCATAATTTATCATCATATTAACAACCCTGTGAGGTAGGTTAGGCTGAGAATATGTGACTGGCCAAAGATCACTCAGCAAATTTTCATGGCAGAGTAGGAATTCGAAGCTGTGTCTCCCAGATGCTAGTCTAACATTCTAACCACTATGCTATGCTGGCTCTCTCTCACTCACACACACTTACACCCTACTGTATCCTAACCATACTAAAACAGTGAAGACGTTCAGTCAGATGATAAGCCATGGAATCTGGATCATTCTGAACAAAGGAGGACAATCCTCCTTTGTGGGTCAATCTGTGAGGGAAGAAGAGCTCTCCAACAACCGTGTTCCCTCTCTGGTGTTCATTTGTGACTGGGACATGTGTGTGTTAAGTGCCATCAAGTCATATCAATGTCCTCCAAAGTGTCCTATCCTTAACAGCCTTGCTCAGATCTTGCAAACTGAGGGCCTTGGCTTCCTTTATAGACTGGGACATACACAGGCTTATTCACTCCTTGCAGCTGCTTCTGACAAGTGGGGGCTGGGGAGGGACTTCCTAGTAAGGCCCTCCTCCCTCAGAGCTTAATGTCTTCCAGTTCCAGTGTAACGTCACTGTCCATTGAAAAAGCTTAAAGAATGTGGAAGAGAATTATGGTATTTAGCAGAAGCCATCCGCCTGTCTAACTGTATAATGAATACCGATCATTACTGGAAGGTCATTCCAGTCAAGTGGTGCGCTGGAATGAAGGATCCTGCTTACGGAACACTGTTTAACACACGCAGTGTTCTCATTTCAAGGTAGACTGTATTTCCCACTACAATACTGAAGGGAGAAAGTCTGGTTGATTTTACTTTGGTCTGCATGGAGAAAGCACTACATTTCAAGAGATGAATCGTGATTGACTTGAAATCTGTTCCCAATGTTTGTTTAGCAACAAGTAGCATTACCTGTTTGAGTACTTGTTTATATGACTAAACTTCTAATTACCACAGAGGGGGAGGTAAAGCTAGGCAGAAATTGATCTGTAAGCATACCCAAAGGATGGCCTTACCAGATCCCCGAGTGAACATTTCACAATGCGCTAGAAAACTGTACCTAGAGAGCGATCTTCAGAGAACTTTCATCTCCTTCCTGATGCAGCTGTTAGGACACTCAGCAAGGAAGCATCTAAGGCAAGGGCATGGCTGTACTCACTGGGATGATGCTTTTAGCATATAGCTGACTTCACGGTCATCTGCGTTTTCCAGCAGCCTCAGGATGAAGACATTGGCCAAGCTCTGTCCCTGGTCCTCCAGCTCCTCCACTCGAAGAAGCCCTCGGGGAGCAGAATCAAACACCTGGTATTTGTCGCTGTAACAGAAAAGATGCATAGTTGAGGTATGACTTGCAAAGTGTGACACAGAAGCAGACAGAATACTTTTATGTATTCAGAGAGATCCTCTGGAGGATAGAAGCATTTAGGTCAAACACAGCAAGATTCTGGAAGGTCTATATGAAGGGGCTTTCTCCAGTGTGCTTTTATTGCTAAGTACCCAACCACAGGAGATCCTAATTTGGACTGAAACCACAGTGCAGGATTTTAACTCTTTCCTCTGGCACCACTGACTCTCCTTCCTGTTCATATGACTGTCTTAATAACTGTTTTATATATGTGTGTGTGTGTGTTTAAAATTTTATTTTAATGTTTTTATTGTTTGCTACCCTGGGGACCCTAAGTTGAATGGAGACAAATATTTTAAATAAAATAAAATCTCAAATCCATTCCAGAGTTGCTGTTTTCCTAGCTGGAGGGAAACCTACGAGCAACCTTTATGTTTTTCCCTAGGACAACGATTAGCACTGTGTGGGGGGTGGGGGTGGGGGTAGGATTTGAGGTTGGGAAACTAGGTACATGAAGTGAATCCCTGGTGCATGACAGCACCAGTATGCGGGGGGCTCCTCCAACTGATCAGTTAAAACACGATTCTTATTTCAACATCATGCCTCTCTTGACACTGTAAAGCTTGGTATCTACAGGAAAAACTACATTTATTTTATTGTAAGGAAACATTTTCATACTGTTATATTTAATGTCAAATGTTTTAAAAGTAGCTGAGTATTACACAGCCCTGATGGTTCTTACTCTTTTCTCTATTGCAAAATGCTTTGCGGAAAGGGGTATTTCACCTCTTGAGAAGGTAAAGAAGGATCTTTCCAATTGTTTTCCCCCAGAAACATCTCCCACCCATGCTGTTTTTATTTCCACCAGTCTTCCAACTTGTACTTTGCTAACATGGGTCTGGGACCCCACAAGGAAAAAGCCATGGTAGAGATGGGAAAGTGACTAGCAGGGCAATGAAGGGATAGGCACTCCCTTCTGTCCACGCTCTTCTCCAATGCAAATCACCTTCTCACAAGGACGTCTTGCACCAGCGAAGGGCCTTTTATTTTGTTTTTTCTACAAATGCTCTGCCGCGTAATGTGTAGCTTGCACATAGGACAAAGGATCAGAAGTGTGGAAACAAGTTTGCTTCTTTGGACTTCCACATGCTGTTTTCATGACCCTGCAGGTAAATATACATTTCACAGAGCTATTCCTCCCTCCCCTACAAAATTACCTGCAGTTGTTCTTCCATGACTTCTAGTAAATCAACCATCTCTCCTTTCACAACCTATGAGTCATCCCTCCTCATCCTAACTCCAGTCCTCACCATGCTATTCAGGAATGGAGAATTCCCAATTTTAAAAATTCAGTTTAAGAAGGTTGGGAGATACAAAGGTACTTAAAGTGGTACTTAATTGTTTGCAGAGCCTTTGCTTACTGCTAGGTTTGCAATATATTGATATACTCAGCTAATAAACTGAAAGCTGAATATTCACATATCCATGTATCTTCAGAAACTGTCACAGACATGTATTGACACCTATACACACACCACAGAGAATTTTGCAGCCTGAACTCACAGATTAGGATGCATAATTGTTCTCTCTCTGTTTCAAACTCACCCAGGAATTTGCCTGCAGAGCACTAGCAAATCATTGAAGAGGAACAAGTAAATTTCTCGGAAGAGTTTCTTTGACCGGAGGGTACGTGATGTTTTGGGCCCGTTCATCTGCTGTAGATCCCCCTGCTTTAGCACCCAACGGGAGTGAGAGATGATGGGAACAGACTAGTGAAGGAGATAAAACAGTCATCAGAAGTATAATGAAAACTGCAACCTAGCACCTTATGTTAATTAGTCTGAAGCCAGTACTAAAGAGAGACCTTTGGTGTTTGCAATTATCAGTGCAGTTTATGACACACATTTCAAAACCTATGGCAGGAATACCAGTAATGATTTATATCCAATAGTTGTTTTTTGCCATCAGAAAGACACTTCTAATGGAGGGGAGTGACGTCTTCCAATTTCCCCCTCCCCATTGTGCATGAAACTGTTATTGAAGGCCCCCTGAACCCCAGGGGCAGCTTTTGGGGGGATAGTGGGACTACAGCAGAAGACACGAAAGGCCCATTCTGTGAGGCCTATTGTACTCAAGTCTCTTGTTTGATACAAGACAATATTTATTGTACCTAAAATTAACTACGTACTGTACAAAATTGGTTTGAAAACTAAAACAGCCCTACCCAAAGTTCTACAATCTTATCAGCTAAAATAATAGAAAGGAAAAGAAGACAGGCTGGTGACAAGACCCATGAAATGATAAAATAAGCCAGAGAATGCTAACCAAAATAAACAGGTTTTAAGAGATTGTTTTTAAAGGTGGGAAGGAGCTAACAATTGCATCTCTGTAGCTAGTACATCCCAGGTAGAAAAAATGGCTAAAGGCATGCAACCAAGCTTTAAAAGTATATAGTTTTAAAAGAAAGGATCTCAAGAATAAAAGAATATGAAGAAGCAGGAAAGTGTAACGGAGCCAGAAACTATATATACTTTAAAATTTATGACTCAGATATACAAAACAAATAGTACCCAATTAAATTATAAAAGATATAATATTTCCAAACAGAGAAAAGAAGTCAAGCAGCTGAATGAAAAATTGAAACAAACATCGGGAAATGAGAAATCAATAAACAGATAAAATTGAAGTAATCCCAATATAATAAAATAATGCCTAAAAATTACAGAGGATAATGAATTTTAGAAAAATTAAGAAGTTGATAGTGACATGCCTTAGCATTAGAGGACACTCAAGATAAAAATGAAAAATTAAGTAAAGTTCAAGTTGATTTCTAACTGGCAAAAAATAAAATCCAAACATTTGTGGGGATTTTTTCAAAGCAGAGAAACCATAGTAGAGGAAAATTCAGTGGAACATATAAAAATAAGAAAGAAAGGAGTGCTCTGCTGTAAAAACCCAAAAGAACCGTATCAAGAAATCAAATAGTGGTCTTGGAAAAGGCCAGAAGATTAAAAAGAAGAAAATAAAGCAAGATGCCATGGAAGAGGACTATACAGAGGATGATGATCTGAAAGAATTGACCAATGAGCAAAGGTTGCTTTATCGAAGAAAATTATGCAAAAGAAACATGAGGAGATAAAGATGTGAGATAAATAAAATCAGGATCAAACAAAGAATTAACAGAGTACAAATGATGAAATGGAGAAGAATAAGATGACATTAAAAAAATAAGATCACTTGGTTAATGAGACAGCAGGGGGCAAAGGAAATATGTTTATAATTTAAAAAATTAAAGAACAGACGAAATTTACATCATAATAGCTTGACAAAGTGAGAGTGCATGAGCAAAGAAGGTGTAATTGGGAAGTAAACCAAGACTGCACAGAAGTATGATGGGAAGAGATAAATTAGCATGAGAACCAAAGTACATAATATAGCAGAGTGAAATGGTGAAACAGCGGCCTCAACAGTAGATGTTGTAGAAACAAAAGACAAGTCAAGTAAGCAGAACAAGGATCAGAGGTTGCAAAAACTGCAAATCACGAAGAGATAGTGGATGGAGAAGAGCTGCACAAGAGACTAATTGAAATTCAATTATCTTCAGAAAGGAGGCAAGGAATGTTAGGAAAATTCAAGAAAAGAACATGCAGAGGTCAACACTAAATCTATTAAAACTAATTAAAGGCACTACTGATTATGAACTTTAATTATTTTATTTATTTATAGACTTATATCCCGCTTCCCTGCCCCTCTCCCAGCCAAGGCTGGGCTCAGAGTGGCTCACATCATTATAGCCATTCATCATACTGATTTTTGAATTGAAAAAGATAGCAGGAATAAAGTATAACCTTAAAGTTGTTATCACTTTCCTGCATGCAGTTGGTATTAATTTGTTAGAAAATTAGGAGGCTGTAGCTCCTAAAGTACAACTCCTTGGAAAGGATCTTGCAATAAAATATAAGATGACAGAAAGGACACCAGGGTCAGGAAGGGACAGTAGGACTATAACAATTAGAGTACTGGGCTTATTCAGTACCAGAATGACAAGTTTAATGATGGCCATACATATGTTCTCTTTTCATTATTGAGGAAGTAATTCCCCACACACACACTTTTTTCTTTAGTACAATGACTTTTTTTCTTAGTGTCATATGGGTTTTGTGAAATTTTACATGTGGGAGAAAGGTCATCATGGGAAATCAGTGACTTTGAACATGTATTACATTATACTATATAATACTGAATGATCTTGGTTCTACAAACCAAAGTTGAGCTAAGCGAACAATGGGTGAAGCTTGACATGACAATGTCCACAGGTCTGACTCATTGACACCAATACCATTTTAAAGTCAAAGTCAGCCATTTTAAAAATGCCTAAACATGCCCACAGAGCAGCAGGTCAAGGAGTTAAAATGGCATTGGTGTCCACAGGTCAGACGCCTGGGCATCATAACCTCTAGTTGACCCAATGTTTTAGGCAAACTGAGCAGTGGCACAAAGGAAGTGTACCACTGCAGGGTTCTTCAATCTGGACAAAACTCACAATACAATCCTATGCAGATTTTTTTCTGTCTAAACCCATTGAATGTGATTAATTTAAACTGGAGTAATTCCGCAGAGATTTGTATTAGTTACTTTAATAAGGCAATTATGGGGACAATCTGTAGTTACATAATTTTTCACTATAATAGATTTGCCAGACCATACTTATACCTTGATCTTAAATTCCAGCTTCTTCTGGATGCTGATCATCTGTTCTGTACGGCTCATCTTCCTAACACCTTCATTGCATGCCTTCACCACCTAGGAGAAGACGGAAAAAGAGAGAGCACTTCATGTCCCAAGTAGCCGATTTAGTTCAGAGCTTAAGCCACAGTTTATGTAAAGAGAAGCAAGCCATTTTCACCATGGTAAAGGCGAATGGAAAACATATCCAGTCAGAACAAAGCCAGAGTTCTATTTTATTAACATCTTGCAATTTTTTATTTCACATTTTGAGGAGTTCACAGCAACATATATAGTTCTCCCTTTCATATTTTATCTGTGCAACCCTAGGAAGTAGATTAGGCTGAGAGCATGTTAGTGGCCCAAGATCACCCAGTAAGCTTCATGACAGAATCTGTGTGCGCAAGGGGAACCAAACTCACTTTTAGGGAACCTTAGCCCTTTTACCCAAGGTAGATTTTCTGCCACTAGAGAAATCTAGTTAGTGCTTGTTTTTGGTTCTCTGCTTAGTTTCTATAATACTTTGGTCATGTTCTGATATTTATTTCTATATGCCTCCTTGTTCTTGGGTGTTTTCTAGTTAAATAAAGATTTTTGTTTCCTTTTAAAGATTTCCAACTGTGACTAAGCTGCTCACCCATGGGCCTAGCCATTCATCATACAAAGATCAAACACCCAGCCGAGCTAGGGGGTTAGCAGGCAGGGAAGGGGGGGACTGCTGAGGTTGCTGGACTCATAAAACAGGCTTGTGTGTGTTATTTCAAGGCATCCCACATTCCCTTGTTGTAACAAGGGCTGGCACCTTTAGACCATGAGGGCTCCTGAGCAGTACCACATGAGACCTCTTTCCCTCTCTTCCTAGTGGTGCACTGCTCAGCTCCACAGCAAGCCAAAGTACTTCTGCCACCTCCAAAGTCCAATGAAAAACACTTCTCCCAGATGGGGTTTCTCATCTCATGCTACTGAGTTTTCAGCCTGAAAGCTAAATTCATGCTTCAAAGCTCAGCTTAATATCAGAGACCCCTATTCTTTCCCCCAAAGTTTTGAACTGTAGGTATAAGATTTGGGAATGGCGGTGGAGTCAGTGGCGACCACAAATTCTAGCTCAGCTAGGAAGCCAAGTCAAAATACCAAAGTCAAAAGGGAAGAATGAAGCAACAACCATGGGCCATTTCCCCATAAAGGCAGGTTCACTATGAGGGGGGTAAAAAGCTTAAGAGCCGATGGCCAATCAGCATCATGCTAAAATTTTCTTTAACATGGGGGTGACCTATTTATATTCACTCCTACTCTGTGGGTGATGTTTTGTGAAGGCCTATGGCCACATACAAATAAATTCTACTACGACTACTATTTACATGAACTAGTGTTGTACACCTTTCCCCATATTTTTCAGGTTCGGGTTTAATAAACCTGAACATTTTCAAAAAGCCGAAAAAGCCAAATATAAGTGATTCGGCTTTTTTGAATAATCCAAACTTTTCAGGTTTTGCCTTGTGGGGTCCCAGACCCATGTTAGCAAAGTACAGGTTGGAAGACTGGTAGAAGTAAAACCTCCTACTACTAAATACCTATTCTGCAGAAAACAAGGGAATTGTAGCATTGCTGACACTCTGCTCCTGCTTTATAGATCAAGGCACAAAGGCACTGTTTAGCAACACATTTGTCTGTCTAGACATACATTCCATGATAAAGCAGACATCTCTACCTCTATTAAACTGGATGAAGGAGAGGTTAGTTTCTAAAACTCTCAATTCCTCAAAAGATACTCTCCCAGCACATTTCTCCCCCTCATCTCACACAGAGACCTCCAGTTTTCCATAGCATATCACTTAGTTACTTGAAATCTGATGTTTCACATATCAAAATGTTTTTTTCCTGTGAATGGCTCTTTCAGAATCTATGGCTGACTGACATAAAAACAACTGAACAAAATAGTTGGTTAACGGTAGTTATTAAAGCAACATTATAAGGAACCATCAATAGCCTGAGAGAAACTTAATGAGGCAGCCCCTCCCCCTACCTTCCTTGGAGCTGCTTCAAGATCAGCACCTTCAGAAAAAGGCAAGGGAGATATACAAGCCAAGGAATTCATACCATCAACTCCTGAGAACACAACAGCCATAGCCCAAAGAAATGTTTCACTGTTTATTGTTTTGTCTTTTCAAATTTTAAACTGAAAATTTAAAATGAAAATGCATAACTTCCCTGGGATGACATGCATAAGTTATGTAGGACAGAATGTCCTATTTAAACTGACATATTTAGGCACAGTTCTTTTTAGCATGTGGTCCTTGCTTTAATCTACAATCCATTGAAATCTGTAGGATTTATTGCAAATATGAATATTGTGGTTCCAGATCTATTAGCGCTGAGGGCTGAGCTACAGACCTTCTTTTTAATGAATCCAAGCATGTGTTTCTACTCTCTTGTCATTCCAAGTGATCTGGCAGGAAGGATTCTCATATGCACTTATAGATTTACATCCTTTACATCAACTTTGAAGTGTTTGGTCAGCATCTCACACACTCACTGCAGTGGCCCTGGAGGCAGATTTGCCAGCTTAGGTGTTTAGACTGGGATGCCTGTGTTCATTTAACTCCATACACTGTATTTGATAGTTATGATGGCTATTTGGTTCAAATATTCTACAGCTCTATACAAAATGTCATAAGTACACTGGTTTTTAAATTTGCTGCACCTATATTGCTGAAAATATAGAAAGCTTTTTGCTTTTCATTTACATCATGCTTCATGTGAGCTGGTGTTTCAGTGGTGGTGCTGTACCACATAGACCAGAGAAAGGCAGAATATTATGTGTGGCAATACTAGATGGATGAAGGTTCTGGCATGCAATATTTTATTTTGTTTCTATTGCCTAAGTACAGACAAACATATGCGATTCAATTTGCACACAGAGATGCTATAAAATACTACTCTAGTTCCAAAGGTGGAGGCACATCAGAATGGATCAGAAGAACACATTTTCTAGAATTTGGTGAGTTCCACCACACGTATAGATGACTTCAGTAGTTTGTGCCACAAATATGTGATGGCATTCTGTGTTTTCATGGCATAATAATATCACAGTTTCAGCCCAAAGGCAGAATTATGGCTTACTAGGTCAGTGAAGCCTCAGTGGCCCCTGGAACCCATAGGTTAATCTCCAGGACCAAGGCCTCTATAATTCAAAATAGACTCCAAAGGGGTGATATTTTGGTGGCTAGAAGCAATCACCCCATACTTACCTGGGGTTGCGTTTGCGACTTAGGGCTGGGAGCAAGGGGAAGGAGGCCTTCCAGCTGGCTTGAGCCAGCAGCATGGGGCTTGGGGTGGCACGGCCTCTGTGGTAGCCCAGGGCTAGCCAAGTGCTTCTTCCTTGGGCTAGGTTGGGAGGGGCAGAGGGCAATGTGGACCTGGAGAGCAGGGTTTCCACTCTGGTCCACCCGCTGCCAAGGACTCATCCTCATATGGTCACAGCTCTCCCTCCCATCCTCCCTCAGATTTCATCTGTTATGGGTTGCATTTCGGTCTTGTAGTTATTATCACTTCTTTTTCATCACAGCTTGGTTGGGCGGTTTGGATTTTGGGATGGATCCATTTGGTGGAGCACTGCTCTACTAGGTTGATACCTGCATAGATAGTATATGAGAGACATATACTAACCAGTATTACAACTAGAACCAATCTGTCCAGATGTTTGAGTAATTGGTAATAGATTTTACAACCTATATACATGCCTGGCTGGGTTTGAACTGTTTGTATATGTATGTATGTATTTATTTATTTATGTAAATATGTGCAGGCTAACATGGGTTTTAATTAACCACTGATGAAGGTCCAATAGGCTGAAACGCATTTGGTTGTGGTTACAGATGTCAACCTTAGGATATGCCATTGTGCTATTTTAATGTTGTTTTTTTAAAAAAATTAACCTTTACATAGTGCTTCCAATAAATTATATTTACAGTGTTTATATATAACCTCGGGTACCCAGCTTTTGTTTTTAGGTTGAGTCTTATTCCCCTCTTTTTTCTTCCATTTGGTGAAGGCCATGCCTGCACACCCCTCTCCCCCATTTTAGGGACCCCTGTAAAGGTCTTGGGGTAGAGACATTCAGCAGCTTGCCAAACTTGGGAGCTGTCGAGTGGCTCTTGCCACCAAATGGCAAGGGAATCATGCAGTGCCTTGCACCCATGTGAATCCTGAGTTTGCCACTCCACAGTTTTCCCCGGCAGATGGGCTGGGGGGACAGGTTAATATGAGGCAGCAGGTGGGTCGGCCAGTGCAAGATCTATTCCCATGCTGTGCCAATGCTCCTGTAGTCAACTGAAAGCTATGGCCTAACTCTTCCCCCAACTTGGTCTGTGTTGTGTAGGGTTGCCAGGTGCCTGCTGGTGGCAGGCAAACCCCCGGTAAAGTGCCCCTCTGCCCGCCGACCAGCTGAGGGTTGGCGGGCAATCATACACGCACAGGCCCACATGCGTGCCAGCGGGAACCCTCCCCTCGCCCTCCCCAGGGCGAGCGTGCCACCTGTTGCAGCCGTGCATGGCAGATGGCACTTCCAGTTTACAACCGGAAGTGGCGCGTCAGCGCGCGCACGCACCCCCCCTTCCACACAACAGAAACCTCCTGCCAAAGGTAAGTGGGGACCTGGCAACCCTAGTGTTGTGGTTCTTCTTCCTATGTCTTGCTCCCTCCCTCGCCTTTTGATTCAGAAAGAAAATGACTCTCCACCAAAACTTTCCTAGACAGGAAACTGGCTATATCCATCTCTAAAGACAAGTGATTTGGCCTAGCCCAAAATATACAGCTAGGCAGCCAGCACACAGAAGATGATAAACAGACATCACTTATTTCACTGTGCATGCTCAGAGCCCTCACAGAAATGGAACTCAAAATGAGCTCATTATAGGTGTTTCATGACCCAGGCAGTTTTGAGTCAGGAAAACCAGTTTGCACTCACGGATGAAATTTGACCTGCTAACAGTCTCCTTCTGATGCCAACTAATTAAACTATTGCTCTCTATGGATTTCGTCACCTTCAAGTGTTTGACAAAAGCTTTTGCACTCAGGTATTTTTCCTCCAATTGCCCTCCCACTAGAGATTACAAATGTACACATGTTTAATTTTCAACTCAGCAATGCCTCTTCAGTTAATCACTTAAACAGTTTGCTTTAAGGCCACAAACAGTGGAGAGAATATTTGTATAATAGTAATACCTCGACTACTTTCCTGGTTTTATTTAATTAAGATTAACAGAATTATATTAGAAAAGCATATGAAAATCATCAACATCCTTACAAATTTTATGTGGCCCAAACTTACTGTTTCCAATTCCTTGTGTGCTTCAAGGGCAGTGATTTCCCGTTCCGATTTTTCGTCTACTTTCTTCAGAATATTCTGCACAAGAAGCAGGAAGGGTTGTGTTAACTTTCACACCTACTTGGTACTATAAATGTTTTTGAGCAGTTCCGGTTTTAATAGCTAAGAATTAAGTTCAAGCATTATAAAGAGGGCTGATGGTCATTCACCTAAATACTTTCTACTCCAGATTACAAACCAGGAAGTTATAGAAATAATACTGTCTTCGATTCACAGTTACTACAAATCTTTATAAAATGGTAGGCTAGGAACAGGTTCTATTTGAGGTTAACATTGTCACCCACTCCCCACTTTAAGCTATTCAGTGGCCTTTTATGCACGGGAAGTTTGCATTGGGTTTTCCACTCTCTAGATGCAGTTTTCTTTCATTCGAATTCTTAAAACTCTATGCATGGGGGCTTTTTGTCCCAAAGAAATTTTAGGAGTACCTTGTGATCAATTATGCATCCCCAGTGAAAATGCAGAGCTTTTGAATTCCTCCCTCCAAAAATGCAGCTTTGTAGTTGGCTGAAGTGTATTTTTTGAAATATGTCACCAGCCCCCACCAGCCCCACAGAGAGATTCTTTCAGTTTAATTGAACCAAGTAGCCATTTAACATCCAAAGCAGAGAAGGGTCCAAACACCCCCCAATTTGTTTCTGGCTATCTCACTAAAGGGATCATAAGAACAGGGAGGGCGGGAAATCAGCGCGGCTCTGTTGGATCCCCAATGTCTGAAAGCACTCGCTGTAAAACTGACCAAGTTCATGGTAAAACAGCATTGGGAAAATGCGGGGAAAGCATGAGACAGGAGCAAAGTGACTTTTGAAGATTGGAAAAATGCATAACTCCAACAAAGCCCCTAAGCAGTCCGGCAGGGATTGCAAAGCAAACAACCCATTCATAAAAGGCCAGTTAATATTTCCAGTTATTTGTTTCCCCCCCCCCGCACAAAGGGAAAACCTTTCCTTCCATTTCTCTCCAATACAGTACATGAAAAGGCACATGGGGGGAGGGAGGCACACAACAGTGCCTGGTTCTGCTGTGCCATAGGCCTGATCATAATTGGGCCATCATAGCATTTTTTTAATTGTCCACATTTGGCTTTAAAATGGCAGTAGTATCCCTGGGTAAGACCCAGGGACACTGTCTCATCTATTTTGGCCTTAAGCTAGCTCACTATAGGGCACTGTGGGGTGAGCCATGAGTGACTGACAGATAAAGATGATGTACCTGTACCAGCAGCTTCAGTCTAGTGATCCTTTGAAAAGGCAAAATCAAGAAGGATGAAAAAGGCAGTCCTTTACATTTGGGATCCAGTTCCAACTGTGAGATTACCTCCCGGAAAGCTGGCTTGTCCTGACTGACAACAGAGACAGATGGAAAAGAGTTTTTGTTGTTGTCGTTATTTCCTTGTGATTTAAACCTGTGTGAGTAGTTGACATACTGCATTTGGTTCTCTATACCACGATACTATGTACCTCAGACATGGCATTTGGCATTGTTCTCTCTTTGAGAATTGTGAAAAAAATATTTCTTAACACTTTTAGTTTAAAGCTGGGGTCTATTTATAGTATTAGGGGATGAAAAATAGGCTTTTAATGTGCAAGTCAGAGTAAAGGTTTCACATGTGTAGCACATACAGACTTAGCTGCATATGCTGTGTGTGTGGGTGTGCGTGAATGGAATGTGTGTCCAAGTAGATGAGTCAGAGAGGCATAATTATACATCTTTACACAGTTAGATTATTGTGGTAAGGTAAAATACATACAGTCACAAGAACAAGGCCTTCCACAAAGTGATTTAACTAAGCTAGGCCTAGCTGGAAATGACAGGATGAAAAACTTATCTGGCATTGGAGGGAAGCAGAGATCTGTCAGTGCTATTGCTAGTGTGAATTTAGTGCTATAGAAAAGGAGTTCATGATTTTTTTTATTTGCGCTTTAACAAAATTCATAGTATTGGGTTCTTAACAAAAACAAGGGCACCAATATGGTGAGCTTCCTGTTTATAAGTGTACAATATATGGGAGGAAAAATCAGCATTTTCAAATTGTCACAGCTCATAGGATTATATCCCCAGGGAAGCCAACTCTGAGTTGGAAAATTCCTGGAGATTTGGGGGCACAGCCTGGAGAAGATGGGGTATGGGGAAGGGAAGGACTTCAGCTGGGTATAATGCCATAGAGTCCACCCTCCAAAGCAGCCATTTGCTCCAGGGCAACTGATAGTCTGGATGAATGCAAGCTTTTGGGGAGACAAGCAGGATATAAATACAATACATACTGTATATAATATGCATAAATGAGACTGAGTTTGAACGTACATACTGACTATTACTCAGACAGACCTTCTTCTCAGTATGTCCAGATGGGTTCCTGAACGTACACTTTCTGTGTGAGCACTGAAGGGTTTTAAATCTGGGTAACTATAATTGAATTGCAGGTAACATTGACTTGTATCCCTTAGCAACAGGCCCTTTTATTGGGGACGACGACTGCATGACACCTTATACATGGAAGGGGCACACCAGCATTGACAAACAATGCTAAGTTTCAAGGTCTGAAATGATCCGCTCCTTTTCCTTCCAAGACAATAACAATAGTCAGTAAAAATGCAATCACATGACCAGAAGTATTTTCAGTACTTGGAGTCTGCCCTGAGCTCCATTTAATGAGCTAGAGACTTCACTATCCTGTAATGGAGGGATGTATTTTTGCTGCCATATTCTTTGACCTACATATTTAATGAACATTCTCTCCACTGCACCTCCAGGTAGAGCAATAACTTAGCTGATAGCCTGGCTTGAGCAGGACACAGTGGGGCCATCACTGCCACCAACAGCAGCAAGGAAAACCTTTGACAGGCAATATTGCCATTTTCCTTTCAAACCCTCACTAGCTTTACAGTGCAATCCTAAACTGAGTTATATCCTTGAAATCAATGGGCTTGAAATCAAAGGGTATAATGCTGTTTAGGATTGTACTGTTAGGGATTCAAAAGCCACTGAACAATAGGGAAGGGGATGCTGTAGGCACTGAATTGGTTTAAATATTTATTTCACTGAGAATAATATTAAAAACACACACACGGAGCAAGAAGTTAACAGTTTTTCCACCCTACCGGAATGGTCCAAAAGTAATAGCTTATTTAATAGGGGGTGTGGCACATATTTTTTTCCCATTTTTTGCACTGGGTTCAATTTAGTTTTTAAACAACTGGATTTGGGGTTTTCTCAATGGGAACCACATTTTTTACTTACCTTTTTTCATTTTTTAACCAACTGTATATTCATGCTCATGGCCTGTGCCCCTCTTATCGAAGGTACATTCCTCATCAAATTTCAGACAGAGCTCTCATTTGTATAGGGCAACTGAGATTTTTGCTTCCAGAGCAGTTACAGGGAGGCAGCGCAACACTGGTGTGTGAGCTTTTTTCCAGAATCCTCAAACAAAAACGGTGTGGTGAGGGAGACTAAATTTAGCTCATATCCACCCTTGCCTTGATAGACTGTTGATTTCAGCAATTGTCTCCCAGCCTGGCTGAATTCTGGTATAGGAGCTAGGCTAGGCGAAAAATGCTTCAAACACCAAAGTAAGGTGCAGGAGGGAATAGATCCCAGCAGCCTTAGTGAACAGAAGGTTGCCTGCTTTTTCCCATAGTGGGAATAACACCAACTGTTTGATGCGGTGTCAATTTATATTAGGGAATGCCTGTATGAAATTAAAGATCTTGAGAGATCTCAGATATTTCATCCTCTTTGATATACGATGTAGAGATAGAAGTTGTTTTTCCTCATCAATTATTTTTTGTGTTTACTTTCTTTGGCCCTGCCTTTCTTTGGGAGTGGAGGCATTTTCCCTATTTCCAGCCCGCAATTGGCCTACATGCCTTCCAGATAGCAAAAAAAAAAAGGAAAAAAAAGAAATTGCTTATTTACCCTGCAGATGTCCTACCTATTGCATCGGGGAGGGAATGTAACACAGCTATCCTCTGCTTTTGTCACCCCCCATCAACAACTATCTTTTTTTACAACAGTAGATTGAGTAGAAGCAAAATGTGTGTCCATGTCACCTGCAAAAGCACTCTCATGAGAAGGGTGTGGGTAGCCTTCCCCATATCTTCAGCCAAGCAAGGCAGGCAGGCAGAAGTACAACACCAGAACAAATCAGAGTAGAGAACAGCAAGAAAACAGCACCCACTGCTATAAATAATCAAGTAATCCCTCTCCGAGTCACTGGGGTAGTGCAATCATTGGCAGAAAATTAGAACACTGTGCACACAAGTGATTCTCAGGAAGAACATACCCTGTCTCTTCTGGCGGTAAGAGACCCCTCCCAGATTATCCAATGGTGGTTCACTCTTCCCCTCCCCCTGCACCTTCTTCTTTCCTGCCTTTGCTTCATGCAATTATGAAAAAGCAGACAATGAGGTACCAGCGCAATGACCACGTTTGAGATTGCCAAAGTATCATACATTTTCCTTATAAGGTATAGGCAATTAAAACAGGGGATTCAGTTATGATTCTCAGTCATTTCCAAGTGCATATCCCTATTTTCTTGAAAGGAAGACAAAGTGCTCGAAATAAAACGTAACCAAAGAGTGGGAAATGTCTGAAACTTTCAAAGATCTGTGTTCAGGAAAGCAGCAAACATTTTCCAGTTCCCATGATCTTTTTCTTTATGAGTTTGGAGTAGAGAATTACTACCTCACCAAATCAGAAATAAACCAGCCAGATTACTTTGGTAGAAGGGCAGGATATAAATAATTAATAATATTACAATACATTTATAGAAAACCTTAAAACCAGATTTTCTGAGCCAGTTTAACTGCTCTTGATGGCAGACTATAATGGGAAACCATGACTCTCAAGGTGTAAATGTATCGCTTACTGTTATAGAGCAAAATAATGCAGCACTATTGCCCTTATTGTCACAGACGATTGTCAATTGACTATGAAGAGTTCAAATGAGACAGAGAAAATGGAATTGTGCAAATAAACTAGCAGTGCAATATTGAGAAGGACTACGCTTTTCTAAATCCATTGACTTCAGTTGGCTTAGAACAGTGAAGTTTTGCTTCGGATGACACTGTAAGGCTGTTAATAAATTACTGGTGCAAGCTTATGCATGTTTACTAAGAAGTAAGTCCCACTCTAGTCAATGGAGTTTACTTCCAGGTATATTTACACAGAACTGCAGAATTTATCTTGTATCTGTTCCCACTTACAGCACAAGAGGAACAACAGCAAGCTGACAACTCAACAAAGAAAAATATTTCCTGCGGTGCAGGCAGAATTTAAGCAGATGCATTTATCAGCTTATACATGCCATATGTACACTGAAGCACATCCGAAACAGCATTGCCCTGTCAAAAGCCAATCCAACTGACCTGAACTACTACTATAGATAATTGCATGACACATGCCTTTTGGCATTCATGGATTCAATGACAGTTATCCAAACAGCACACAATGCATAATGCTTGAATTAACTTCTTAGTACAATACATTGTAAAAACTGCACAGAATTGGCTAAGGGACCGAAACAGCATGGCATGGGATTTGTGTAAGCATTAAAATATACTACATTTTAGTGAGAGTAAGTTATCCCTATGTATCTAAACCATTTTGTCCTTGTGAGGTATATAGTTATTACCAGATGCTTACCAGATGCTTTATTTTAGCAAGCAAAACATGTTTAGATCATTACTCACAGAACTTGCTTGTAAGCTCTCTCCTGGTATGTCTGGTTGGAGACATAGGTTACATACACCGAGAAATGGTCAATAGTATGACGATAGACAATATCGCAGATGTCTGATATCACAATGTTCTCTTCTACCCGCTTCTCAAGGTCCAAGAGGAAACTAAATGAGAAACCCAGAAATCAATCACAGATATCAAAACAGACAAAAACTCTAGGTAGATGTTTCAGCCCATAAGAAGTAAATTCAAAAACAATAGTGGAGTAATATGTTTCATCAAGACCAACCAAAATCCTCACTATTTTGTGAATTTTTCATTGGTTCTAATACCCATTGTTTTTAAATGTCCAAAACAGAAAAGCAAAGTGAAGATTAAAGGAAGGACTTCTTCACTTTTAAACTTGCTTGATTTATTTTTATGCAGTAAACTGCATATCTTGGCACTTATGTTCTTGTTAATGCTTACTGACAGTGATATAATTCTTTAGCTGTATATTGTCATTGAAAACAATGCATTTTATCAAAACAGAAACTTTATTAACTGATGTTGAGCAGTAAAAACTCAGGAAATGTATCATCACATTATAATCCAAAACTATGAATGCTGAGACAAATCCAGTTACCTCCACTGTGTGTACTATTTGAATGGAAGAGATTTCATTAATCCGTGTTTTCTACAGATTTCACGAAATGACACATGCTATCCTCTTGGGTAAGCATGAAAAATTTAATGGGGATTTTAAGTGCCTGGACTTTGCTGAGGAAATTTCAGAACTCCATCTTTTTAGATATGATCAATTAAAGATGAAGTTTGGGGCAATATCTTTTCTGAAGTAAAACTTCATGTCCCGCTTTCCATGGAGATGGGATAAAGGCAGAAGGTATGTGTCTTAGAAGTATCTCATTTCTATGAACAAAAGGCAGTGTTTGTATGTGTATAAGTGTGAAAGGGAATGTGCAAGCATGTAGATGTGAATGAGGGTCAGTGGCATGTGTGCTGAACCTGCGACAGAAAATCTGGCAGATACTTGCGATGAAAGCCAGGAAATCTGCCACTTGGCTATAATATAACTTGGATCTGCACTGATCTGTAATTAATTTTAGTCCTTAATCAAGTCACAGAATGTAAACTGAAAGCATATATTAATAAAGATATTTTCAAAATGTGTGTTTGCAGAGTTCTTACTTTAGTACCTTGAAGAGGGTCAAGGTTCCCACCAAAATTTGTGATACAATAAATGGGTATAGAATCTGGAAAAATATCAGGTTGTCATATTAAGGATGAGTTGCTCTATCACTGTTCTATTATGCACACACTGTACTTCCAATGATTCCCTGTGGCACAAAATTATTGCATACTTGGGAGACTATGTTCCAAAGGCGGTGAGTGGAATTGAAAACGCAGTGCAACTGATGCCTGGATCTCAGAACTCACCCTCTATGTCCTATTAGGCAGCCTGAAGAGAAGTCATCTTCCCTCTGGACTGCCCTCAAGTCCTGCTCCCCCCTCCAGGCATTTAGAGTTATATCAAAAAGAAGGGTGGGGCTGTGATTGCAAGGATGAGCAGTCAGCCAAATTCTTGGTTTGCTACACTATCCTCCCCTTGTTTCCCATTCCACCTAGCATAACCATAGCACCAATAGCATGGCAGAAACCTGTTTTTCCATTTGGCTTGCATGGTGTTTCATACATGGTTGCTCCAGTGCAAAAGAAGAGACTGTGTAAACTGTACAGGAATTTGCAATAGAGTTGTTTCAGTGTGGCACTTAACTGAAATGGTGTAATTCTCCATGAAATTAAAGCAGGACAAATACAATAAAATGTTGATCTAGGCAGCTAGAAGACAAGCACAGTCCTCCATTACAGACTCCAGCGACGGCATGAAATAAAAGGTGGAGAAATTCTAATCTCTCAAAAGAATTTCTTTCCCACTCATAGTAATTGTTAAAGAGATTTACCGCTCACTGACTGCCATGACATCCAGGACATTGGAGAAGAGGATATGGGCCTCTGAGGGATGTAGAATCTTTTTCAATCTCTCATTTTCCATGAAATGATATATCAGCAGATTCAGGCTCTTGTAGTATGAAGCTTCTGAAGTGACCAATTCAAACATGGCCTGCAAAATCCCAAAATTGAATGTGAAGACACCAAACACTTCAGTCATTGTCACCTGTTCACTTTTAAACGTGTGTGCATAATTTGTATAATGACTGCATATCAACTCTCTAGATAGTCTACACAGACCAAAGGAGACTGGGAGCACCTGCAACAAGTGGCCCACCCTAAAATGCATATCTAACTCTAGCTGGAAAAAGAGAGCCTGATAAACTATTTTATGCAACCTAGATGCAATATGTACATTTTGGAAACTTGCCCCAGTCCAACCAAGAAAATCTCCACTTGCAGTGGACACAGATGCTCATTCGGTCCTACTGAACTTGATGGATATACAATTGATTTGAATGGGACGCACTTCCTATTTGCAGCCGCAACACACATACAACAATGGATGGTTACAGATCGATCAGGGACTGCACATTTAAAACAACAACAATCTAAGCACTTTCTCTGCAGTACTCAGTCTTGAAAATGTCACATGAAATTATTATTTCTCTAAGTCTATAGAAGATATTACAGCAATGGAATGGGAATGTCATTGTTTCCCCATTATTATAGCATTTTAAATTTTTTAATGCCACTGCATAATTTGATGTGAATTATGCCGCTGATTATGACAGTTGCAGTTGGGAAGGGAAAGGCATTGACAGCAATGTTCTACAAATGAAAGGGAAATGTCTGTGGGAAAAGAAATACATAAAGAAAAGAGGCTAAACATTCAGGCCTCAATGTTATTGTGAGCTTTTAACTATCAGGGATGAGTGTGAAATTCACAGAGTAAATTATTCTCTAATTGCTTAATATAGTGATGTTGCACTTTCAGTAAAGCACATAACACAGACAAAAGACAGAAATAAATTGAGCATGGTAGCAAACAGTCTGAAGGGGGAAAATAATCAAAGGAAGAAAGCAATTATTCCTCACACCTAAAAAATGCTTTTCCAATTATTGTTATTGCCTGTTTCAAGAAAGCGTTTAACAAACGAACGCCCATAAACCCACTGACTACACCTGTCACCTTTTGCTCATAATTTCTAATTATATTAGTAAATCTTACTAACATTCTGATGTGGATAGTAATAATTATACTCATAAACAGATCCTCTTATATGGATATGTGTTCAATAACAGTTTGTCACTACAGTACAAAATTAACCTGTTGCAAGCATGACTCTAAAGTTGCCCTGAGGGCCTAGTTAGAGCACAGATGCCAGAAACCCTGGCAAAGCAGAGAAAAATCTTGTACCAAAGGGTCTCTAAGCCCACCATTTTCTGGAGCTTCTAAGGGATAAAAGGACTCTAATTCTACCTACTGCAGCTGACTTCAGGTCAGTGAAAACCAACAACTTAAATTTAAGTAATTTAGGAATTTGAAATTGGAATCACTGGGTCTACGCATATTGGCAAGGTTGTCCCTAGTAAAAAAGCTTTGAACAATGTTATAGCTTAGAAGCAGGGGAACCCTGAGGACATGTGGGGACATCTCATTTTCCCCTTTCCCACCACTTTTTCTTGAAAGTCCTCATAGTCTCTCCCTTTTCCTGCTTCCTTTTGGCCTTCCCACCCACCAACCAACCTACCTTAATCCCCATCAGCTCCATCCTTTCCTCCCCTTTGCAACCTCTGTCTGGGAAAACTACAGCCCAGTTGTGTGGTGCCAGCTGTCAGGCCAGGCCCAGTTGTGCAATGGGGAACCTGCAAGGACTTGCAGAGGGGGCACCTCACTTGCCCCTTTATCCCACTATTTCTTCTTTTCCTCTTCCTGGCAGCCCCATATCCTCACTTTTCCCTGCTTCCTTCTCTCTTCTCACCCAACAACCAACCTGTTCCCCATCTTCAGCTATATTATTTAATTTATACCCCACCTTTCTCAATCATGGGACCTAAAGCAGCTTACATTCTCCTCTCCTCCATTTTATTCTCATGACAATCTTGTGAGGTAGGTTAGACTGAGAGTCTGTAAGTGGCCCAAGGCTACCCAGTAAGCACCACAGCAAAGTGAGGATTTGAACCTAGATCTCTCAAATCCTAGTCTGAAATTTTAACCAATATACCACACTGGCTTTCATGGGGTTGCTGCTATTGATCCGTTGTAAGCAGCCAGGCCTGAGTGAGTCGTGCAAGTCGTGTGGTAGTAAGTCTCTGGGCCTGGGTGGTGGCTGCTGGGCCTGCCCCCAGTGAGTCCTCCTTCAAAGGCCAAAAACATCCCTGAAAAGGGCACTCCCACCTGTTTTTATGGACAGAAACCAAGGCTCAAAGGCTGGCAATACAGTCATGGTTGCCTATCAACAGCTGCCAAGGGTATTCATTTCTTAAAGCTACAGGCACTGCTTATAGTATTTGGGGGTTTTAGACCAATCTATTTTTAACTGCCCAATACACATGAAGCCTGCTGGGTGACCTTGGGCCAGTCACAGTTCTCTCAGCCTCACCTACCTAACAAGGTGCCTGTTGGAGTGGGGGTGATTTTAAGCCGCTTCAAGACTCCTTTCAGTAGAGAAAAGTGGGGTATAAAAACCAACTCTTATTTTAGATTTCTGCAAACCTGGGCCATTTCTCAGGTTTGCTGAAAGAGCTGTCTTGTTTATGATTCCATAGAATCATGGAGTGGGACGGGGCCAGGCAGGCCATCTAGTCCAACCCCCTGCTCAATGCAGGATCAGCCTAAAGCTCTGGATTTAAGTTTCTACAGATGGGCCATGTTGAGAATTGGATATATTGAAATATCAAAAGACAGCTGCATAACATTTTAGGACCTGTGAAAGAAAACATTGCTGATGGATGGCAAGACAGTGTGGCAAGACATGATGCATTGGTCCAGTTGTCTGCACAGGCAGGATGCTGTCCCTCTCCCCTATCAAAAATGAGGGCAATGCAAGGACTTTAGTGACACTGCCATGTCTGAAATATCAGTGACACTTCCATGTAGCAAAATCTGATTGACCACATGCTTCTGTGTCATAATCATGTTCATTGGTGAGGCCAGGCATGAAGTGTAAAGGGGGGAACAAAAAATGCTACTAAAGCAGTGTGTTGAAGCTGCAAACAAACATTTAACAAAGCGGTTTCTCACACTGCTCAAAATCCTCCTTTTTAACTTTATAAATGGGTGTGAAAATTCAGAGAAGCACTATAAGCAATGTTACAACGCAGATTTGAACGTCAGTGCATTAAGCTCCATTGAATAAAATGGGCCTTACTTCTGAGTAGACCTGCTTAGGATAGCTCCATTACATCCCTAGCCTCCATCTTCTAAACCTCCTTGAAAAAATCTATGTAGGTTTCCCATTATAATGGAATATCATGTGTGCATTCTACCAAGGAAGTTCCTCTGGGTTTAAAATGCTGAACCATGGGAAAGCACAACTAGATTAGCAAATCCATATATACAACACAGTGCTGTCAGCATGCACTAAAAGAAGACTGTAGAGAAGCAATGTGAAGACAGAACTAAACAAGAATGCAAAAGCATATTTATGTCTATTAAAAGAAAAATAATGTTACATAGCCAAACGTGCCTTCATGTGAAACAAGAAGTCCAATATTACAGTGAAAAATGTTTTTAAACTGCAGTAATAAACTAATGAATTCATGTAATTGATAGGCCCTTGTCACCAGCCTCCCCCATTACTGTTACATTCTTGGTCATTTCCTCTGTGTCACCTCAGTACAAGAACCTGAGTAATGTCTCCCCTAACTTGTTCTTTTATTTTTTGCATCATTAAATTATCTTCCATATAACTCAAGAATGTCCTTGGTGATTCATGTTATTCTGTCTTGATGCTCAACAGATGTCTAGATAATTAAAGCTATCCATCAACAATAATGTCATTTTTATCATTATTGCATTAGTGATTTCCCCCTCTTCTTATAACCCCCAGGGGTCTAATACACTTCAGCCACACTATATTGTGCAGTTACTATAATTTTAAATTAACATAATCTTAAAGTAGTTTTCATATTTATTAGAAACTTAAAGTCATAAGTAATTATTTCTCCTTTGTTTTGCACACAATCTCTTACTGACTAGACTTCACAAGAAAGATTCACATCTAGTTTTGGAAATATCAGTTTAGCCAACAATTATTTGCTTTCTTTATAGATCAGTGGTCATTCCTTCACTCTCTTTTCATGCCTGTTTTGATAATGATAAATCTAGCCTTTCCAATATTTTCAAGGAACCATCACTAATTTTCTTTACATTTTCCATGTGTTGATGCTTTAGGATACAGCACCCATTCTGGATGTTATTTTTTACTTGTGGCCTCTT
Source organism: Euleptes europaea (assembly GCF_029931775.1). Lineage (NCBI taxonomy): Eukaryota > Metazoa > Chordata > Lepidosauria > Squamata > Sphaerodactylidae > Euleptes > Euleptes europaea. The sequence continues at coordinate 49,330,669 of NC_079316.1, forward strand.
GCAGTCTTGCATTCAACAACAAAAAAAGCACTGATATGATTCCCTTTTCTAGGCAAGTTTACCAATTCTTTTCTTGTAACTATTTTGAGAATTGGTGCAGCGTAGTGTACTTCTGGACACCCTAATTAGACTTCTCCTATAGTAGTGCAGAGTTCTGTGCTGTAATTGTTCCTTAAACAGGAAGTGTACTGAAGTAAGGTTATGGAAATCCCTATGCAGGAAGGTTATTTATCAGTACACAGCCACTAATCACTCTAAATCTACTTTTTCAAATCTGTATTACACTTTAAACATATCAACGTATGATGAGTTATTACAGTAAGACATACAATACTGAATGCGCAAGGCGGACCTTAACATATAAATGTCCATTAATCAAAGTTCGTATTACTGATGTTCAAGGTTGTAAAACAAACATCCATCCAGAATTGCAATCATGTAATAGTTGGAACACTGTGCATCTCTCAATCTCGGCGCTGAAGGCTTATACTGCCGGATAAGTTTAAATCTTTTTTTCCCTGGTGTTCCAACTATTACATGATTGTAATTCTGGATGGATGTTTGTTTTACAACCTTGAACATCAGTAATACGAACTTTGATTTATGGACATTTATATGTTAAGGTCCGCCTTGCGCATTCAGTATTGTATGTCTTACTGTAATAACTCATCATACGTTGATATGTTTAAAGTGTAATACAAATTTGAAAAAGAAGATTTAGAGTGATTAGTAATTGCTACCTTGGCATCCTGTACAAGGTGAGCAGAGAACAGACTTGGTTATATCTAAAATCACAGCGAAACATCCTTGCTACAGTTCTTACCTGCAGCAGCATTAAAAACTTGGAAAACATGCCACATGCATTAGAATGGCACACAAGAGAACAATCACAATTGCACTCTTCCCTGAAAAAGCTCCTTCCGGTGGCTGTTACTGTAGGGCCAGCTCCCAGTGCCAGAACAAAAGTGCAGAGACCTTGTGCTAGACTCTAGCAGCTAGAGTGATAAGGCCTGAACACAAGGTGATGCTCTGTGCTGTACAGGCTCTTACTGACCCATTTCAAAGTAGCCTCTCTTGTCCCTAGCATGGGTGTCATTTAGGGAAGGCTGGGCAGGTAAGACCATCTGTGTTTCAGGTCACATATGTTAATGCATGTCACCACTCATGATAACTCCTCTGGCTGCTACGAGGTATACAAAGGAATCACAACAAATGATCATAAAATGTTTAAAGCCTAATCCTGAAGGCTAGGGTTTTGATTTTGCTGTGAATTTTGTCCCTCCATTCCCCTTCTCCCTACTGAAATGGTGCTCCCAGTTCCCAGCACCCTTTCCCAGTTGGCCTTCATTCCTAAAGAAAAGTAGTTAATAATTACTAATTGACATTTGCAACTTTTTGCTCTTAAAGAGAACCTCAGCACCTTCTCTTTTTTGTTGCCTTGCGGATTGTCTGAATGCGTACTCTACATGTGATGAGATACAGTTTAAGTATCAGTGCTCTACAAATTCTCTCATGTAAACATTTCTCATTGAGTAATCTCGTGCAAAAATTTGTTGATTATATCTGAAACCGTACTTTGTTATAAACGAAATTCAGTCTTGAATTTAATTGCTTTTGTGTTACGCCACTTTTTTCTATCTTCCCAAATCTGTTTCCTGCCTCTTTTTTTGATATCTTTGAACTCTTTGTTTTTAAAAATAGTTTTTTGTATAATTACTCACTGTATATTAATGTGTCCGAATAATTAGTCTACTATTTTCTCATTCCATCTCTCTTCACCATCTTATAGCATTTATTTGCTATACATTCTTAAAACACTTCTTAAATAAGATTATCTTAGCAACAAGCCATAAACAAGCATCAAGCAAAAAAGCCACTTAAATTAAGTCACATTCTTAACTCAGTTTGTCCTAGTTATGATGTGCAAGGTCAGAGAAAAAACTTCCATCACGCTTAATTCTGCTTTAGAAAACCCTGAGATTCTGACCATAAAGTGTCTGTAGATTGGGTGTCACTAAATAGGAAATGAAACTAATGGTCTTTTATGCACAGGTTGTTCCCATCGCCGTTACCCTCCAACTACTTTGGGGCTTCGTTTTAATTATGCATGTATTTTTTGACCTTCAGAAGTTGCCTCACTTTCCCCTCGAATTTTCCTGCATTTTCGGAATGCTGTTTTATTCAGAGTTTAAAGTCTGCCTTGATCCCAAATCGAAAGCTGGTCCTGTGCATACTTATCACTTCGGGTTCCCCCCCCCCATGCCCATTCCCGTTTCTCCCTCCCACAGGTCTGTCCCCCTCATCCAACCCTTCTCCTCAAAGCCATTATCATGTGCACTAGTGAGAGAATAATGCTGGAATACCATGAGGCTGCTTAATTTGCTCAGTTTCACAGAGAATGTAGGTCAGTTTCAGATTGAACATCACAAATGACAGTGTGAGTGTTTTCTTATGACCCCTGCATTGAGTTATGCAGAAAGAAATTGGTTGGGGTGGGCTGTCTGGACCCTTCTCTGTTTTGGCTGTAAAATGGTCACTCAGTTCAGATCAAATGAAAGAATCCTGCTGCGGGCTGGCGGGGGCTGGTGACGTATTTCCAAAAAACACACCAAAGCCAATTACAAAGCAGCATTTGGGGGGGGGGCTCATGCAAGGTTCAGAAGCTCAACATTTTTGTTTTGAGAATTTGATTGCAAATACTGTGCAGTTAGAGAGCAGCAGATCCAGTGGAAATAGATCATGCATAAAAGGCCAGCGTTAATGCAAAATGTGAATCAGAAATGGTTAACCTTTCCTGAGAACATTAAAGCCAGTACTACATGTTTTAGCTATTTTGAGAATCAAAAAATCAACCCGGTAGAAAGTATGAATCTGAAAAATAACTGATTTGTTAGCATCTTCAGAAAATAAGCTTTCCACAATGAACAGAGGCAGGGAATCATTAAAACATTAGTAGAAAATACATGTAAAATCAAATATTAAGAGGCAAGTATGTACTGATAGTACATCATTCACCTAGAACAGTTATAAATCAATCTCTTGGACAATGGGATTACACTGATTTTGTATCTTCTAGAAGTACACTGTTAATATTGATAGTAATGAGAGTAGACACAATGGCCTTCATCATGAAAAACATGCTGCAAGATTATCTAAATTCTGTGCCAAATAAGCCACTTTTTGCAACCACAGGAGTAACAGACTTGCTTTTTTAAACATTAAGTCAGAGGCTCCCAGGATGCTGAATTCTGAACCAAGAACAGTATTCCGTTCTTTTCTTGTTATAAATAGCATAAGAACACACAAATTGCCACAATGGATTCAATTAAAGGCCCATCTACTCCATCATTCTTTCTCCCACAGTAATCGCCTCTAGGAAGCTCACAGACAGAACACAGTAGTGACCATCCATCTCTATTGTTTGTCCCACGCATCAGGTAATCAGAAGGACCTTGTATTGGCTATGTCAACTAAATGAAACCTCTCTGGTTCAAATAACGTGAACTTTAAAACAGTTTAGACAAGTGGGTAAGATACTATCACTGCATTTAGCAATGAATTTCACAATTTAAATATGTTTTGCATTAAAAGACTACTTTCTTTTGTTTGCTCTGAACCTACTGCCAAATTCACTCAATGACTTCAGATTGTAGGACATTGTTTTAATCTTTAGTCAGTCTTTCTACATATCATGGGTAATTTGATTCTCATATATCATGCCCCCCTTTTCTAAAGAAGCCCCAACCTCTGCAGTCTTTTGTCATAGGCATTCTTCTACCTCCCCCACCACCACCACAACTGATCACATTAATTCCCCTTTCTGTATCTTCTGCAACTCTAACACATCCATTTTGTGACGGGGTGGCAAAAATTGTACAGTATTCCAAATGTGGCCATTGGATCATCTCTATCTACAAACTTGTTGACACTTCCAAAAAAAATCAAACGTGTTGGTGGGATAAGCCTTCCTTTTGCAGAAGCCAGGCTGATTTTTATTCTTCATATCGACTCTAGCCTTAATAGCGCTTCTACCAATCTACCTGGGACCCATTAAACTGACAGGTCTCTAATTCCCCAGGTCCCCTCTTCCCCGAGATCCTTTTGTAAAAGTGACATAATGTTGGCTAGCTTTCAAGATAGGAAATCTAGTTCTCATGATAAGTTACTGATTTTAGTTAAAAGATCAACAATTTAACATATGAGTTCTTAAAGAGCTACTGGGTGAGTGCCATGCATTTTGCTGACTTGTTACAGTTTAATTTTTCAGTTATATATCTTTGCCATACAGCTCATATTATGCATGGCCCAAAAACAATTATTCAGGAGTGGGCATTTCTTCAAGATCTTCCAAAATGAGATCTCATGCAAATACTTAGCTTTCCCCTGCAATTTCCTTCCATAATTTCAGTATTCCTTAATATCTTTAGCAACTTTAGCCCTGGCTATATCACCTGTTGAAAGTACTTCTACCAATACAATCTTATATTATAGAGGTTACAGAGCAAAAGGGACAGAATGTACATTGACTCTTTCTTTTGGAAAACAGAGTCAGTTAAACCTTGCAAAAGAGTATCTTAATGATACTTTAGCTTTAATCTTAAATTGTGCCTTCTTATTAAATGACTCAAGTCACAACAATGTTCACTAGCATGCCAACAGAGTGACACCCTTCACCCCACCCCAACCCTGCCCTGAAGCAGCTGTTACCTCTTGAAGTTTGATCTCATCTGGTTGAAGAATATTCAGAACACCACTGCTTCTGACTTCGGGAAGATCTTGCCATAAATTAAACCTGGAAGTGGAGTTTCTGAGCAGGTTAATCTGGGGAACGGCCTTGTTTTCCACTGTATCTGTAGATTCTTTTTCTGATGGTGTCTCCTCAGTAGTTGTGCACTCTTCAATATCTGTCTGTGAATCCTGCAGCCGCCTAGTTTCTATCTCCTGACGTGTGGATTTATCCCGATATTCTTGATACAAGAGTCCTAGAAAGTAACAAGGTAGATAAAATGTGACTGAACAAAGCAATCTACTTGTTCCTCTGAATGCTATATTTATGCTGAAGCGTTTTATTTCAGCAAAGCAGCACAGATAGATTCCATTAATAAGCTTGATTTATTCCTCAGTTTTAACAAAGAAATAAAGTTGGCACGCACCACTATTGTACAACACAACAGCTTCAAATTACACACAGCTTTAAAACTAGGATCATAATGAGTAATTGGTCTCTTCTGAATCTATTCTACAAGCAAAACTGTAGAAAATATATGATACAGCCAGAAAGAAAAATGTAATTAAAGAAAGATTGTCCCCTGTACCATCAGGGAAGTAGAATTCTGCAGCTACATTATTGGAACTGCAGATATAGGAATACAAATAAAAGCTTACAGTTGCACATTAGAAACTACTTGCTACAGCTCACCTTGAGTCCTTAGAAAACAAAGTACCGGTATTCTGCTTTGTGGAAATGGGATGTTTCCCACCCTTGTGAGCGAAAGCTAAACCTGAGAATCGTAGCTGCTGATCAGCTGTAGGTAATTAGCATCCTGGCTACAGCCAGAATAACATGAAGTAAGGATAATTGAAATCTGATAAATGTCAGACAATGTTGAGTTACTCTCAAGAATTTTTCTTGTAGGGCTGCATTTTTACTTGAATTGTCCAAAGCACAGAAAGTCAACTGCAGAACAATCAGCTCCAGATGGCTCAAGCAACTGACGCAAGCTATGACATCAAAGCAAAACAAACAAGCTAAAACCCAAGAACTACCAGCCTGTCAAATCAGGAAAAAAATTTCTTCCCAGTTTAATGTACCTTAAGGGCTGTCATATAGAGGATGGTGCCGAGTTGTTTTCTGCTGCCTCAGAAGGTCGGACCAGAACCAACGGGTTGAAATTAAATCAAAAGAGTTTCCGTCTAGGCATTAGGAAGAATTTTTTAATAGTTAGAGCGGTTCCTCAGTGGAACCGGCTTCCTTGGGAGGTGGTAAGCTCTCCTTCCCAGGAGGTTTTTAAGCAGAGGCTAGATGGCCATCTGTCAGCAATGCTGATTCTATGACCTTAGGCAGATCATGAGAGGGAGGGCATCTTGGCCATCTTCTGGGCATGGAGTAGGGGGTCACTGGGGGTTTGTGGGGGAGGTAGTTGTGAATTTCCTGCATTGTGCAGGGGGTTGGACTAGATGACCCTGGTGGTCCCTTCCAACTCTATGATTTTATTATTCTATTATTCTAAATATGATGATTAGTTAAACTCCATGCACGAACAAACACCATCCATGCAGACGTCCCAAGGCAAATTTTATTGGGGCAAGTTCCATGCAACTACTACATTTTTTAAGTTGTTAAACTCCCCGATATTTCAGAGGAAGGCAAAAAAAAAGAGGGGACAAGATTATATTAAGTGGAGAGGGGGATGAAAACATCCTAATCCAAATGGGCTACAAGTGAAGTATAAATACGCCTAATACTCTCTTCAGCAAACTGAAGTTCTTTACTCCTGCAGCTGTCCTGTGTGTATAAAGTGCCTTCAAGTCGCAGCTGACTTATGGCGACCCCTTTTGGGGTTTTCATGGCAAGAGACTAACAGAGGTGGTTTTCCAGTGCCTTCTTCTGCACAGCAACCCTGGTATTCCTTGGTGGTCTCCCATCTAAATACTAACCAGGGCTGACCCTGCTTAGCTTCTGAGATCTGACGAGATGGCTAGCCTGGGCCATCCAGCTGTCCTATCAACAGAGTATTCTAGAATATTATGCCATTAATAGGTATAAGTCTGCAGATAATAACTGCAGCCATAAAATAACTAAGGCAATGTATTCTTGGCAACCCAAACCCATTAGGAGACATGGTTTGTAATGATTATGAGGTGCCATGACATCTGAAATAGCCATATATAGCTTGTATGTATGATGGGTTGGATCCAGCAAAAGGTGCTAACAGTCACAGATCTTTCTCATGTTCCACCCCCCCTCCCCAGCAATCCTTTCCAATTGCAGTAACGATTATTCCAGGGTATCAGGGCCAGAATAGACTAAAAGCCATGAAGATCAAGAGGGTGCACTTGGGCAGGGAAAGGGAATGAAATCACCTTTTCTGTTTCTTCCATCAGTGCAGCTTCACTGATAGAACAGGAAGAACAGAGGGATTTTTGACCCCTTCCCTCTCCCAACTGCAGCCTCCTGATCCACATGACTGTTATTCCAAGTGGGCCATGTGACCCTGGAATGAACTTTTGTGAGGTCAGAAAGGATTGCTCACAGAAGAATGAGGGAAAGATCTGCAGATCCTTGCATCTGTGGATCACTGGATACAGATCCAAAATTGCATCCAAACCATTATTTGATGGCACGGCTGGAAGTGGGTTTCCATCTCATGGTTTGGTTCCTTACTTTTTTTTGGCCATCAAGTTGCAACAGAATTATGGCAACCCCATAGGTTTTCAAGGCAAGAGATGTTCAGAGGTGGTTTGCCATTGCCTGCCTCCACGTAGTGACCCTGGTATTCCTTGGTGGTCTTCCATCCAAATACTGACCAGAGCTGAACCTGCTTATCTTCCCGGATCTGATGAGACTGGGCTATCCGGGTCAGGGCACCTTACTACAGACCAGCCAAAAACATCAAAATAGTAGGATGGGGTGAAAAAGTAGGAAGGTCATCATCATATTGATGTAACCTTAAATTGGTTCTTGTAGGTTATCCGGGCTGTGTGACCGTGGTCTTGGTATTTTCTTTCCTGACCTTTCGCCAGCAGCTGTGGCAGGCATCTTCAGAGGAGTAACACTGAAGGACAGTGTCTCTCAGTGTCAAGTGTGTAGGAAGAATAATATATAGTCAGAAAGGGGTTGGGTTTGAGCTGAATCATTGTCCTGTCCTGAAAACCTCCAGACTAACAAAGACTACAGTCCACAATAGCCATGCGGATTAGCTTTGGATTTCAGACATTAACAGATCACTTCAGGATACAATAGTTCCATATTAACATACCACACCCTCATTAGCACATTATCTTGATATTTACAGGACAATGATTAGCACATTATCTTTGATACTTTTTGCAGGACAATGATTCAGTTCAAACCCAACCCCTTTCTGACTATATATTACTCTTCCTACACACTTGACACTGAGAGACACTGTCCTCAAGAACCAATGAACTCTGACCGTGAAAGCCTTCGACAATAACCTTAAATTGTTATAGAATCTAATGTAGTCAGTTTATAAACATGTTGAAAAGGAAAGGATATATAATGACAATTTGTGGGATCACACAATTCACAGAAAAGTCAACAGTCAATATACTTTGTGGCCATCCTATTAAGATCAAGTTATAAAATCGAATAGCAATTTCACAAATGCCTCTCAGTCCCTACAGAGATATCAGGAACATGTCAAGATTAAGAATATAAATGGCTGCTTAAAGACCTTATACAAAATTAATAACATAAAATTTCCCCATCATTATTTACAAATAATTAAATCCCATTATTTTTCAGAATGTAGGATTGCAAGAATTTTGCAACATTTGGTAAAAATTTTGTTTTGGATTTTCAATGGCTGTGCCCTAAAAGAGAACAGCAAAATCTTGCACTGTAACATTTACATTTTAATATCTAGTGTCAGTAATAAAGCTAGTACTAAAATTCCCTATTTCAGACCAATATTTTGTCCGAACATTAGTTTTTATGTATCTGGAACATGAATTAATGGGTTAAATCCAGTGATCCATCAGCATAAGGAACACTCTCTGCTAGTTGTCCCATCCAGTCCTTGGAAAGTTGCTTCCTGGTCATGGGACTCTTGTGGATTAAAGCAACATGGATTGCAGGGGCTGCAGCGAGGCAGGAGAATAGGATGAAATCACCCTTTCCTCCTTCCATTAGCAGAGGGAGCGAATTCACCTCCTTCCCGCTCCTAACTATAGCCTACTGACCCACATGGTTATTAATTCGTATGCGTCCCATGACTTCAGGAAACAACTTTCCCAGGATCCAAAAGGACTGCTGGGAAGGAAAGAAATGTGGCAAAAATCAACATACAAAAGTACATTATGCTAACATTATCCTATTGGGATCCAACCCAATAGTTCTAAAACATAGAAGTCTGTGCTAATTTCTCGTAAACCATTTGCAAAGTAATTTAAATTATTTCCCTTTCAGTTTCATTCAACGCTAATTCATAAAATTGCTTGTCCATGCCAAGCACTTCAATATTCCTTTACACAAATCTATATTTCGTTTATCTTCTTTGATGAACACATAATTAATAATGGGAAGACGGCTATAAGGAACATTTTTTGCATACTGTGAGTGTATTTAGTAATCGCTCCTTTTTGAATTGCTATTCAAAATGGGATTAAAATAGCAATAGGAGAAACTGTACCTTGGAAACCATGCACTTTCCTGTTAGCTTCCCACACTTTACTGAAAAGGAGAGATTACACTTAAATGTATTATGCCGCTCTAGAAGAACGATGCTTACATAATTCCTCTTGAACTATTTTGTTACATGTTTTCAGTAAATCTTGAAATGATTATTAATAATCAAGGTACACTCAGCATTGAACAAGACACTGAATATGAAAAGGAGCTAATTGAAGTTCAGTATCAACTGAATTCAATATGATTATTGGTCTGAAACAGAAGCAATATACCTAGTATACAGGAAGCACCTTTCAGCATCAATTTCATGACCGTTAATAAACCGCTATATTGAAAGAAGTTTAGAGATTAAAATAATCTGAGGATCCTAACCACAGCACTAGAAAAGGTCTTCCCTATTCATAATATCAACATTTTATGCATACATAATGCAAGTACCATTATCTTAAATATAAAATGAGGAAGTTGTTGACACTGCTAAATTCCAAGTTTCTGCCCATTTTAAGAGTCTCCCTGGCTTCCATTACCCACACTATAGGGCTTTAGGACCTCTGACTACCACTGACAGAACTGGTAATAACAGTGATGATGAGATTTAAGTTTTGCATTCAATGCCAATGAGATATTAGCACAGGAGAGCACTTCTAACTTCTTGTGAGAACTGCTGAAACTGACAGGAATATTTAGACTGCAATTTGATGACGTTATATGAAACAGGAGCAATAAAGATAGAATCTACAGCTACTGAGGCCCTCTATTGCTGAGGAATGGTGACCCAGAACAATGCTGCTTAGGTGACCTCTTTTTTAGAGGAAGAATTCTCCTCAAAGGTATAACACAATCTTCAATTTTTGATACACATTTCAGTCTAAGTTCCCTTCTAGCATGTATTTTTCTTTATTACATATGTAGACTGCATTTATCCACTGAAATAGAAGCATATATGAATGCAATGTATTTTTAATGTTAGTTTACTATTTTCAGACAGACAGCCTTCTGCCCTATACGTGTTTGTTATAGCACATTAATAGTCTGATGTTACGCTCGCTTCGGCAGTGCATATACTAAAAATGCATATTTTCTCAAAAGTTAAGTTCCATTGTGTTCAATAGGACTAAAAAGTTACCTACACATCACATGCAAGCATATACAGGGCTAGAACCCTGACATCATGTTTTGTTTTTTTGTGGGAGGGGACAACTGAAAGAGAAGCAGTCACATCAGCTCCCTAAGCTGCTACCCCTCCCCAGTGCTTGTTAGTAAGAGCAAATACTCATGTGAAGATCTATAACTGGGTAATCAACTTGGATAGGGGCAATCTGAATTTGGGAGAGTGGGCTGCAACGAGTTAAGCACCCTCTCCCAGTGCCACTTTTCCTTTTCCTCCCATGCCCGCTTCTCCCCCTCCTAAATAAAACATGGTGTCAGAGCTCTAGCATGTTCATGCACATAACTCGCAGTTAGCCCCTTATTCCCAGGAGTGCACCAGACTGCAGCCTATGTGTCCCCCTTACCTATTTGCTCAATGAAGTTTTTCCAGGAGTCAGCTGTCATAGGGTGGATAATTTGCAGGCCCTCTGGGAAAGCAGAAGGGCAGTCTTGAAGCACAGGGCTGTCTTCAGGCAGAGGAACTGGTCCAGCCATGGAAGGGGATTCACTTTGGGAAAGACGGTGGGGGGGGGGAGAGAAACTATTAGGAGTATAGTCACCTGCACTATCAGTGCTGACCAAGAGCAGCAACTGCATCAAGTGCTTAAGGGGGGAATAAATCAGACCTAAACACTTAGGTCTCCATAGCTGCCCTTCTGAGTTTATCTGAGCACACTTTATTCCCTATGTGTGTGTAAAGTGCCGTCAAGTTGCAGCTGACTTATGGCGACCCCATAGGAGGCTCTTAAACCATGAGAAAAAGAAGTAGATACAGTGGACTGGAATGGGGTGCGATGGGGGGGGGGAAGCAAAAAAATGATGGAGTTCTGCTCCACAAGACAGAAGAATGTGGGGGCGGATAAAGCTCTAAATGGCAGCTATAAATCTATGATAATTGTTAAATGAAGGGTGCCAGGGCTCAGACACCCCCCAAATTCGCCTCCTCCACCCTGCTCCCCGATCTGTAAAGAGGCTTGGTCACAGTCTCTCTCGGAAACTCAACCTGCGGGTGCTCAGAAGTACGAGCAGCCAAATTCAGGGTGGGCAGACGATTTGGGCGGACGGTGGGACAGGGCTGGGAAAGAAAAAGGAGGCCGGCGGCAGCAGCAGCCCGGAGGAGCGCAAACCCCGCCAGTGACCCTGGCGGCGGCCGAGGCGCGCGGGGCCAAGCGCTGCCCTCCACCCCCCCTGCAGAGGCGGCCGGGGGAGGCGCGCCAGGAGCCCGCGCTGGGACCTCTCCGGCCGGCGTCGACGGGCGCGGCAGCCTTGGGGCACCTGCGGAGCGCGAGAAGCCCCCTCCTCCCCGCCCGCCCTCACCTGCCGGGCGGGCGGGCTCCGGCCACGCTCTCCGCCGAGCCGTCGTGGTCCAGGGCGCAGGCGGCGCTGAGCGCGGCGGCCAGCAGCTCCATGCCAGGCGGGGGTGGCGACGGCAGCGACGGGTCCGGCGGCGAGAGGCGGCTGCTGCTGCCACGGAGCGATTCCGCAGCAGGCGCGGGGCTGGGGGAGCCCGGGCGGTTGCCGCGGCAACCGGGATGGGATGGGAGCAGCCTGCGCGGGAGGGAGGGAGGGAGGAGAAAAAGAGAGAGGGTGAGGGGGCGGGAGGCGAACGGCGCCACCCAGCCCACCCACCCCCCAACAGTCACCTCTCCGAAGGAGGGTCGAAAAGTCACCAGCCCCCCCCCCGAGGCTCCCCATAGACGGTCCTGCTCCCGCAGGGTCCTCGCAGGAGAGGGGGCCACCGCCTCTCCACCCACACACACACCTCTCCCAATGTTTGGAAACCACCTGGCCGGCGCGCGCGGGCCCCGCGAAGAGAGCCGCTGCACCACAGACGGCCCCCACCGTCCCTCCCCCTGCTCAAATGCAGAAAGGGGAAAGCGCCCCACTCGGGGAGCCGCTCCAAGCTCGGGGAGCCACCGGCAAGGTATTATTGCGAGAAGCCCTTTGGAGCCCGCGACGGCTGGAGGGGAGCGCGGGGGGGGGGCGCTTGAAGCGGCCCCCGCCCAATGGAGCCGGAGTTCCCCCGGGCTTACGGGCAAAAGCGCTCCTCGGCGTCAGCCCGCCTGGCTCTGCTCTCTGGGAGCCTTTCAGCCGGAGGAGCCACGCGCTCCCAAGCCTGCAGCCACCTTTGCATCACTTCATGCAGATGGTTTAAAAACAATTAACCAATTTGCCAGTAGTACAAGGATGGGCTTCTGCTCCCTTGAGGTTTACAGGGAAACTTTTAACCATTTTTTTTCCCCTTGGGAAGGAGGAAGGCGGGAAGCATGGCAACTGATTCCCGGCCCCACCTGAGCCACCTTCTTAGAAATGCAGATGGAGGTAACAGGAGACAAAGCAGTGGGTCAAGCTACCCCCCCCCCAGCAGGTATCAGAGACTTGGAGGTTTTAAAATGCTAGAAGGGGCTCCAGGAAGAAAGAGTTTCTGGAGGTTCCAGGAAAAAAAACCTCTTTGACCTAGGTTGACCTGGTCAGTGGATGGAGAAAGGAAAGAATTAAAACTGCTGAGAGCCAGGAGGGAGGGATTTTTTTTGGCTGGGACACTCAGGGAAGACCGAGCTCATCTGAGGCCTGGAGGAGGCAGCCATGTTGACCATGTGCTGGCCCCAGGCACTGATGAAGACTTCCAGGTAATGGAAACTAGGTAGAGACTTACAATATCCTAAGCTTAAGAGCCTGTCCTATATTCCAACACCTCATAGGGCATGTATAGAGAGAGGGACAGAGGAAGTGAGTTTCTCTCTGTTCTTTTGAATCCCTTGCTCAATCTTTTGCTGTGCTAGAAGTATGCTTGGAAATGTTTTACTTTTAATAAATACTTTTAAACTTTGAATGCTGACCGTAGTTCTCTGTACCACATAGTCCTCCACCAGCTTGGAACACGCTATTGGAAAACGGGGGGGGGGGCAGAAGGGAGGAAGGCTGGCAGTAGGCAAGCAGCTATTTCTCCAGTGGCAACCCCAGGCAGTATCTTGTCCCCGTGGTGCCCAGAAGGGTACGTGGGAGACACTGAGGCAAGGCCTAAGGGTTTGAGAGGGATGCTGAGGGGGATCCTGACCCCCACCCCAGTGGGCAAGTCCTACAACAGTCAGGTGGTGGCAGCGGTTACCCGAAAGGAGAAAAAGGCAACCCCTTCCAGGAGAGGTTGAGAATCCCTGGGAGAGGGCAGGAATAGAATAGGGCCTGAGAATCTGAGAAAACCACAACACACATCATCCACCTTTCAACCCACACAGGGAATCTAATCTCCCCCTTCAAGAAAGCTAACAGGCAAAACCAACAATTGCCCATACATGTGCTTTCTCTGTTGTGGCCCCCACCTTATGGAAGGGCCTGCCTTGATGAGGTCAGGGAGGCTCCCACTCCTGGCAGTTTGCAAATTATGCAAAACTGAATTATTCCAGAGGGCTTTTCTACACAGGTAATAGGGTTTTATTATAACAAAATGGTTCAGAAAGTTACGTGGGTAAAGGGTTAGGGACTGTGGTCTACACTTCTATGTACAGCTCATACTGCCTGTTGCAGTGTATATTTTTTGCATTGTTTAACACGTCATCTTAATACTTATGCTTTGCTTCAATTCTGTTTTCAGATTTCTGGTTGGTTCCAGAATGATTTCTGCAATCTAAATCCTATGGCATTGTTTACTGGATGCCCTGTTGATTGCATTGCCTTTCTCTGTGTCCCAGTGAGCCCCAGTGACAAAGGCAGACTATAAATAAATAAACAGCATAGCATAATGCCCCATAAATTTGTTATCCTTTAAGGTGTTGCAAGACTCTTTGTTGTTTTAAACATTCTTTGTGATTTCAGCATGATATCAGATGGCAGGAAAGCAATGTGTATTAAGTAATCTGAAGCAAAAGATATGTTCTGCTGTGGAGTTAGCCAAACCAAGAAATTAATATCTATTATACAGCCTAGAAGGGTATTTGTAAATTATGGAGAACAGGTTTACCATTCATGAAAAAAATGTGACCACCCTGTTTAGAGACAGCATATCTAGGGCAAACAACAGTAGATAGAGATCACAGCACTGTATGTTCTGTGTGAGTTTATCAGGAGTACCTTGGCTGATCATTTTTGGAACCTCAATGCTGTGCTATATAGACATTAGGTTTAACCAAGCAAGGCACTTTGATGTTCATATGATGTCCAATGTATTTTCTTCCAAGCTGAAGTGTAGGAGGAGAGTTATTTTCTTCCATTTCTTTCTATTTTGGTTTGTAATGAGCACTTATTTTTACATATTGAAAAAAACGAAGAATTGAAAGAATGTAATTCACTATTCAGTTGATACATGGATGTCTGGATCCAATTATTTAAAGAAATAATTGATACCTGAGATTTTTAGCAAATCACAGGAATTACTTTCTCTTGCCTCACCTTCTGACGTGATCTCGAATTCTACTTACTAACTCTCTGGAAATACTTTTTCTTGTAAAACAGCAGTAAACACATATTGAATTTGTTACAGATGTCTATTCTGATTCAAGGATACTTTTAAAATGCCGACCAAGCATTTTGAAATATTTTATGTATCAAATTGTTACAAACTTGGCTATTTCCCAGGTTCTTCATGCTAAATCTCAAGACTGAAACAAAACATCAAGAATCTTTCAGGTATGCTTTACAAACATACTTTAGTTCTCATCTGTTTCTGTGGAAATAAATGCCTGGAATATAGGCACTAGCACTTAAAAGCCCATATCTGCATCCCCGAGTAAACAGAAAATCTGATTGTCTCATTCTATTTTAGCAGCTGCCAAACTGATACTCTGTATTTTGGATATTTTTTTCAGTTAATCTGTCATAAATTTGGATGCATTTGCATGAACAGAATGTAACTATGCTGGTGTTTCTAAGGACAGAGTTTGACCCACATTGTGTGTATATTTGAGAAACTGTGTGTGTACTGTGAGAAGACAGTGTCAGTACCATAAATATAGTATAGTTTACAGAGGATTTAAGGGGGTAGAACAGGGTATTACCACTGGATTGGGCATCTTGGTTCGGTTTACTATTGCAGTAAATTTCCCCTTGTGGATAGAAATAAAGATTGCATGATGAGGCTCAGTATATTTCAGTCAGAGGGCAGCAGGCATGTGTTTTTTTGACTTTTCCTTAAAGGAAAAGAGCAATATTATTGGTGGGTTCAGTTTTACAGATTATTAATTTGGGAGAGCAAAACAGCTGATACCACCTATAGGTGGGTGGTAGCCCTGGTATCCTTTCTGATAAGATTGGAATTTCACATCCCAGCAGATGATAAAAGTGGAAATATGGGTTTGTGAACATGAACATGTAGGCAAGTTGTGTGTTTGCACTTGTGGAGGAGGTATGTGGCTGTGGTTTGGTATGAAGAACAGGTTGTGAAGAGCTCAAGGTTCTTATAAGAATAGGTTCACACAAGGCAAGGCATGCTTCATTTTGGTTGTGAATCTCTGTCCCTCGGTAAGAGAACAGATTTCATAGACTTAATGGGGTTCTGGAGGAAAAAATCTCCAAAACACCTGCTTTAGACAACTATTAAAGGATTAAGAATTGAACATTAATTCAAAGTATCTCTCTACAAAGACACTTGGACTTCACTTGAAGTGATGCAGGTATCAATATTATTAAAGTGTTACTACAAAACTCTTAATATTTGGTACATGTCCAGGCCATTTTGATTAGCAGAAAATTCTGAAAAAACAACAACATTTTAAATCTAAAATCCAAAAACAAGTCGGAAAGTATTGGAAGCCTTTGCTTAAGTAAAGATAACAATAGAAGTAGACAAGGGTCTTTTATGCATGGCTGTTTCACTTGCCGTCACCCCTTCGATGACTTTGGGTCTTTGTGCTGATTATGCATGCTGTTTTCGACCATCAGAGGTCGCCTTGCCCTCCCCCTGTGTTTCCCCGTGTTTTTAGAGGCCTGTTTTATCTCAAATTTGAAAATGCAGGCAAAACACGGGGAAATGCAGGGGGAGGGCAAGGTGACCTCTGACGATCGGAAACGGCATGCATAATCAACACAAAGACCTGAAGTCCTCAAAGGGGTGACGGCAAGTGAAACAGCCATGCATAAAAGACCAAAGAACCACCAGGCTATGAAGGATCTATTAATGAACAAATAATAAAAATGCAGCTGATAATAACAGAGGTCAGCAACTACCCAGACCTACGTTGTGAAAATACTACAGGAAAAAAATAGAAGTATCTGAATTTCAGCACCTACTTTGAGTTTATTTAAGCTTCAATAATCACGTATGTCTCTGAAGAGTCTTTAAGACTTGTACCTGAGTGAATTTCTTCTAAAACATCTTATTAGTCCCTTGTATAACAGCTGGAAAATAATGAATTCTTAAATTGTTTCTCTCTGCATTATCATCTTATGACTCATTTTTAAAGCAAAGTGTTGAGTTATCTTTAATCATTACATTCAGTACATTTTAATGGAAAGTTCAATCCACAGGCAAATTGATATTTAGTTTTTATGTTTACAACAATTCAGTATATCTGGCCATTTCATGACAATGTACTATTAAATTAGTTTCTTCAAAGATTTGCAAATGGTTTTTCGATTAAATTCTGCCATATTGGAAGTGAGATAGCAGTCACCTCAAAAAATAAGTACATTGAGGGAAAACAGGGCTTCTAGAAAAATGGTTTCCTATGACTGTTGCAAGGTCATACTGTCATCTTCCCCCAAGCTCAACACATCATGTTTATGCATGATCAATGAAAGGATGCAACAAGAGGGTTTTAACTACTGTGTGATATTCCAAATGACTTTTCAGTTACAATAACATATTATGACCATGCTTAACTAGGGTAGGGGTAGGAAGATCGTCTTCTAGGACTGTATTGCTGTCGCTAGTGTTTTGAATCTGCCTATCACAGTTTCCAAAGATTATTTTTATTTAAAAATATGAATTTGTTCCACAAATAATGATTATGTGTAAAAGCCTTAAACTTCTTAACACTTCAGTGTTTGCAGTCATTAGTTCCTGTGAATTTGAAGTATGTGGGATTTTTTTCTTTCCAACACAAAAGTGAAACTGGCATCCCATTTACATTTTGAAATCCTATTCAGATTTGCTAAGTATAATTTGCTCCAGCTCTCTTACCAGCTGAGGTCAGATCAGGCCAATTGTTTAAGGCCAGACTAGATGTGGCAGTGTCCTTGTGGCCACCACAAGGATGACAATACCATTTGAAAGTCATTTCAAAATGCTGTGAGTCCAATCCTGATTTAGCCCATAGTGTGGCAGTCTGGAGTGTTCTTGTTCCCTCCTCTGTGCCTTATCAAATGCCGTGAAGGCCACGCACGCGCATGCACACACACACACTGCAGCTGTTTCAGCACTTGAAAATGTGCGGGAAATCAAGAGTGCCATGCTGTGGCCCAATTAGGATCAGGCCCTTGCAGCATTTTTAAATAACTTTAAAGTGGTGGCAGCCACAAGGAAGCCATCGTGTCTAATTTGGCCCTTATACAATGGGGAAATGAAAGGCAGGAGTATTATATAGCTAGTAGCATTTTTCTTGACCTTATTGTTTTTAAATGGTATTGCAGACTGAGTGCTGATGTTATATTACGTTTTTTTCCCATTCCCAACTGTAAATAGGGTACATTCACTGTGTATATTTAAGCATTTTTGTCACAGATTCACTGTCTGGACTTGGGAATCACATTCATCATCAGATGCCTATCTGGGAATTATTGACTCTATGGCATTGAAGTCCCTCCCCTCCTGAAACCCCGCCATCCTTTGGCTCCACCCCAAATATCTTCAGGTATTTCCCAACCCAAAACTGGCAACCCTAAACAGTACAGTGGCTGATGCCCATGCCAAACAAAAAAGCAACAAAACTAAGCCACTGACATATGTTCAGGGAAGTTCAGTGCCTGGAACTTGATTTCAAGGCATATGGGGATCGTGGTGCATGGGGAAAGAGGGCTTATGCCCCATGCCATTTTTTTTGGCCTAAAATAGCTCCTGATGATGGATGTTAAGTTTCCCCAAGGCAGTAAACAGCAGTTCCCTGATGTCCAGGCTACTCTTCCAGCAGATAAGGGCTCTTAGAGCATGGGCAAACTAGAGTTGAGACAGGCAGCCATCAGGAGTCAAACCAAATAAGAATCCAGGCAAATGGGCAACAGCAGGGGTCAAGGCAGGTAACAACAATCTCTAGAGGAACTGCTGATCCTATGATCATCCAAGCAGGACTGAGACTATATAGTGGGCCAAACTACATGTTCAATTATTTTAAGGGTTGGGTCTGTGTTCCTTGAACCCTACTCAGGTTCCTTGCAGCTACATGGCAACTGTGAGAAATGGCCATAAAAATAAAGGAGAATCCAAACAGGCTCAGAACACCACTGTGGGGTGGAGGAAGGGCTCCTACTCCCCACACAAGCCATCTTCCCACAGCAAAACAATGCTACGGGAGTTATTTCCCTATAATGGCTGTCCACGTGAAGGATTCTGTTGAAGAAGAGTTGTTGTTTTTATATGCCGACTTTCTCTACCACTTAAGGAAGAATCAAACTGGCTTACAATCACCTTCGCTTCCCCTCCCCACAACAAACACTCTGTGAGGTAGGTGGGGCTAAGAGAGCTCTAAGAGAACTGTAACTGGCCCAAGGTCACCCAGATTAGAGTCCACCACTCCAAACCACCACTCTTAACCACTACACCATGCTGGCTCTTGATTTTGTGCAAGTGGAGCAGAAAGAAAGGGGAAACAACTCCCCACTGTTTCCAAGTGGGAAAACCAAACATGTAGCAAACAGTTGTCCTCAGGGCCAGAAATCTGCAGATACTTACAGCTAGACTTATTCCAGCATCCTGCAAAATATCATGATGGAACTTGATCATCACAAGCCTGATGGCCAGAGGAAAGGTCCCAAGCAGCCAACTGGGGACTCTGGTGCCAGAGCTGAGCCTCTACTTGGCTCTCCTTCTCAAATGCTCTGATTGCTCTAGTGATGCCTGTAGAATTGCTGGCAAACAGCAGGATTAACTGATGGGCTCTTCTGTGGCCCTCATGTCTGGCTCATGTACAGGTAAAGGTCCCCTGTGCAAGCACTGGGTCATTCCTGACCCATGGGGTGGCGTCACATCCTGACATTTTCTAGGCAGACTGTTCGCGGGGTGGTTTGCAGTGCCTTCCCCAGTCATCTTCCCCTTACCCCCAGCAAGCTGGGTACTCATTTGACTGGCCTCGGAAGGATGGAAGGCTGAGTCAACCTCGAGCCCGCTACCTGAAACCAACTTCCGTTGGGATCAAACTCAGGTCATGAGCAGAGTTTGGACTGCAGTACTGCAGCTTACCACTCTGCGCCACGGGGCTCCTACAGGAGCCCTTTGGTTTTCTGGTCCCATGGTCTCAATGGTGTCCTATCTGAGGCCAGGGTGTCTGAGGGACCAGAGACTATGAAGTCTTCTAGGATCTCCACAGGGTTAGCCGCCATGACCCCTCTCTCTTCCAAGGAGGACTTGTCAAGCCCAGCCCTGACACCTGAGGCTATTTCAAGATAGGAAAATGTTATGGTGGGAGAGACTTAAGCCTCTTCTCATTGTGTACTGTGGACCCAAACCAAATTGGCCACAAACACCTGGCAATTACGTTCTGAGCATGGAACCCCCAGACCACATCTGTAGACCAAACCTGGGGATGTATGTGGGGAAAATGCACCATATAGTTAGGTCCTCATGAGTATGGTCTTGAAGCATGGATACTGAGAGCAGTTGAGAGGTATTTAAAAGAAATAGCTGTGTAAAAGGACAGCTTCTGGAACCCTGGTGTGGGAAATTGGGGATCTCCAAACTGTCCCCCCCCCATACACACCCTGTGACTCCTCATTGCTCCCCAGCTTATAATTATCATCATCATTATATATCTAATTCTGTACTGGGCCATAGGGAAGTGATTAACTGATCTGTAAAATTGAGCTAGGGACAGATTGGGGGTATTTCTCTACAAACCTGAAGGGTCCCAGTAGGGCTGCCAACAGACTAGTGGGGGTAGGACTTACCCTAATGATATCCTGCTATGCCGCAGCATCGCTTCCAGCTGCATAACCAGAAGTGATGTCACTGTATTGAGCCCCACTGTAGGATTCATCTGAAACTGTGCCGTAAAAACTAGTGTTCCAGGTGAATTGTACAACGTCCCGTGACACCATAATGTCACTTTCATTTACACAGCCTGAAGCGATGTTGCAGTGTCATGGGGCATCATTTTTACACACATGCTTTCCCCACCATCCCACTGAGTGCCAGTGAGGGCTGTGGGAACTCTGCAGGAGTTTTCCCCACTGGCAAAAGGTAAATGGCAGCCCTAAAACTCCCCAAAATAACAGAAACAATGCCTGTATTTTTAAAAAAAAAAAATCCTTCTCAGCACTCAATAGCCATTTGGGAGGCTGCTAGGCAACCACAATAATATTGCTGAGCCAAGCCTTGATTTCTGTAACTTGCAGACTAAAACAGCCCCAGAAAATGTCTCCTCCTCCTCCCGTCATGTTCCCCGATAGAGGTGGACTCACTGAACACAGCCCTGGCAGCAGCTACTGGAGACTCACTAGGTGGTGGTTGGAGATCTCCCACTATTACAACTGATTTCCAGGCATCAGAGAACAGCTCACATGGAGAACAATGGATTATATGGCATTATACCCCATTGAAGTCCCTCCCCTAACCCCACCTTCCTCAGTCTCCTCTCCAAAAATCTTCAGGTATATCCCAACCCAGAGAAGAGGATACAGTGAAAAATAAGATGCCCCCCTCAAGTTCTTTTAGATCCTTGCTTGTAACAATAACAACAATAATAAGCTGCCATTAGATATCTATCCACCATCGTTAATATCAGTTGGATTAAAATCTGGTCCACACATACAAACTTCAAAAAGCATAACCTGATAATGCTGCCCACAGTATTATTCAAACCACTTACCTACTGAGTTTTGTTATATAACTTGGCTAGGGATAAGACTCCCTTATCCACCTCCCCAGCTGCTGATGGTAGAACTACTTTCTGCAGGCTCCCTCAAGCACATTTACTTTCTTTCCGATGTTTTTGGCAACTGTATGTATATTTATACATAAAAGTACAACTAAGGATTCAGAGGCACAAGTTAAACAATGTTCACACAGATAAAAAGAAGAAGGGACAAGCTGGATAAATGGGAGGCGCTTGAGGAATTGAACTTTGACTGTAGTTTCTGCCACTACTTGACTATTGCCAAATACAAAGTTCACAGCATACGGTATCTTTAAATCAGATTAATAATTTCTATATGAACTGGATAATTCACAGTGGGAGCCGTGTTAATCTATCTGCAGTAGTAGAAAAGAGCAAGAGTCCAGTAGCACCTTAAAGACTAACAAAAATATTTTCTGGCAGGGTATGAGCTTTCGTGAGCCACAGCTCACTTCTTCAGATACAGCAAGAATGTGAATCCATCTGTCTTTAAGTAGAGGAGAGTGAATTCAGACAAGTATTAGTATGTAAATGTTAACAGTATGTCAATGTGAATAGCAGGCGTGATGGGATTAGGTATGGTATGCAGAAGAGTCTGTGATGTCCAGGGGAGAGATGGGTGTGGAGAAATCAGCATTGGTCATGAGCCATGAATGCAAGGTCTTTATTCAGCCCAGGTAAATGCATTGTCTTTAGTTTGAATATCAACTGTAATTCAGCAGTTTCTCTTTCCAATCTCCCTTTGAAATTCCTTTGTAAGAGAACTGCTACTCTTAAGTCTGCAACAGAATGTCCTGGAAGGCTGAAATGTTCTCCCACTGGTTTTTGAATATTGTGGTTTCTGATGTCAGACTTATGTCCATTTAATCTTTGTCTAAGAGACTGACCTGTTTGTCCAATGTACATTGTGGAAGGGCATTGCTGGCATGTGATGGCATAAATCCCATTAGAAGATGAGCAGGAGTATGAACCTGAGATAGTATGGCTGACATTGGTGGGTCCAGAAATGATGTTCCTGGAATCTATATGAGGGCAAAGTTGACACCTTGGTTTGTTGCAGGCCTTGGTGCCAGAGTCCATGTTCCTGTTAAGTAGTTTATCCTCATGGATGAGAAGTTGTTTTAGGTTAGCCGGCTGTCTGTAAGCAAGAAAGGGACGCCCCCCCAGTGCTTCAGCGAGGGAAGTGTCACAATCCAGCATTGGTTGTAGGTCCTTAATAATACGTTGGACTGGTTTTAGTTGGGAGCTATAAGTGACAACCAGAGGTGTTCTGTTGTCATTCTCTCTGGGCTTATCTTGTAGTAAATTGTGCCTGGGTATCATTCTGGCCTTCTCAATCATCTTTCTCACCATATCAGCAGGATATTGTAGTTGCAAAAATGTTTGCTATAGGATACAACGGAACCATTGTACCTACTGTAGTCCACAATAGATTATCCAATAGATTATATTAGCTTTGGATTTCACACATTAACAGATCACTTCAGGATACAATGGTTCCATATTAACATATCACACCCTCATTAGCACATTATCTTGATACTTACAGGACAATGATTAGCACATTACCTTTGATACTTTTTGCAGGACAATGATTCAGCTCAAACCCAACCCCTTTCTGACTATATATTACTCTTCCTACACACTTGACACTAAGAGACACTGTCCTTCAGTGTTACTCCTCTGAAGATGCCTGCCACAGCTTCTGGCTAAACGTCAGGAAAGAAAATACCAAGACCAAGGTCACACAGCCCGGATAACCTACAAGAACCAATGAACTCTGACCATGAAAGCCTTCGACAATATTTTTGTTAGTCTTTAAGGTGCTACTGGACTCTTGCTCTTTTCTACTAATATATGAACTGGGTACTTGTTATCTTTATAATCTTATATCTTTATATCTATATCTTGAGATGATATAGAAAGTACAAGGAGAAAAAGCAGTCATGTCGTTACCAGGACATTTGGCTAACCATTGTCACATTTTGCTGTCTGGAACATAGAAAGAAATATTTGTGAGGTATTTTTATCTAGGAACTCTTTATTTTGGGATTAGCATCCCCTGTAGAGCCAATAAAGACTGTCTGTGACCTTCAAAGGATGCTATAGATTGTTTATTTATTAAGGCTTTTTCTAGTGATGGAGTAGGCAGTTATTGCTGCACTTTAACTTTAGTCTTAATTGTATGACCTAGTGTGTCAGTAAGTAAATAGCATGAATTTCACACTGCAACCACAGCGCAAAGTTAATAATAAATGTTAACAGCTTTCAAACAAAGCTTTCTAGATGAAGGTATTTGCCCTGATCTAGACATTACCTATTCATGGAGTCCACCATCTTTCTTTCATTGGACATATGACTGGATCTATCACCCATAACCATAGCAATGGTGTAAAGGGGGGAACTACCAGCCCACTTTTGATGTCCAGCATCTTTGTATTAAAGAACCCACCATGCATGCAATTGTGGTTTGGAATGCATGAATTGCTGCCACATTTGCAGCAGTCTTTTGCACATAGACTGAACGAGTTCCATGTGCCAAAATCAAGGAGAGGAACCACTTTTCTGTTTCTGAATTTCATAAACACCTAATTTGCATGCCATGCCTGTCGGTTATTATTTATAAAGGGAGGTGAGACTGTTTTCTATGCCTAAGGTCTAAAACTGATCTTACAGTATTAGCAGGAAGAAACATTTCTTTCCATAAAGGGATATTTCCAGAAATAGGTAGACTAATAGATTTGCTATGGCATACTTTTTTGTGTTTACTTCATCAGGTGCATCAAGTGTCTCCCAGAGAGAGAGAAATATTGTAAAATACAGCAGTCAAATGACAATAAAATGCAAGAGATATAGCCTCTATCATTTCTATGCAAAGCTCATATGTATACAGGATAAGCATAGTGACTAGTCCCATGGAATTTTAAACTAAAGACATTACTGAAAATTAAATTAATATAAGTGAAACTGGTGAACATAATGTAGCTAATTCATTTTATACCCATTTAAACCTCATTTTACCTATTTTTCCTTTCTATTAAGGGAAATTGAATTTGCATATTGCTTTCTTCCTTACCTTTGAAGCCATTGTTCTTCTATAGTTGTCATATTTGGCTTTACATGTAGAGACAGACCCTTGTGGAATATGCGTAACAGTTCATCTTTGTTCAGAAGCTCATTTCTGGCATTACCATTTTTTAGTGAGCCTTGAAAGAAATGAAACATTGATAAATTATTACTTTTTTGTCCCTTTAATGAACTACATTCAGCTAAAGAAACAAGTGAAGTTCAGTTACATTTAGAGGGCCTCCTCCTTTAATTTTTTTGGAAGTTAAAAATTCATTTATATGATAGAAAGTATCAGGCTTAATTGTATGCTTTTTCTTCCTAAGTATAGAATGACAGGAGTCTTAATTCCATATAAAGTTTCTTCTCTTCATGTCAAAATGGATCTAAATAGCTCTCATAAGAAATTAGACATGCTCTATTTTGATTCATGGTTGTGTTAGAATTTGGAAGAACAAGAAAGAAAATGATGCCCAGTGTCGCTTTAATTAAGGTCCTTTCAGCACAATCAATTTATTTTGGAATAAGTGTGCATTTGTCTCTCATTTGTTACACACAGTCCTCGCATCTTCTCTGAAGGATGCACTCACATTGCAGAGATACCATATTTTACAAGCAAAGTGCAACTTTCCCTGTTTGAGGAAATCCAGCATTTCCCCCAGGTAGTGCATTATTTACTGTTATAACTGAAGCACTGAATGTAGTGCCCTGACCTGGGAGACCACCAAGGAAGTCCAGGGTTGCTACACCTTTGTTTGTCTCTTGCCTTGGAAACCCTATAGGGTCACCATAAATCGACTGCAATTGGATGGTGCAACACACACACACACACACACTCTGAATGTAGTTATATGAGAATCATGAGAAGCAACTGCATTTTTATTGTGATGAATACAGTAAAAAACAACATGGTTTCCCATCCACTCTGTGCCTGTACCCATTTCCTAAAGCAGGACCCTAAAAAATCTAGGGTCCAGTTCAGATACACCCTGAAAATCTAGAAGTTACCGTATAATACTTCCATGTCAACACTGCTGTGATCCCTTTAAAAAGTCCAAGTTCCAGCTGTTACATTGAACGAATTGAAAATATTTGTTAAACATTTTTATGGTGATGACAATTTTATATTAATAACTTTTTTCCAAATGGTACTTTTCTTCCTTGTAGGAGGTTAAAAAGGCACTCTGCAAGGAAACCACCATATCATCACATCCTAGGACAGTGAATTCATCTTTTCCAGCAAAGTGCTGAGCCATTTATATGATTCATACTTCTACGCGGTTTTTATTTAATTGTTCTCTCTGCTCCCTCAGATCCCTCAGCTGCTCACATTTAATTCTCGTAGTCAACTGTTCTTATTGCCTTCCCTTCACCCCTCTTGTACTAACAGTGATATAAACCCAGAGCCTGCTTGCATTGGATGTTTGGGACATTTATCTTGGACTCTAGGGTTGCAGTTGACACAATACAACCACCATATCAACTGGTTAACTGTATTGCTCCTGCTGCACTACAACTCCCTCCCACTGCCTATGTCTGTTTGAGTGGGACAGCAAATTTCCTGGCAACTGTGTATGATACCACACCCATACCATATCTGGATCAACCTGTCCTGATGGACAGTTACAACATGTTTTTTTTTCCCTTTTTCCTCAGAAAAACTGAGAGGAAGAAAGGAGGGTGCACACTGATGGGCTCCTGTCTAAGGTACCAAAATACCCATATGGATTGGGCATAACTATTAGCATAATTGAGTTTTGCAAACAAATAATACCCCCAGCGTTCTCAAATGTAAAAGAAAATGGCTTACCCATCTTTATTATCCATGCACTTCAGCCAACACTGCAAGAAGACTGGGCGAAATATTAGCTTTTACAAGGGCATGCAAAATCCACTCAGATAGGAGAGTTGTAGAATATACCTTCCTGGTTGTTTGAATAGACATTAAGCTCAAAAAGAAGACAGAGTAATTGCCCTTTAATAACAAAGTTGTGTTACTGCATAAGACTGTTTTTCTTCCAGCCCTCCAGGTGGGTGACTACTACCTTCAATAATGCAATAACAGAGGGCAAGTAGGAATGCAGCACGGTGCACAGCTGGTCAGACTACATGGATGCCAATCTGAGTCTGCAAGAAAACAACCTTTCTTCAAACGGCTTCTTCTGCAAGGGCCCCAAACAGAGAGAGATGTCTTCCTGTACAGCTGATGTAGTTTTGTTGTGTCATGCGGGTAGTTCCTTTAAGCTGCATCAAGTCTTGGTGCAGTGGCTATCTTGAGTTCAGATGATTCAATGAGAGAAGCTGTATGTTTGTCTGGCTGCATACTGCAGTGGCACAGTGGAGAAGATGTATGTCTTGGCATACAGAAAAGCTCATTTTGTCCATAAAACCACACTGATGATGGGAGTAGAATATTAAGCAGCAGTTTTTAGTCATGTGCTGTCTGCTCACAACCTTGGAGAAGGGAAGAAACTTACCTTGTGTGTAATATATTGCATGCAGATTGGGTAGCCCAGACTTTTGAGAGAGAGCGTGGTAGTGTGGGACAGTCTGTTAGGAAATAATACACACCTATTGTCTGGTCCTTTGGGCAAATTCATGTCTAAGGAAAGTTATGTTCCTTAACTGATATTAAAATGAAGGGTTTGTTTGTATATTTTGGGGCAGAAGCAATACAGTCATTGCTATAATGTATTTGAAGAATTTTGAAATGTGCTATACACATGCTAAATATTAAAAATTCTTCTATGGGTGGAACAGAAATCTTCAATGACCGGCATTTCCATTGTTTGTATTATTTGGATTATTTAAACAACTATATTATTGTTATACTTGATTCTTGAATGCTTCCCATGTGTCTCTTTCTCCACCAAAATGCCTCCTTGAGTAAAACTTTGCATGCTTTTCTTGCTATGTACTATTAAGAACTCTTTAGCCTTCCTCGGTTGCCTTTTAGGTTTTGCTAGTTGAGCAGTGCTTTGTACTAAGTGGAATGGCATGTGATCGAGTTGTCTCTTCCTTGAAGCCTTATTTTGACTGCTTCTGCAATTTCAGACTTGTTGCAATTTGACATTTAGTAAGCATAGAAGGTATATGAAGGCAAGCAATCAGATTTTACAGTTGCAAGTATTTTGCAACCCTTGTTCTTGTAAGCCCCCTATTCCATATTCCAATATATGGCTTGATTTGGACTATAACTATCAACCTCAGTGGACAAATGCACTACTTACCTTCAACATGCTCTGTTTGAATCTCTTTATTACTCCTCAATTTCCCTCTGTTCCGAGGTTTGATGGAGCGATAGTATCTGGAATTCCTTCGAATAGGAATATAGTGTGACTGCAATTCTGTTTCAGTCATATTATCAGAGGTCTGTGTCTCATCATGCTCACAGTTCAAATCCAGGCATGATACTGCCTGTGGAGAACTATCCTTCCTGAAACCATTGGCTGATTTCCCATTGCGTCTTTCCAACTCTTCCAGCTCTTCGGTCTCCATGGAAACAGATCTGATCGTTTAATAACACAGCAAATGATGAATGGGAACCTTCATTAACTTCATCAGATCTCTCTGCTTTAAAATTTAAAACAAAGGATAGGAAAGTTTATCAAGGGACCGATAGTAATTTTTTCCTACAACAACACAGGATAAGCTACTCTCTCCTTCCCCACTTTTTTCATTTGTTAGCCCAGGTATAATTTCAGTTGACAGCTTTCAAGGTTATCGAACTGTCTCCAATGTTAGTTGAAATGAATGCCCATTATACTTTCAAAATAATGTGTCTAGATATAATTTCTGATCTTTCCCACCAAACAACTTTGCAATAAACAGATTCAGCATGAAAAAAATTATAAAAGCTAAAACCTCACATTTGTATCTTACAGAATTACTTCTAAATAGACTAGGCCTTCTCCAAACTCTTTGAAGGCACGGTTTTCATTATCCTTTTTATTGCACATGTGGGAAAAGAAACAACAGAAAATGATCTACACAGGTTGGTGAGAAAGGGTTAGAAATGCAATTAACAACTTGTTATACAATTGGAGACAAAAAAAATTATTTCCAAAATGTATCCCACACTCATTCTACGAGGTCACGATACATGAAACAGTTCTATTTGACCAACAACACTGTGGAGGTATGTTAGGTCCATTGGTCACCCTGTGAGCGTTGAGGCTGAGTGTGAGTGAGAACCCCCGTTCTTCCTCCAGTCCAAGTCCAGTACTTTATTCACTGCTACACCCATGATGATTAATGCCTTGAATGTAGTGACTGATTCTTCATTAAAGGAAGTGTGAAGTTTCAGAGATGCAATTAACCTTAGTGTTGCTTTATACTGCATTCAAGACTCAGCTAAGGCATATCTGGAAGAACATACTATACGTGTGAAATCTACAGAAACATTTTGACAAGGCAAGGATTTGCTGAATCCACTGTGAGAAGACTTTTTTGGTGTGGCCTTGTGAGGTCCTGGGTTATCATGCCCTGACTCAACTCATATTTTAGAGGGTTCAAATATGGGTTTGGCATTACATTTATGTGGATTATTTACACAATGTTATCATCCCACCAGCCAATTCGTGGTAGCTTTCACCATGTAATTATGGTTATAGGGTTTGGCAGCATACAAATGTCCTTATAATAATTAGGATTCAAGAAGAAATACTCCCATGACTGAAGACTAAAAAGATAACTAAAATTAATTATAGGCGTTCAAAATAATCATTTTGCTTTCTCTCTGGGAAGTAGCAATGCCCAAACTAAATGCATGATTCATTAGCAGCTCTGAAGAAATAAACTAGTTCTGAATACCACCAGATTCTCCTGAAAATGTGTTTATCGGCGGGGCAATATGTTAACAGAAAGTAGCATGGACCAGCTCTTAAAGAGACATCCAGAGTAACAGATAAACTACTCATTTAAGTATCACTATGAAGCAATATTTCAACACTGTTCAGTGAAACTACTTAGAATCATTACTACCAGAACACCTGAGTTTGCTTTACAGAGAGAGAAGGCTGAACAAAAGCATGTGTCTTTCAGTCGTTGTAACCAAGAGTCTTAAAAATCCTTGTCTAGATAAGTATTTGGTTTCACCAAAAAAAGTTCAATTTCTACTTACGGTAGTTATAGAAGGACCCAAAGATAATTATCCCAGCTAGTGCACTCCTAGCAAAGCACCTGTGTTTTTACCTATCAATAACCAGTATTATATTATTGCTACTAAACTACAACATATAAACCATTTTATAGCATGTTACTAACATTTGGATCATTACACTGGGTAAATTTCACTGATATCTATTGTCCATATAATAAGAAACAAGCAATGCACTGCTCCCCACTAAGCCTATGCTATGTTGAGATCTTCGAAAAATGTATTTTGTATATTTATTTTTCTTTTTATCAAAGCTGAGCACTGCTCAGTGTATCATACCACTGAAAGTCATCTTTTGAGGGTGAAAATACTGTGGCAAAGAAACATCAGAAAGGCTTTCCTTGCAGCATTATTCCATCATTTTGTGAACCTGTATTATTATTTTATTTTTTCAAAGTGGTTTTATTCTGCTTGGTCCCTCTCTTCAGTGTTAGAAGAGATCCTGCTTAAGAAAAGCAAAAAGAAGATGACTTCATAGTAAGGCTTTTTCTCTTTAAGGCTACTATGTGGAGGCAGGATATTGTATTACTTATGCTAAATCCGGGCTAGCTCTGGTCCTGTGATAATAATAAAATGTAATGTTGTTTATTATTTTATTTACAAAATGTATACCCCCACTTTTCTGCTCTCATAATGGCCACCAAAGTGGTTAACAAATTGAAAACATACATAATAAAATCACATCTTAAAATCCATTACAACCAACAAAAACATTGAAACAAAACCAGAGCTAAAATATACATACAAAAATATAAAAACAAAAATTAAAACATTGAGCTGGAAGGAGGGATGGCCCAGGGAACACCAAATGAAACAAAACATTTTCACCCACTGGCAGAAGATGGCAACAGAAGGTAAGGGTTGAGTTTCCCTCTTCTAGGTTGCCACAAGCCTAATCTCAGAGGTCGCCTTGCTCTCCCCCTGCATTTCCCACCGTTTTGCCCGTGTTTTCAGAGACTTGTTTTATCTCAAATTTGAAAATGCAGGCAAAACGTGGGAAAACGCAGGGGGAGAGCAAGGCGACCTCTGACGGTAGGAAACGGCATGCATAATCAACACAAAGACCCAAAGTTGCCGGAGGGGTGATGGTGAGTGAAACAGCCATGGATAAAAGACCAATGAGAGAAGCAGAGAGAAAGGTGGGAGGAATGGGATAGCTGTTTCTTGCAGATCCCCACTAGTTAGAACTAATTTCCAGGTGACAGAGATCAACATTCCTGGAGAAAATTGCTGCTTTGGAAATTGGCGTCTGGCATTATACCCCACTGAGGTCCCTCCCCTCCCCAAACCCCACCACCCCCAGGCTCTGCCCCCAATTCTCCACAAATTTCCCAACCTGGAATTGATAATCCTATGTTACTGTCTCTTAAAGATGGTCAAGGGGCACTCTGGGGAAAAGGAGGGAATCAGCAGACTACAGTACTGAAGTGGTTTTAGTTCTGAAGATGTTTGTGTTCATTGTGTTTTTAAGAAATAAACGCTGATGTCTACTACTACCTGCCATTCGCCCTGATTGGAATGTAACATGTTCAGATACCACAAACACTGCTTGTTTGCTGCACTTGCGTGCTCCTTCTTCCACCCTCCTCCCAGTTTATGGGGAACAAGAATTCCAGTTTAACTAAGACGACATCGTGGCAAATTGGAGTTGGAATGAAGGTTTCCGAAACCATAAATCCTTCAGTCATTTTCTGTGTGTGTATGGGGGGAGAGCAAAATATCTTTGCATCAATAGTAATTGTATCAAAGAAATATAGTTCACATATGTTCTTATAGTTTATTCACATCCTGTGCAACTCTATGCTTTGTTTCACGGGTCCCATGGGTCTCACTGAGCAAAACAGAAGCAGCTGAAAGGTGTATCTTAGATAGGAAAGAATTTTTCCTTTGGGGCTATTAAGTACTCACTGCTGTCATGTCGGAAAAGTCAGCCTGCAGTATATTGAAAGCCAGCTGAAAGCAGAAGTCTTTCTCACTGCCATCGCAAGAGTTCAAAACTAATTAAACTATAGGCTGACCTTATTTTATTCACACTCTTAAACCAGGAGCTTCTTTGTTTTCTGTGATGATCTCTCCCCACCCCCAACAGATGGAATCTATGGTAGAACTGGATAGAAAGGCAGCTTTAACCTTCCCATGACAGTATAAAGCATGTCAGTGCTAAGAACAAAGGTGACCGCGAGGAAACAGTCATGCATAAATGGCCTTCCTTTTCTCCACATACAGGTATAGCACCATCCAAGTGATACTCTGCCAGCAAATGTTTAAAGTTTGTGATGTCAACCTGCTTATCTTATATTATCAACATGTCCCCACCTTATTATAAAAAGTACAGGTGGTTTGTCCCTTGAGATATGAGAGTTGTTACTGGCAGCCAGTCCCTCCCTGACATACTTGAGATTTAATTGCATAATAGTGGTAACTTAAAACTGTTTTCCTTCCGTGTTCTTCCTAAATGCCCTCATGTATTTATGAATAAAAGTATTCTAGCAACCATGATGCAACTCCACTAGAATCCACAGGTTCATACTTGGATAGGGTGTGCACAAATACAAACCACAAACAAAATGTCATCAGGAAAGTTTCTGTATGAGTGGAGTCAGCTATGGTGTACAATGCTCATAATGTAGAGATCCACACCACAGTTTAAAGCAGGATGAATCATTGTCCAGGAATTGCCTCAGCTGTTTGGAGGTATACTTCATAGTGCTAAGAGCATGGAAAAGCCAGTGTAGGGTAATCACTACAGTACGGTGTTTGGACTGGGGAGACACAGTGTCGATTTCTTAGACCACCATGAAATTGACTGAGTAACCTGAGCCAATCACAACCTTTCAGCATAACCCTTCTACTTTTGTGAGGATTAAATGGTAGTGAAGACTGGAGGCCATGCCATCAAGAATTCCTTGTAGGCAGAATAAAAAAATAAACAAGCCTGCCCCAGAAATTAACAAAAATGTGTTTAGATAAATAATGATATTTTCGTTTAGATAAATAATAATAGAAGCCAGATGCACCCTTAGAACAATGGGTATTAGAGCAATGTAAATTTGGGAACACATCAGTTTTCAAGCACTTGCAAGCAATATCCAGACAACTGAAAAAGCAATTATGAAGATTAATGTGCCCTTTTGTGAAATGCTACCAGAAGACAATGCTCAAAGTGTGGATTTGTAGCACTAGGAGCCTAAGCCCATTTTCTTCCCTGGATTTCAGGAGGGCATTTAATGTGTGGAGAGCCAGTTTGTAGTGCTTAAGGTGCTGGGACTAGGACCTGGGAAACCCAGGTTTGAATCCCCACTTGCGCCATGAAAGCTTGCTGGATGACCTTCGGCCAGTCACACACTCTCATCCCTGAACCTGGCTAGTATTTGGTTGGGAGACCTCCAAGGAAGTCCAGGGCCACTAGGCA
Source organism: Euleptes europaea (assembly GCF_029931775.1). NCBI lineage: Eukaryota > Metazoa > Chordata > Lepidosauria > Squamata > Sphaerodactylidae > Euleptes > Euleptes europaea. The sequence goes on from NC_079316.1 coordinate 49,363,803, forward strand.
GAGGCAGGCAATGGCAAACCACCTCCGAAGTCTCTTGTCTGGAAAACCCTACGGGGTCGCCATAAGTCAGCTGTGACTTGATGGCAAAAAATATATTAATGTGTACTGGATCAGATTAATAGCTTTACATGTTTTCTTTCTGTTCATGAATTAATAATGCAGATTAATGAGAACAAGGCCATACTATATACTGGAAAAACTTTTCATCTTTTTGCTTCACACTAACGTGACCCCAAGAAGGTAAAGATCTCTTCCTCTTCTTCTCAAAGAAAACTGCAAACGTGCAAGTTCTTATCCTGACAAAGTGAGCTTTGACTTACAAAAGCTTATACCCTGAAATTTTTTGTTGGTCTTTAAGGTGCTACTGAACTGAAATTTGGTTGTTCTACTACACACTGACATGGCTACCCACCAAAAACAAAGTTCTTATTCTGCAGTTGTCAGCCAGTTGTTCACTCTTTGTTTCCTGTGAGAGATCACGTTATCACACACATTATCGTTGCACTTTGAATACTGACATGTTCATGTCTGAAACTCTGATGTGATATTGAGGGTTGCACTTCATCAGCCTTATTGCTACAGCATTTACTACAATGAAATGTACCCGTTGTTACACTAATATAAATAAAAACTGATATAATTACACACTGGTCTGCACCAGATAACTGCGTTCTGCGTTTAGCATGAAAAATATACGGACAAATATTTCTGCTGGAGCATGAATATGGGTATTTCTTCTCTAAAAAGGAATTGACATAATATGTGGAACAATATGTGGACCTAATTCTAATGTTATTAGGATGTATTGCTACCTAATTTCAGAAAAACTCAGAATTCAGTGGGGCCATCCAAGAATAACCACTGTAAAATTGAGAGGCTTGCCAAAATTTGCAGTGGGTTCCACAGTCATCTGTCACACCTGCCCATACTAGACTTGCCAACAGGTTTCTAGGGCATGACATGTGCCAATGATGTCATTGGCATGCACCAGAGCTTGAAGTCCTCAGCACCTGCTGTGGCATGTGAAGTGAACTCTTGCTGCTAGAACATTAATGCTCTTGCACCTGTGCAGAAGTTTGTATCTAGCGTAGTACTGTGCAAGAAAATGCACAGCTCCCATTATGCTGTATATCCTTGGATGCTGTGCAAATACACAGAAGTATCCAGGATCTCCAAACCCCCTGCAGTCTATATTGTTCAAATTGAACTCTCCCTCAGATGACAACAGTGGACAGGGCCCAATATACATTTTGCATGATGGAGCAGCAGCAGGTATAGACCCATAAATCCAGGTATACATACACTTGGAGAGAGGGACTGTGGATTAAGGTTGTCAATCTCCAGGTGGGGCCTGGAGATCTCCTGGAATTATAACTTTTCTCCAGATCACAAAGATCAGTTCCCCTGGAGAAAATGGCTGCTTTGGAGGGTAGACTTTATAGCATTATACCCTGCTAAGATCCATCCCCTCCCCAAACCCTGCCCCCAGGCTCCATCCCCATATACCCAGGAATATAAGATTCTTCCCCACCCAGTATTCCCAGTTTTGTTTCTCAGAAAGAGAAAATATTTCATAGGAGTGTTTTCACCCTAGTGCTCCCCCAAATTTCCTAATTGTTCTACTGGGAAAATTGAAAAAAGTCTGTAGATTTTTTTCATACTATACATTTTGAGTGAGAAAAACCTTAAGAAGCACACCACTCATTCTAAAAGATGAAATATTTCAAAGGAGTTTTTCATTGCTTCCCCAAATGTCTCAATTTGTTAATCAGAAAGATTGAGGGAAATGTCCTCCCCACCCTCTCCCACATTTCCTGAATTCCTCCCCCTACTGGGCCTTTATGTCTCTGGCTGTGGCACCATGGTAAGAATCAGACCATTGTTTCATCGAAGTCGTTACTATTTGCTCAGACATTAGAGTAAGGAAGTGGCTCTCCAAGGTCTCAGCATCTTTCACATCCCCTATGATCTGTTGTTGTTGTTTTTAACAGGAAATGACGGGGGTTAAATCTGGGTTCTTCTGCATGCCAAGCAGATGCTCTACCATTAAGTCACTGCCCCTTCCCAACCCTGATAGACAAATGATCATACTCAATATAAGACAGCTTCATGTGTTCCTGTGATTATGTCATGGATAGATACAGGTCTCTAGAAGAAGCCTCTAGACCAGTGATGGTGAACCTTTTAGAGACCGAGTGCCCAAACTGCAACCGAAAACCCACTTATTTATCGCCGAGTGCCAATGCAACAATTTAACCTGAATACCACCCCCAGAGGGGCCCAGAGGAAGAGGCTAGGGTTTCCAAGTTCCTCTTTGCCATGAGTGGGAGGTTTTTGGGGTGGCGCCTGAGGAGGGCGGGGTTTGGGGAAGGACTTCAGTGCCATAGAGTCCAATTGCCAAAGTGGCAATTTTTTCCAGGGGAACTGATCTCTATTGGTTGGAGATCACTTGTAATAGCAGGAGATCTCCAGCTAGTACCTGGAGATTGGCAACTAGTTCCTTAGTGTTTTCTCTCTACATATCAAGACAAACGGAAAGGTGTTTGGAGGATGGCTTGTGGGCACTTCAAAGGTGGAATAGGACTGCACGCCCCTCCGCCCGCACAGACCCAGAGGGCGCCGGAGAAGCCACTGGAGGGAAAGAAGGAAGGAAGGAAAGAAGGGAAGGGAGGGGGAAAGGGAAGGAAGGGAGGGAGAGAAAGAAAAAGAAAAAGAGAGAGAAAGGGAGAAAGAAATGGAGTGAGGGAGAGAAAGAAAAGTAGGGAAAGAAAAGGACAGAGGGAGACAGAGAAAGAAAGAGGCCATTTATGCATGGGAGGTTTTGCCTCCAGATGCACATTTTCCCCATCCGGATTCTCAAAACTCTGCATGGGGACTTACTGATGAGTTCTGAGAATTTGGATGGGGAAAATGTGCATCTACAGAGTGGCAAATCCAAAGCAAAACCTCCCATGCTTGAATGGCCAGAGATAGAAAAGCCTTCCTGCTCTCTCTCTCTCACACACACACACACACACAGCCCAGCATAAGATCTCTCCCCCCACCCCTCCGCTCCATTCAGGCCCGCACGCACACACACCCCTGCTTCCTCTCGGGGAGACTGCTGTGCCGGCGGGGTGGCCATCTCTGCTTCCAGCTCCCCAGACATGTGGTGGTGGAGCCGGCGGGGGCGGGCCGGGGCCGCTGGAACCTGCCTGGGCCGCTCGCGCATCCCCCGGAGCCCCTGGGAAGTCCAAAGAAGGCAGGACTGAACCCCAAGGCCCCTTTTCTGTAACCCCTCCGACCCTCCTCCTCCTCTTCTTCCTCCCTCGGCCAGCCCGAAGAAAGTCCTTCTCTCCTCCCCCTCCGAGTCCCTAAGGAGAGCTGGACTTTGCAGAGCCTCCCCGGCCCCGCTTGCCGCACCAAGGAGGGAGTCCAGGAAGAGCCACCCGCCCGGATCCGGTCCACGCTGGCCGCCGAGGAGGAGGCGAGGCCGATGCCCTTTCCCGCTCCAGGCTCCCCCAGCCCCGCGCCACACCGTCCCGGAGGCACTGTGCCACGAGGCGGGAGAGGGAGTGGCCGGGCCCGGCTGGGCCCCGTGGGGCACTTGGGCGGGGGGCGGCCCATCAAGGAAGGGGCTTAAGAGGCGGCGAGGGCGGCCACCGGCTTCGGCTGCGCCAGCGGGGCCAAGCGGAGAGGCCTGAGGAAGCAGCGGCCGGCGGCTGAGAGCAGCGCCCCCGTCCATGCTGCCTCCTTGCTAGCTCGGCGCACGCCCCTCCCCTCGCCACCCCTTCCCGATGGCTTTGTTCCTCGAGTCGGACTTCCAGATCTGCCAGCTGGGCGGCGGGGAGTGCAGGGAAGGCGGCGCGGGCTTTGAACCACTCCAGCCCCCGCCGCCCAGATGAGCCGCGCGTGCCGGCAGAGAGGGCTACGAGTGCCGGAGTTTTCACGCGTGCCATAGGTTCGCCAACACGGCTCTAGACAAGCCAAGTGCAATCTTGCTATGGTAAGTGCCACTGTCAGCCAAACTCCCACAGCTGCCCTTTAGCTCTGTAGTATAATTAATCCCCAAAATCTGGTGGATCAGGTTATTCCATGAAATCCACTTGGGTGTTTTTTGCCTATCTAAAACAGTTTTAAATGTCTGACCGGAAGGCAATGTTCATTTCTGTTATGTAGCCACTAGATATATTTAGCATCCTGCAGTGCAGTGCCACAGAACAAAATTCCACTGACCCATGACCTACTGTGTACATTTAATGAGGGTAACATAGAATTATGCTTGGTAACTAGAGGTCAATGTGGCTGATAATTGTCTATTTCACTGTGGTGGTGGTAGGATGGATTAATTTGGCAGTCTGTGCAACCAGTGGCAGATGTGAAATGTTTCCCAAGGTCACAGTTTGCCCACTGACGGCAGCATGGCAAGAGGCTCAAAACAGCCTCTTCTTTTTGGTTTTACTGTCACTCCTTCAGCTCATTTCTGGGAGCAATAACAGTCTATTTTTGGAATCTTTTGCAGAGTTCCTTGGAGAAACACCTCCATATCTATTTTGGAAGGGAGAGAAAAGGCAGGCTTGATAATTAAGACATAAGGATGATAGGTATACATTTTCCAACTTGTTTTACGAGAACAACAGCAAGTCATTGAATTTCTCTCTGCCTCAGTTACCCCTGAGGAATGGCATTCACAGTCCTCCTATCCTGTCGTGGACTGTTTATTAAAATGCATGCTTATAGAGAAAGGGTAGCTGTGTTAGTCAGCTGCAACCAAAATTTTAAAAGGTTTGTGTGGCACCCTCAACACAAGCTTTTGTGAGTTAAAGCATCAGATGTCTGTACCACAAAAAATTCACTAGTGTCTAAGGCGCCACAAGAGTCTTGGTTATTTTGCTTATTTTATTTCTATAGTACTCTTCAGCATACAAACTCATTATTTTTTTCAGCTTGTTCTGTCTGAAAGAAGTTAATACGCTGGCCTGTCTTACAAAGCTGTTCAAAAGCTTACCAAAATATTGTGCCCGAAACACTATGAATACTCGTAATATGTTATGTGTTAAGAATGATGGTCTTGTTTATTCTCTTATTTTGTGAGGGAATATTTGATCGTTAAGGGGCCTCAATCTATGCTGCCAAGACAGAAATTGTAACAAGGGCTTATTTCAGTAGAGGCTGATCCGTTAGAGCAAACAGAGCGGTGCCATGCCGACTCAGGCTGATCCCAGACCCCTCCTTCTCGTCTCATTACTGTGCCCACTGGACTGTCCAGGGGGTGGCTAGGGTTGCCAGCTCCAGGGAAATCCCTGGAGATTTGGGGGTGGAGCTTAGGGAAGGAGGGCCATTTTCTCCAGGGGAACTGCTCTCTCTCGTCTGGAGATCAGTTGTCATTCCGGGAGATCTCCAGAGGCTGGCAACCCTATGGCAGACAGTCGGCTAAGTCTGTTCCTGTGCTGTCTTTGTTTTACTCAGCACTGAACCATGTTCTTCCCTATAGAGTCTCCCTCCCCAAGCTTTCTTATCAACCAACTTAATTCCAGAAGTACTCAGTTATCACCATGAAAAAGCACCTTCTTTAATGTGACATTAAAGCAATAATTCCTGAGACATCTAATGATATAAGGAGATTTAATTGCAAACTCCAGGGTTTTACAAGGAAAATAGGAAGTTCCTCCTTTACCTCAAATATAGTCCATCTCTCTCCCCCCTCCCTCTGTCTCCCTCTCCCTCTCTTTCCCTCCAAATGATAAATGCTAGAGTTATCAGTACATTTTGAGAATGGAACACATTGCTAACTGCAATTCTATTGACTGGAATGTCAATTCACAGAGTTAATGTGGCAGACTTCAGACTGTCCTGCGCATCTAACATGTATTGTATTTGAGGTGGTAAAGTGTTTTCACAAAATGTGCATGTGCCAGGGAGGAGTGGGAGGGGGAGAGGTGGGAGAGAATGTGGCAAGAAAGAGATAGCGAGAAAGAGACGGGCAAGGAGGTGATGAGAGACAGAGATGTGTCAGAGAAAAAAGAGATGGCTGAGAAGAGAGTGTCTGTGAGAGAAACAGAGAGAAAGGAAATGATGGTGGGAGAGGTTCCCATATAATTCACTGATTAGATAATTAGCATGTGTATGTATATATAGGTGAGGGAAATTGTATGCATCAGAATTTTCTTGCCAAGCACTGAGTGCTAGCCTCTAGTTATACATCACTGTCAAACATTTATATAACTTCTTCTTGTTATGGAAGCTAAGAGGTCATATTGCAAGAAGAATGAACAAGTTTTGATGATCAGCTCCATCAGGTCATTTTCATATCAACAGTCATATGGTAGCTGGCGATTTTTATCTGCTTGTTTGGATTGGGAACTCATTTATTCCCAAGAGAATAAAATACACATATAATATCAAACATTGTGTGAAGAATTAACTTCTGTATGATAGCCTAACCCTGCCCACTAAAAGTAAATCCAAACAAATTAATTATTCTGAAAAAGGTTCTGGTTAGAACATGGGTGAAGCATGAAGAGATGAGAGGGCAACATTTTTATGTGTCTTAAATGTGTGGTCTTGGCTTATGGATGCTATAGTTAAGAAGATGCTGTCATGTCAACTGACCTTGTCCAAGTGGATGCAGGTTTAAAATTTAAATTTGAAGTTGCTTCCACACAGTTTTTTCTATGTTCCTCACAAACCGCAGCAGGTTTTCCTTCCGCCTGAGATCGTTGCACAAGCATTCACCTTCCAAATTTTTCCTAGCTCTGCTGCAATTTCTCAAACAGGCTTTAACACAATCTTTCCTGAAAGACTGTACTCAAAGTGGGTATGGTTGCATTGTGAATGGGAAGGTGCTGATTTCCTCACCTCTCCACTCACACCTGACACCTTTTTCTCTCCATTTCACCTCATGACTGCCAGATCCCCTCCCCGTCACTGGTGAGCTTTTTGCCTTTAAAAAAGTCAGTAGTAGGTATATCGCTTTATAGCATCCTAATACTATAGCGATTTATTTGTTACCAATTTTTTTTGAAGCCAGCAAACAGCTCACTAGCAGTGAGAGAAAAGCATGGAGAAATCCCTGTGTGAAGGCTCTTTTGCCATTGCAAATGCCTTTGCATTTGGAGCAGCAGTGAGAGCATAATGGGGAATTCTCATGTGGAACTCCCCGAGTATTATTTATTTATTTGTTGTTTGTTTTATTGGACTTATAGCCCACTCTCCCCTGCAAACACCAGTATTAGGAGTATTAGGTAAAAGTCCCCTGTGTACGCACCGGGTCATTACTGACCTATGGGGTGATGGCACATCCTGACATTTACTAGGAAGACTATGTTTACAGGGTGGTTTGCTATTGCCTTCCCCAGTTGTCTACACTTTACCCTCAGTAAGCTGGGTATTCATTTTACCAACCACAGAAGGATGGAAGGCTGAGTCAACCGTGAGCCGGCTACCTGAAACCGACTTCTGTCAGGATCGAACTCAGGTTGTGAGCGGAGCTTTGACTGCAGTGCTGCAGCTTACCACCCTACACTATGTGGCTCCTGTACCCTAAGTACAGCGTGGTGTAGTGGTTAAAATCGGTGGTTTGGAGCAGTGGAGTCTGATCTGGAGAACTGGGTTTGATTCCCCACTCCTCCACATGAGCAACAGAGGCTAATCTAGTGAACTGGATTTGTTTACCCACTCCTGCACACGAAGCCAGCTGGGTGACCTTGGGCAAGTCATGGTCTCTCAGCCTCACCCACCTCAAAGGGTGTCTGTTGTGGGGAGGGGAAGGGAAGGCGATTGTAAGCCAGTTTGATTCTGCCTTAAGTGGTAGAGAAAGTCGGCATATAAAAACCAACTCTTCTTCTTCTTCTTCTAAGTACTAGTGGTATTTTAAAAATTAACACTGCTTTGATTTCAAATAACTAATCTTTAAGGTGTGGATTTATCAGTGAATGGCTTTGAGTTATTTAACTCTGTGGACATAAATGGGTGTGGGATGAAAAACCACTATTACTCATCCAGTTGCCAGAACCACACCCTTTCAGAATATCTATCTCTAGTCCTATCCGTTCAGCCAGCTAACTTGTAGTTGGATTAATAGTCTTCTATGAAAATCAAGCATAAACAAAATAATACATTAATAACAGTAGGTGTTATTCAGTTTGGATAAATTTGAATGGACTTCAGTTTCTGCTCATCATTCAAAACACAAAACAGTATTTATCAGGCTGCCTAGTTCTCAGATTCAAAAATATTTCACGCAAAGTCACTTTCTTTTTAATTAATGCACCCTGCAGCTTTCAGGTAACAAAAAGTCTCAAAGTACTGCCAATCTAACTAAAAGTGTGCCTTTGATTCTTTTTTCTGAGCCCAACTAGGCCACAGATATTTTTAAAAGGTAAATTTCTCATTTCAGCATTTACATAAATTATAAGCAGATAGGCAACTTAAGAACAACTATGTTTGTTGCTGGGCTAACAATAGCTCCCTTATAGGGAAGACAAATGGGAAACCACAAGGATTTGCAGGAGGCATCTCATTTCCCACTCCCACACTATTTCCTCTTTCCCTTTCCTGAAAGCACCCATAGCCTCTCTCCTTTTCCTACTTCCTTGTCACTTCCCACCCTACAGCCAACCTACATTTATCTGTCCCTCCAGCTTTCCCTCTCCCTTCCCCAGAAGCTTCTACCCAGGAAAACTAGGGCCCAGTTGTGCGGTGTCAGCCACTGGGCAAGGCTCACTTGCATGTTAGGGAATCCTCGAGGACTTGGGGGGAACCTCACCCCCCACATACACTGTTTCCTCTTTCCCTCCTCCTGGCAGCCCCAATGTCCTTTCCCTCTTCCCTGCCTCATTACAACTGATCTCCAGCCGATAGAGATCAGTTCACCTGGAGAAAATGGCTGCTTTGGCCATTGGACTCTATAGCATTGAAGTCCCTCCCCTCCCCAAAGCCCACCCTCCTCAGGCTCCACCCCAAAAATCTGTCGGTATTTCCCAACCTGGAGCTGGCAACCCAACCTGTGAGGTAGGTTAGGCTAAAAGAATGTGACTATCCCCAAATCATCCAGTGAGCTTCCACAGGAAGATAGGGATTCTTCCAGACCCTCCTCTGAAGCTCTATCTACTATACCACACTGGATTTCATAGGGTGGCTGCTGTCGAACAGTATAAACTGCCAGGCCTAATTGAGTAATGCAAGTCACCCAGAGGTTGCTTCCAGGCCTAAGGTTGCCAATTTCCAGGTGGAATCTGTAGATCTCCCAGAATTACAACTGAACTCCAGACAACAGAGAGAGGAGGAGGAGGAGGAGCTGGTATTTATATGCCAACTTTCTCTACCACTTAAAGAAGAATCAAACTGGCTTACATTCTGTTCCTCTCTCCACAACAGGCTAGAATACAAGATAATCTTGGTGAGGAAAAAAAGGGCAATAATTTCTTTACTAAAAGATTGGTGTTGAAAAACTGCCAAGAATGGTAGCCTGTCTCTAATCTCTGCAAATTATGGTGATTTTGTGGGTTGAGACTTACAACATTTCTTTAGATACTTTTGTCCCTCCTTCACATGAATTACTGCACAATGTACACACTGGCTTGTGCATACTGGATCTCCAGGACCATGGATTTACTTGCAATAGAGTCCTGCCTGCCTTGATATGCCAATTACGTCTTTTTTTCTTTTCTCTTGCTAACATTCCAACAAAACATTCCAACAGACTGAATACTTTCATTTGCAAAAGCCCCATTTACCTCACTATATGCTTCTCTGCTCAGAGTTTCCAGATTTATACCCTAATATTCCTACGTAAAGTTATTCCCTCCATCCCAGGATGCCTTTCCCCACAAAAAAAAGATTGTTTAAAACTCACCTGTTGTTAAATATTTGGCTTATTCTCTCAGTCTGACTGTTTTACCAGCAGGAAAGCATTTGGATACAACTGCAAAGTCCGTCAACTCTGTTCTGTGATTTACAGAGTTTAAAGTAAAATTCAGAAGCCTAGAATGGGAAAATCCTTTGCTGGGAACAGCTATGACCTTCAGTCCCAGTATTTTCTGTCACCAGCCTCTCTAGAACCAGAAAGCGAGGTTTTACTAAGACACTGTTTACTTAGTTTCCAGAGTCACAGCAAACATAATTTAAAGCAACAGGCTTCCTTTATTCAGGTATGTTAATACAAACACAATGCCAAGTGTCATTTGTGCTGCTTGAAGGTTTAGCCATCAGGCGCAGGCAAGTCAAACACCCACTGAAAAAATGCCTGGGTGAATTCTTGAAACCTTATGTTGACATACAACGGCTGTCAAACAGTAAAATGTTTTTGGTGGGGCAAAGTATGTGCTAAAGCCTCGAATGCAGTGTGATGTGACCAGAATTCCACTAGGTTTTCTGTTTTCAGTTCTTGCCTTTTTAAATGTTCTAATCCTGATGTCCTTTAATTCTGTCATATTGATATCTTCTAATTCAGTTATAAGCATGGATGGATAGAGCCCCTAAGAATTGTCTACTCATAGGTTGCCAGGTCCCCCCTTTCTGGGGTTGGGGTGATGTGACCTGGAAGTGACGTGGATGCTCTAGCACCATAGAATTTTCAGAGGAGATTGCTAAAGTGTCCCCATCACTTTCGTGTTTACTCAATAGTGACAATTGCTCCCCTCTCTTCAACTGGCCCTCTTCTGACCACTGACCAGCTGAGGGTTGGCAGGCAGCTCAGTTGATTGCCCGCCAGTACTGGGCAATTGGCAAGCCTATCTACTCAGCCTTTCGTAAATCATGCCCTAAGACGCTGAAGGTGTTCTAAAGTAGGGTTGCCAACCTCTAGGTGGGGTCTGAAGACCTCCTTTATAACTGACCTCCAAACTACAGAGATCAGTTCCCCTGGAAAAAAACACCTTCTTTGGAGGGTGGACTCTATGGTCTTATTCCCTTGTGAACTCCCACCCTTCCCCCAAACCCCAGGTTCCCCCAAGCTCCACCCCCAAATGTCCAGAAATTTCCCAATCCAGAGTTGGGAACCCTAGCACTGAGATTCATGGCCTAACAAGGGTGGGGCCATTAAGTGCCTTGCTCTACCCAGAGCCCTGATTCATCCCTAGGGTTGCCACTGGCGGGAGGTTTTTGTGGCGGAGCCTGAAGAGGGCAGGGTTTAGGAAGGGGAGGGACTTCAATGCCATAGATTCCAATTGCCATTTTCTCCAGGTGAACTGAACTCTATCGTCTGGAGATCAGTTGTAATAGCAGGAGATCTCCAGCTACTACCTGGAGGTGGGCAACCCTTTTCATCCCACATAAAATTTCTGTTGAAAACTAGGCTTTTTGATTTGTGACTTGGCAATTTGATTTAAAGAATAAGATATCTTTTTAGACCAGGACAAATTCTGGTTAAGGAAGGAGGAACAGAGGCTGGTACCCAACCATAATAATAGCACTTCAAATTCTACCCATCTGACTTGCTTAGATCCACCCATTCTATATCTCCCCTGGTTCTCACCCCTTATCATGCTTGAATTAACCTGGAAAAAAATCCCTTCCTGTGGCTGCTAAGTGTGTAAACATGACAAGGTGCTAAAAGGAGGTAAGAGGTAACTGAAGGAAGATCTTATTTACGTAAGGAAGGTGTTCATTATAAGTAGGCAAACGTTTAGGAACAGAAAAAATTCAGAAATGCACATGAACATATGTACTTGGCAGCCAGTTTATAAATGTTTCTGATTTTCCAGGATTTTCCTTTAATCCCCCTATAATGCAGTCCTAAGCCCTATATCCTTCTAGGTCCATTGAAAGAAATGCATTTCGGAGCGCTTCCGGTGGTGCCGTTGGAGAGAGCACTCCATTTCCCCAGGTTGTCCTGGGAGAAATCCAAGTTTGCGTTATTTTTGGGGTACATAGATACCCCAATCCGACCCTTGCAAGTGGGTTGGAAAGCAGGAACTCCCTGCAGCCCGCAAACGCGGTTTGACCTCCTAGGTACTCTGAGGGGGCTTTTTTAAGCCCCTCGGAGTCCTAGACGCCGGTCCTGCGAGGGCACTAGGGAAGGACATCGCCAAAACGCAACTTTGGCAGCAAGCTCTACCCTCCACCGCCTTAATACCAACATAAGGACTACATAAAGAAAAGAACCTCACCTCTTGACACCCAAGTGAGTACAAAAGAACTCTTCGTCTACTTACTAGAAATTTGAACAGACGGGAGGCTGATAAGAATATTTCTGGGACCCCCACCCCTCCATAATCCGAACTGAAAAAGTTTGATCTGAGTTAGTCATCGGGATTAGCGACAGGAGCCTTATCGGATCGATCAGCCTAAACCATAACAAAGAGTCGGAAGGATACCTTTTAGACTGACAAGAACTATCACCAATGAGAGGTCCGAAGGAAGGGGAGGGTGATTTCTCTTCCTGATTTTCCGGCGAATTCCTGCCACGTTTGCAGTAAGGGAGTGCCTGGAACGGAAGACTCTCTATAACACCCTCTCTATCATTGGAACTAAAACAACAGGAAGTAGCCGCGGGACTGAATATCCGTCGCACTCGAGTTACTTTCAAATCATTCCTGAAGGAATAACCATCGAGAAGAGGCGATAGAAGGTCTGCAGCACTAGTAACTTCCTGTTTACTTCCTGATTAATCCGATCTAGAGCGACCGAAAAAACTCACTGGTATTTTAAAACTTTAAAATGCAATTTTAAAGCCAATTTCGACTCTTTTCAACCCGAAAAAATTACTAGGCTGATCTTTGAACTATCATCTTTTAACCAGCACCTTAAAGGCCCTGTCGGTGGACATGTATTTTACCAGCTTTTTTTGAATGTAAATGTCTCGACCCCGCTCTGGCTCACTACATAGCCCTGCCTATACTAAACTAAGGGACTCTTTACAAACCTCGACCATGGAAAAAAAGTTACAGGATATGCTAACTAAACAAACTGAGGCAACAAATAAACAGTTTGAACAGATGTCTGCACAGATGGCACAGTTGACTTCTATGATGACAAATCTTGGTCAAGCATCCCAAGCTATTAATCAGAAGTTGGATGTGGTCACTGGAGACTTGAAAGTAGTAAAAACTCAAATGATTGTTATGAAGACAGATATGCAAGCGATGGATGTATCAATTAAGAAAGTGATGGATGAGCACAAGGACACAAAGAAAAAATTAACAAGCCAAGAAAAACAGATTGAAACAATACAAGCGGATCAGATGGCGGCAAAAAATCAAATGGCAATGATGGAGATGAGAGTGAAAGAGACCAACCTTCGTATACGCAATTTTCCAGATATGATGAGAGATAATAAAGAATCTGCAATACCAAATTTGGCCTACTTATTTCAGATAGATGAACAAGAATTAAAACAAGCCATTAATAGAATATACAGGATACCACTACCTGCTAGAATGAGAAGATCTAAGCCAAGAGATTTGATGATAGTGTTCTATGACACCAGAGTTAAAGACAAGATTATGAAGATTCATTATGAAAATCCAGTGTCAGCAGGAGACTCCTCTCTTATACTACTGAAGGATATTCCAAGGCATCTACTTTCACAGAGGAATAACTACAAAGACTTTGTGTCTATACTGAAAGCTAATGGCATCAAATATCGTTGGATTATGCCACAAGGTTTGGCTTTCACCTATAAGGAAGTGAAAACGACAATTCTATCCCAAGCAGATGTGGGGAAATTTTTGAGAAAATATAAAATGGACCTTAAAGAATTACCTGGAGAGAAGGAGGAAGAAGAAGAGGAAGAAGAAGAGGTACAGGGTGCAGAAGGTGGTACTAAATTATAGACTTTTTATTTTGCTAAAAAATACTACATTATGGCAAAAGCAATTTCTTGGAATGTAAATGGACTGAATGAGAAAACTAAAAGGGCCAGAATCTTCAAATATCTACAGAAATATAAATACTCCCTAATCTGCCTACAAGAAACCCATATAGCTTCAAAGCATAAAAAATACTTGGAGAAACAGATGCTTGGACAAGCATTTATTGCTTCTGCTAAAACTAAAACAAAGGGAGTGGTAATCTATGCCCACCCCAGTCTCTGTCCAGAACTAGTATATAAAGACAATGAAGGAAGAATTGTAATTATCAGAACTAAAATATTGGGACAAAGGACAATAGTGGTTGGAATCTATGCACCCAATGAAGGGAAAAAATCCTTCTATGAAAAATTACATGACCTGATAACCCAGTACGCACAAGACCAAATTTTATTGATGGGCGACTTCAATGGAATTATTCTCCCATCTCTGGACAAAAAATCAAAAGCAAAAGATATCAATGATGGATGCTTGCCTAAAACTTTCTTTGCCATGGCTTCAGAATTAGAATTACAAGACATTTGGAGAACAATGAATACAACAGCTAAAGAATACACCTTTTATTCAGCAAGACACGATTCACACTCCAGAATTGATATGATATGGGCCAGTAAATCAATTTTCACGCAACTACGTAAAATTCATATTTTACCTAGAACTTTTTCTGATCACAATCCTGTTACCTTTGATTGGAACAATAAACAAGCATTTAGATGGCGAATGAACGATAAACTTTTAAAAGACAACAAGATACAAAAGGAATTACAGGTTTTAATGAAAGACTTTTTTGAAATTAACCTTAATGGGGAAACTTCTTTAAATACAGTTTGGGACGCATTCAAAGCTGTTCTGAGAGGTTTTATGATACAGAAACACTCGGCCTGGAAGAAGACTCAATTGCAATTTACAAACAACATACTTTGGAATTTACAAAATTTGGAGCAGAAATTGGTAATGGTAACACAGGAAGAGGAGAGAAGAGAAATTCAAATACAGATTTCTGCATCTAAACACCAATTAAATTTGGTAATAATGGAGGAAATGAATAAAAATCTGAAACTTGCTAAACAAAAGTATTTTGAATATGCAAATAAACCAGGAAAATTTTTAGCAACACAACTGAAGGACTCATTTCAAAAGAAGATTATAACAAAAATCCAAACTGCTAAAGGACCAGTTTATTCAACTTCAGAAATTCAGAAAGAATTTGTTTCATTTTACTCTAAGTTATATCAGAAAGAAAATACTCCAAAACAGAAAATAGACAAATTTCTAAACTCAATACAGATGAAAGCTTTGTCAATGACCCAGAGAGAATGTATTGAAGCTCCAGTAACAAGGGAAGAAATACAAGAAGCAATACTGAGACAAAAAACGGATAAAACACCTGGACCAGATGGAATTACTGCACTATTTTATAGAACTTTTAGTGACAATTTAGTTGGATTTTTTGGTTCACTTTACAATGCAATTTTGGACGAGGGAACATCCCCGGAGACTTGGTCACACGCATTTATATCACTGATACCCAAAGAAGGAAGAGATCCAGAAAGAACATCTAATTACAGACCTATATCGCTCTTAAATGTGGATTACAAAATTTTTGCTTCGGTTTTGGCATGTAGGATAAAGCAATTTATTAAGGATCTTATACATGAGGACCAAGCAGGTTTTATACCAGGAAGGCAAATAAAAGACAATGTAAGAATTTTACTAGATTCACTGGAATATTATGACCATAATATTCAACAAACTGCGGCTTTTGTATTTTTGGATGCAGAAAAAGCCTTTGATATGGTCTCTTGGAACTTTTTGAAACGGATTTTGGATAAATTGAATTTTGGAGATCGTTTTCAGAAAGGTATATCGGCTATTTATACCTCCCAACAAGCTAAAATTTTGGTTAATGAATCAATGTCAGATAACTGCCAAATCACGAAAGGGACTAGACAGGGATGTCCCTTGTCTCCACTTTTATTTTTGTTGGTGTTGGAACCGCTATGTGTGAAACTAAGAAGTATGGAGGACATCCACGGGCTAAGAATTAAAAAACATGAATTTAAGTTGAGAGCATTCGCGGATGACCTACTGCTAATTTTGGAAAACCCAACACAGTCAATGAATATACTTCAGGAGACTTTGGATGATTTTGGAAAAGTATCAGGCTTTAAAGTAAATCAAGAAAAAACAAAGATAATATTTAAAAATTTATCGGAAATACAACAACAGGAATTTATATCATATACTGGCTGGGAGAAAGCTAACAAAGTTAAATAGCTGGGAATTTGGATCACTGCAAAGAATAAAGATCTGTTAACCAACAATTACCTCAAGTTATGGGGTAAGATTAAAACTGATATGATTATATGGTCAAACAAAAAATTGTCATTAATGGGACGTATCTCAACGATCCAAATGAATGTCTTACCGAGGATGCTCTTCTTATTCCAAAATTTACCAATAATATCACAAACAAAATATTTTGAAACTTGGAGGAAAGACATTTCAAACTTCATCTGGCAAGGAAAAAAACCAAGGACTGCTTATAAATACTTGGTGGATCTAAAAACTAGAGGAGGTTTAGCACTGCCTAACTTTCAACTCTATGCTGAAGCGGTAGCTTTAGTATGGCTAAAAGACTGGATGAATTTGTCAAATGTACGTTTGCTAGACTTGGAAGGTTATAATAACTTAAGTGGATGGCATGGTTATTTGTGGTATGATAAAATTAAACTACAAGCAACATTCCGTAATCATATAATCAGGTCCTCTCTACTTCGTATTTGGATGAGATATAAACACATTTTGGAACCAGAAACACCGATGTGGATATCGCCCCAAGAAATGCTAACTTTGCGCCCACTTAGACCAGACAAATTTATTACTTATCAAGATCTAACTAATTGGGAAGGAAAGAAATGCTCACTAAAAGACTTTCAACTGCTTAAGGATGATTTACAATGGCTTCAATATTACCAAATCAAATCAGTTTTTGTACAAGATGCAAAAAAAGGTTTCTCTAAAGAAAAATCTCCTTTTCAAAGGATTCTACTAGACAATAATACAAAGCTGATTTCTAAAATGTATAATCTCCTTTTAACAATATACTGTGAGCAGGACACGATTAAACCAACTATGATCGATTGGGCTCAAAATGTGGGACATGATATTGTTTTAAATAAATGGGAAAGATTATGGTCTAAAGATTTAAAAGGAATAAAAGCACAGTCAGTGCGAGAAAACATCTATAAAATGATGTATAGATGGTATCTAACACCCAAGAAAATTGCAAAGATTTATAAAACGATGTCCCCTATTTGTTGGAAATGTAACAAAGAAATTGGTTCCTTTTATCACATGTGGTGGACCTGTGACAAAGCCAAAGACTTCTGGGACATGATTTATAACGAACTGAGACTAATACTACAAAAGAATATATCCAAAACACCAGAAATGATGTTATTGAGTATGATTCCAGACGACTTAGCAACACAAAGAACCTTTTTGATATATGCCACAACAGCTGCGAGACTGCTTTATGCAGCGAAATGGAAAGGGCTAGAAACTCCAGAGAAAAAAGACTGGATTGTTAAAATGTTTGAAGTGGCAGAAATGGCAAAACTCACAGCTATTCTAAATGAAGAAAATGACGTTCGGTTTTTGGGGGAATGGGGGGCGTGGATGCATTATTGTGAATATGAGTTAAAATTGGGAAGAATGGAAGAATATTTTCTAATCTGATCCAGAGGATTATTTTTGATTTTTTTTTTTATATTGAATAAGCATAATTATATTTACTAACAGATTATGGTTTTTTATATATGGTATTGATATTTTATCAAGATTAGATTACCTATGACGGGAGGAACTTTTTATTAAGAGGCAGATAGAGGTGATGGGGAAGTCAAAAAATTTTCCATTTCTTTTTTTCTTTTTTCTTTTCTCTTTTTTATTATATGATATGGAATTATAACAACTTTAGGTTAGAATTGAAATTCGATATTGTTATAGATGTTGTTTAATGCAATGGAAAATTTCTATTATAAAACCCAATAAAATTTATATTAAAAAAAAAAAAAGAAAAAAAGAAAGAAATGCATTTCGAAGAGTGTAACTTTACTTGGAAGGGTGTAACTGCTTAGGATTCAGGCTGGGTAGCCACCAATAAGCAGATAACACTCAACTCTATCTTGTACTTCCAGCTGATCCCAGGGAGGCTGTAGAAACCCTGAACTGGAGGCAGTTTTTGAATGGCTGTGCCTTTTACCAGTTTCAAACTGGTTAGCCAGCTGTGGCTATTCCTGGGCAAAAAAGATCACACTGTGGTGCAAGTCATGGTTTAAACTAGATTAGATTACTGCAATGCACTCTACACCCTGACCTGGATGGCCCAGGCTAGCCTGATCTTGTCAGATCTCAGAAGCTAAGCAGAGTTGTCCCTGGTTAATACTTGGATGGGAGACCACTAAGGAATACCAGGGTTGCTGCGCAGAGGAGGCAATGGTAAACCACATATGTTAGTCTCTTGCCTTGAAAACCCTACTGGGTTTCCATAAATCAGCACTTTACACACACACTGCGCTCTGCATGGGGCTACCCTTAAGAAGTGTTCAGGAACTTCAGTTGGTACAGAATGCTGCAGCCAGGATGTTGACAGGAGTGGGTTGCAGGGACCATATCACTCCAGTCTTGGCCCGTCTACACTGGCTCCCAATTTGCTTCTAGGCACATTCAAGGCACTGGTGTTGACCTTCAACTGCCTATATGGTTTGGGACCAACATGCCTGAAGAAACGCCTGCGCCCTTATGAACCTGCCTGACCAATCCAGTTATCTTTGGAGGCCCTGCTACAGGTGCCTCCACCTTCTGAAATTAGGCAGGTCGCAACAGAGGAGAGGGCCTTCTTGGTTGTGGCACCAAAAGTCTATAACTCTCTCCCCAGGGAGATTAGTCTGTCCCATTCTGTTGCCATCTTCTGCCAGCAGGTGAAGACTTTTTTGTTTCATTGAGCATTCCCTCAGTGATGCCTACTTCCTGCTCAATGTTTTAATTATTGTTTTTAAGCCTTTGTGTGTATTTTAGCTCTGTTTTTAATTGTTTTAAGGATGTGTGTTAGAGGGGATGTGTTGTTTTAAGGATGTTGGGGGGTTAGCTGCTTGTAAGGTCAGAAAGGCAGGATATAAATTTTGCAAATAAATAAATAATTTAGGATTGCATTGTTAAAGCCCCATCAACTAACATAATAGCCCCACTGAGTGAGGATGGCTGGCTGAGGCTCTGATGAAATTGTGTTGACATTTGGCTGTTTTCATTTTCTACTTACCAGTTTAAACAGGAAAGATATAAGTACACCCACAGTACAAGTACAGTGCTCCACAACACCATGGAGGATCTATGAAAATATTCATACTGGCTTTTCACATGAACCCATAATACATCAGTCCAGACAATATGCCCATTATAGCAGTGCAACAAAGAAAAAGTAGGGATGGATTCTCTCTTTGATCCTAAAATCCACCCTGAGGGATAAGGTGAGCAGTTTCAAGCCTTTGACATTTACTGTTTTATTTCCAGAAACTCTCCCAATAGTTCACATTCCTACCCCAGTCCATTTCTTTCTTTCGGGAGCTACCAATACCCCTTACGTAAGTGATGACACTACAAACTGAACACAGTATTCCAAATGAATGCTCCATTGTTCAATATGCTGTCATTATATTATGTTCTGAATTATTTCTGAATCCCCTTTATTAGCACACCCACACACCTTATTTGCATTTTTATAACTAGAAAAAAATTATCGCAATAACCATAATGTAAGAGCAATGAAGTAACTAGTGCAGAGCAATAGATGTTGAAGGGCTTGATTCTGCCCTCACTCATTTGGATTACCTGTCACCGTCATGCCAGATGATTCCTTCCTGATTTATGCCAATGAAGCGAGTGGGGAGTCAGGCCCACAGTGAAAGCAAAAGCAGCTTTTCATTAGCTCGAGAAACAATTTAAGGCTAATTACATGTTGCTCTTTTACAGAAAGCGTGGGCTCCGACTCACCGAAAAAGCCCCATTTCCCTGGCCTGCACTAAGGGGTGGCTGGAGCCGGTGCAGGGTCTCACTGGCTTGGGGGCTGGGCTCTTCAGGGCCATGTGGGGGGGGCAACGGGGCCAGCAGGCACACCGCGTTGAAATGGAGGTTGGCTGGGAGGCCTGGGAGGGATGTTCTGGTGGGAACTTTCCTGCCCTGCTGCTCCTCTCTCAGCCTACCCAGGAGTTCAAATGGGCCAATCAGGCCCCAGGGCTCTGGGGGCGGGCCCTCCTCTGGACTGCGGACCTGAGTGTTTCACTTAACTCTGCCTGCTGAAAATTTAAAGAGCCGTTGCCCAGCCCCCCCAGCTCATTCAGCTTCTCAGTGGTGAAAGGCACCCTGTTTATCCAACAGGAGGCCTAGGTTAAGAGTACCCCCAAGCTGCAAACCTGCTGCTTTATGAGGAGTGCAATCCCATCCAGAACATGGGATAACCCATTTTCTTGATCAGACCTTCCCCACCAGCAGCATCTCCATTTTGTCAGGATTAAGTTTCAGCTTGTAAGCTTTCATCCTTTCCAAAACTGCTGACAGAATGAAACAGAGCTGAGTGTCATCTGCATATTGGTAGCAATTCAGCCCAGATTTCCAGTTGTAATAGCAGGAGATCTCCAGTACCTGGAGGTTGGCATCCCTAAACATAACACTATTTTCCTCCAGATCTCTGTAGTTTGCCAACTGGACAAAAAGAATGGCTTGGTTTGCTCCTGTACAGAAATATGCAGGGGAAGCTTTTCCTAGCATTATCACTTGCTAATTGCTGTGGCTTAAATAGCTATTCAAGGGAAATTGCAGGGGCTGCAAAAAATTGGCCACCCTTATATCATGACAAAATCCAGAGTTACTGCAACAAACTGGGAAGTGTATCAGTTTTTATACAACCTTGAATAAAAAGTTGCATGGTTGTCCCCCAAGAGGAATTCATTAATAATCTGGGCTAGGGAAGGGGGGAAATTATGTGACACACGCCAGATGAATTTGTGCAGTACTATTACTACCCATATGTAGGCCAGAGGCCTGAACGCCCTCTTGTGGTCAACAGTTTGTTGTTAATGACCTAACTCTGTCCTAACACTGCAGAAATGAGTAATATCTGTTTTAGAATGACTGTGTTTAAAAAGAAATATCAATAACATTGATAGGTGCTTATCAGTTATTTATCAGAGCCAGTGTGGTGTAGTGGTTAAGGGCAGCGACTCTAATCTGGAGAACCAGGTTTGATTCCCCACTCCTCCACATAAGCAGCGGACTCTAATCTGGTGAACTGGGTTTGTTTCCCCATTCCTCCACCTGAAGCCTGATGGGTGACCTTGGGCTAGTCACAGTTCTCTCAGAATTCTCTTAGAATCACCTATCTCACAAGGTTCCTGTTGTCTCGGGCAAAGGGAAGACGATTGTAAGCTGCTTTGAGACTCCTTAAAGGTAGAGAAAAAACAGCTCTTCTTCTTCTACATGTACCAAGAAGCAATTGACAAATATGTCTGACTGGCTCTGAATAACTGTCTCTTAAAGATAATTCGCCCTGACCTGGATGGCCCAGGCTAGCCTGATCTGGTCAGATCTCAGAAGCTGAGCAGGGTCAGCCCTGGTTAGTATTTGGATGGGAGACCATCAAGGAAGTCCAGGGTTGCTGTGCAGAGGAAGGCACTGGCAAACCACCTGTTAGTCTCTTGCCATGAAAACCCCAAAAGGGGTCGCCATAAGTCGGCTGCGACTTGACGGCACTTTACACACACACACACACACACACAAAGATAATTCAGTATTAGTATATTGGTATTCTGTTGTCCATAAACATAGCTAATTGTGCAAATTAGGCAGACCTAGTTCAGCTGTAGCTTATACACACACACACATCATGATATTAGCTGTATTAATAGGTTTGTATGAAATACACCAATTAATACACAGTTCATATAATGGCTAATGTTCCCATTTCTGTTCAGTTGTCAGTTGACTGTTGAGACTTTGGATTTAGTTGTCCAAAAGACAGTGCATCTCACAATTGGGTGGGTGGGGGGTGTTGTGGTTATTTTGGATATGGCTTCATTCTTTTTTAAATCAATCAAAATGAAGTATGTTCCTACTGCTATAACTGACTAAAATTGGTGTTCCGTTTTGTGTTTGTTTTGGATCACTGTCAGAGTTTTATTTAATCTATTGTTGTACATGATTGCCCACTACAGAAACAAGTAGTACACAGTGGTTGCAGAATCTCATGTATAGCCATTCTCAAAGCAGAGGAATGAAGAGCTATTCTTGCTGGAACCAAGGATGGCTGTGCCTCAGTTTTGATATGCTCATTAATATTTAAGAATTTTAAAGTAGATTTAGTTAAAGAGCCTCGTGGTGCAGAGTGGTAAGCTGCAGTACTACAGTCCAAGCACTGCTCACGACCTGAGTTTGAACGCGCCGGAAGTCGGTTTCAGGTAGCCTGCTCAAGGTTGACTCAGCCTTCCATCCTTCTGATGTTGGTAAAATGAGTACCCAGCTTGCTGGGGGTAAAGTGTAAGCGACTGGGGAAGGTAATGGCAAACCACCTCGTAAACATAGTTTGCCTATTAAATGTCGTGAGGTGACGTCACCCCGGAGCTTGCACAGGACTACCTTTATCTTTTCTTCTTTTTTTAATGTAGATTTAGGTTTATCCCTCTGAGCCTTACTTCTTAATCCACATTGAAAGTAAAACCAATAAAACTGAGAATGAGATACTGGTGTAAAGTAATCTCTTCATGTACTCAGATCTCATTCTTAGGTATGCTAACAGCAAAACCAGTAAAGTAGTTGAAGTTGCAATATTTTAGGGATGTGGGTAGTATATCTAATTATTTGATATTAGTCTAAATGCCAAAAGGATTTTTAGTAGAACTCTTACAGTGCCACCCTAAACAGATGACTTCAATTGACTTAGAAGGGTTTAACTCTGCTTAGGATGGCACTGTTACTAGTGTTGTTTGATCTGGTGAAGAACTGTGACGTTTGATATTTCTGCTTTGCTCTTGCAAGTTTCTCTTGTTTGTTTTCATTTCAGTAACATTTAGTACATTTGATTACAAAGCTCACTGAACAACATGCATTTCAAAAGCAGTAGTGAAATAGGTAAGTCCTAATAGGGACAGTATACCATCACCAATATACCAATCACCAATATACCAGCGAGATAGAGTTGGCCAAGGTACTGGTTAATGTTGTCTTCTGCTTCAGTGAATTCGAAGGTTAAAGCCCCATTTGCACAACTAAGATAGTAAGAGTGGTAAGTTAATGCCAGTGCTGATATGGTTTCAGTTGGCTGCATAAACGTTGTTGATGGCAGTATTATTAGACTTTGTTGATGCTGTTACTAATAAGGGTTTTGTCACCCAATTAAAGATATCAATTAATTATATGAGTTTAAACCAATTATTTCATTAATTCACTGATTAAATCCACAACTGTAATCTGAGAGTTGTCCTACAGTTCAGGATGGTGATTTCTGGAAAACACTTCCAGCTTTTGAGCTTGTCAGCTGCTAGTTGCTTGACACGGCAGAGCAGCACAAAATGAAATTTCACAGAAAAGTAAATGAAGAGGTTCTTTTTGGAATGCTTGCAAGGGATTAATTCTCTAGTAAAGGGGTATTCTGTAGAATGTTTTAAAGGGATGGAACAAATGCTAAGTGTCTTTACGGCTTTACTGGGCCACATTCTCAAAGGCTAAAGGATGTTATCTCCAAAGTGTTTTTACAAGTTTTCTTTTTCTTTTTTTCTTCTTTTTTTTACAACCCTGGCTACTTTTTTTACAACCCTGGCTACTTCCACATGGGGATTTTGCTGCGCACAGAATTCAGGAAGCCCTGATTTAAATGGGAACATTCACACAACATTGGGCTCATTTGGAGCATGACTTGTGGGCCTCCTGGGAGTTACGCCTTTAAACCAGATAAAAGAAAAATAATTAACTTATTTGTTTGTCACTGCTGTTCCATTTGGATAGTTCTGTAGATCATTTTTTAAAAATGTAAACAACATTGTTGCATTTAGTAGTGGTGTACTGGTAGGGTTGCCAACCTCCAGGTACTAGCTGGAGATCTCCTGGAATTATAATTGATCTCCAGCTGATCAGTTCACCTGGAGAAAATGACTGCTTTGGAAGTTGGATTCTAAGGCATTATACCCCCTTGAAGTCCCTTCCTTCCCCAGACCCTGCCCTCCTCAGGCTCCATCCCAAAAATCTCCAGGTATTTCCCAACCCAGAGCTGGCAACCCTATGTACTGGTTGCCTCGGCATCCTGCGCTGTCCTGCTGCTTGTTGAACAGCTGTGAATTTCAGCAACAGGAACCAGAAGAGGTTCTGAAAAAGTGACACATCTGGTCTTGGAATGCAGATTCCCCCCCCCCCCGTTACTTTGCAGCTATTCAACTGGGTTTTGAAATAGCTCACCAGAATTCCTTAAGTGTACAGTTCCCATCCAAGCACCCAGATTTTCTTTGTTGTCAATTGTACTCTGGGGTGTGGAACTACTGTTTGAAAAACAGTTTGAATCACTTGGAATGAAGTCTTTACTGTAGACAGGAAACCACAAGTCATACAGTTATACAAATTCTGCTGACCGGCCTACCTCTCTACCAAATATAGCACCTTTGCTTGAAAAACAAAACTTCTGTAGCATGACAGCAAGCTATGGAACACATTTGTGAAGGATCTCCACTAGCATCTATGTGATCTTGCCCACAGCCACACTGAACATTAGGAACAGAAGAAGGCACCTTGGTAGGGTTGCCAGGTCCCTCTTCACCACTGGTGGGAGGTTTTTGGGGTGGAGCTTGAGGAGGACGGGGTTTGGGGAGGAGAGGGAGTTCAGTGCCATAGAGTCCAATTGGCAAAGTGGCCATTTTCTCCAGGCGAACTGATCTCTGTCTGCTGGAGATCATTTGTAATAGGAGATCTCCAGCTAGTACCTGGAGGTTGGCAATCCTGCACCTTGGACTTTTAAAGTTTCTGGGGGATGATGAGTAACCTCCTATCACAGTCCCTGGGACCTTTCTGCCAGGAATAACAGGACGAACTTGAGACAAGAATGGTTTTAATGAACATATGCAGTTTCTGCAGACATGATATATTAATCCTTATGATTCCTCTGTTCCATGATGCACTGTACTGAAGAACAGAAGCAGACCTAAAGGGATCAATAGGGTCCAGTTTCCCCTTTCATCCTCTAGGTGGAGATCATCCACCAAAGCCAAAAGCTCAGTTTCAATGCCCTGCCAAGGTCAAATGGCAGGGATCCAAAGGCATCCTGGTGCATTTAAAAGCTGCCCAGTGTTGTGCTCCACACAATCACCAGACCTCCCCCAAAGAGAAATTTGTAAAGAAGATTGTAGCTGGCTAATAAATCCGTATCCAAATTTGACCTTTAAAATTAACACATTTAATTATGTGAACATGAAGCTGCATGGAACCCTGACCACTCTGAATAATGCCTTGCTAACTGCAGCTAGTGTACGCAGCTCATGGGTTCAGTACTCAAGGAGTTGTTTAGGCAGCCACAGGCATTAAAAACAGGGAAAAAACTGACAGCCTGAGTCGTCTTCTGTAACAAAACTAGCATCCCCAAAGCCAAGCCAAATATGAGCAACACTGGCCACAAATAGGGTTGCCAACCTCCAGGTAGTGGCTGGAGATCTCCTGGAATTACTATTAATCTCCAGGCAACAGAAATCTGTTCACCTGGAGAAAATGGCCACTTTGGAAGGTGGACTCTATGGCATTATACCCCATTGATGATGATGACGGAGGAGAAGAAGAGGAGGAGGAGGAGGAGTTGTTATTTATATGCCAGCTTTCTCTACCACTTAAAGAAGAATCAAACTAGTTTACATTCTGTTCCTCTCTCCACAACAGATACCTTGTGAGATAGGTGGGGCCGAGAGACCGTGACTAGCCCAAGGTCACCCAGCTGGCTTCATGTGTAGGAGTGGGGAAACAAATCCAGTTCAGCAGATTAGCCTCTGCCGCTCATGTGGAGGAGTGGGGTAGCAAACACGGTTCTCCAGATCAGAGTCCACTGCTCCAAACCACTGCTCTTAACCACTACACCACACTGGCTCTCCTCTCCCCAAAATCCACTCTCCTCGGGCTCCACCCCCAAATCTCCAGGTATTTCCCAACCTGGAATTGGCAACCCCCCTGGCCCCAGAGTAGCTGGCAGATTTGTCGCAGAATGCAGGTGATATCTTTCCCGCTGTGAAGCAGCCCTTCCGATCAACCAATTTACCCACAATCTGGAATAGCTCCTTTGTATTGCATCATCTGACATTACCAATGCAATGTCAGCAGAGTCACAAACAAACAAAACTGCACAGCGTAGCCTTTCCAAAATAATCTGGGCCACAAGCAGTCAGTTTTGGTACAGCTCATATGCTTTCTGTGCTTGATGTCTAGTCTATGACTTCATTCTACTTGACCCCCATGTAAAACAGAGGCACCTGTAATGATGTAGTCCAAAAACAATTAACTGGGACCCACTGTATGGATGGCCACAGGCAACCTGTAATTCCACAGATCAGCAAGTTCAGAGACACCGCAGACTGGCAAATTAAAGAGAGGCCAGGATTAGAACTGGATCCATGAGTTAGGGCATGGACCAGACTACCAGGTCTACGTTCCCAAGAAGGCCATAGAAGGGCAAGAACCTTGGCCTTCAAAAAGTCATAGGTCAGCCGTGACAACATGTCTTTCCAGTGCACCTAATCATATAATAATGTAAGAAAGTCCTGCTAATTCTAACCCACAAATTTGTGGACTGGGTTTTCAACCTGGCACTCCCAGATCCTAGTATGACACTAACCACTAGCTTATAAACACATGAAGCTGCCTTATGCTTTGGCAGGTGCTCTCCGGAATCTAATATAAAGGTCTTTCTTATCACTTCCTGCCTGATATTTTTAGCTGAAGATGCTTGGAATTGAACTTCTGCATGCAAATCAGATGACCTTCCACTAAGCCATGGCCTTCTTCATCTACCTTCCCTTTTCACGGACAACAGTTGGTCTTGGGGACCACACTAACGCAGCCAAGTCCAAGTATTTTCCAGAAATTCTCCTGTGGAACAGAACTTAATGTGCTATGAATCCTTGTAGCTAAACCTCTGTCTGTCTCTTACTGCCATACCCCAGTTTGGGATTTTTCTGTAAAACATTTGTAGAGTTTGAACTTTTTTCCTCTGAGGAAGGTTCAACTGTAGCAAAATCTGTGAATCCCTGATCTTAAAGTTAAATGGAGTGTAGAAGTATTAATACACAATAGAATTGTTGCAAGAGGACTGAGCGAAAAGGAAAGAGAAAGTGAGGGGTAGAAGAAAGAAGAATAGTCTGTCTCCTCAAGGCTAGATTCGCTTACTGGTCAATGCATTGAATCTAAATGGTACCCATCCAGTGTTTTCAAAGCTGCAAAGGACTAGGATGGTTTCCTGCTTAGTGTGGGTAGTGCAGAGGCACAGACAACACAGTGAATGGAGGTCTGCACAATGTATCTTTCTCACTCTGAGTTGCTTGATTT
The DNA here is from genome assembly GCF_029931775.1 of Euleptes europaea. Classification (NCBI taxonomy): domain Eukaryota; kingdom Metazoa; phylum Chordata; class Lepidosauria; order Squamata; family Sphaerodactylidae; genus Euleptes; species Euleptes europaea. The sequence goes on from NC_079316.1 coordinate 49,391,213, forward strand.
TTATGAGGAAGTTCTCCTCAGCTCTGTTTCCTTTCCCTCTCTGCACCATTGAAACAGGAAGCTGAGTGAACGGCAGCTGCTGAGTGATACAGAGAGCTAGCTCTGAGACCTCCATACGATCGCTGGCTGGGTGGTTATTGTTATTTTAGTTTACATTTCATTACTGGGTTTTTTTGTGGCGTTGTTTAATTTTGGGCACATTCCCGGCATGGATCAGTGCTGGTACCATGGAACTATCACCCGCTCCAGAGCTGAGGACCTGCTGTCTAAAGTGGGCAAGGACGGGAGCTTCCTTGTGCGGGCCAGTGAGTCCATCTCCTCAGCATACGCCCTCTGTTTGCTGTAAGTATGGCTTTTGCCTTCCAGTAGACCAAAATGCTCCTATGCCTTCTTAGCTGCATGAAGAAAGCTACAGGATTTGTAAAAGTGCACTCTGTCTGTATAGGACAGCCATATTCAGTCAAGACTGTGATGAAGGCAGTAAAAAAAAACTTGGCTACAAGCCACCTGAAAAGAGTTGCTAAAATAAGGTCTAAAGGGAGACAGCTGCAAAAGAATAATTATTCCAAAATTAATAAAATATAATCTTGTTACATCTTACATAAGTGCCATCAAGTCGCAACCAACTTATGGTGACCCCAGCAAAGAGGCTTTCAAGGCAAGTGAGAAGCAGAGGTGGTTTGCCATCGCCTTCCTCGATGGTGTACCATCCAAGTACCAACCCTGGTTAGCCTCTGAGATCTGATGAGATCGGGCTATAACATGCCCCCTTCCTCTGTTATTACATCTTAGCCTATATTTGTTTTTATTGTCCCATCCTTCCATAGGATCACTAAGAATAAAGAGAACTGGGAACCCACCAGTTTTCTTAGTAAGTGTATTCGTGGAAGGAGTACTTTGGACATGCCAGTTTTCTGAATACTTCCTCAAGCATGCCCATAGGGCAGTTTCTTGTACTTCTTGCATAACTGGGAGAATGTAGGAAATGTTTGAAAGAAATATCTCTTAGGACCACCCCCAAAACCCCATCCCCTTATTGGCTGTTGGAAATCAGCTATGAAGACTATCACCATTGTCCTTGTCAGGTGTGTGTGAACTAGTATGGGCCAGTTGAAGTACAGATACAACACTATCTGACCCTCCACTGTAAATCTGTATAATAGGCCTTTTGCAGATGAATGTCCTTTTTAAACCTTGAAACTAATTGAAAATATAGTAGCCATTGTACTTCCCCCCCTTTAGCTTTTGCCAAGACTTGATTTCTCCTTGAGAATTTATCACAACTCCATATGTTATAAAATTGTTATTTTTTCCTCACATTCTTATCATAATATACCTCTTTGTGTGTGTGTGTATAGTGTCATCAAGTCGCAGCCGACTTATGGTGACCCCTTTTTGGGGTTTTCATGGCAAGAGACTAACAGAGGTAACAGAGGTGGTTTGCCAGTGCCTTCCTCTGCACAGCAACCCTGGTATTCCTTAGTGGTCTCCCATCCAAATACTAACCAGGGCTGACCCTGCTTAGCTTCTGAGGTCTGACGAGATCAGGCTAGCCTGGGCCATCCAGGTCAGGGCAATATACCTCTGTAGGTAACATTAATGGTGATATTGGAGGATGGGCAGCCCATTCCTAAAGGGGGGGCGAATACCCACAGGAACCAGCATGAGCCCTATGCCAATGTCCATGCCACTTGAGCCGTGCAAACTGGCATGGACACCGGGATAGGGCGACGTACGCTGGTCCCTCTGGACCATGGTGGCAGCCTCCCGTCAGTGTTTCCCTGGCATATCTTCCTGCACCGGCGTTCTGGGGGTGTTCCAGTGGTGTGCCCAGGGGACGGAGCTGCCTTTAGACAGCTTCCGAACCCTTTTCAGGCTTAAAATGTGCCAATGTGGAGGTATCAATATATGCCTGCAATATGCATGGTGTAGCCCCATGGAACTCTATGGGGAGTTCCATGGGGCTTCTAAAAAAAACCTTTTAAAACCTTTTTTCAGTTTGCTATGCTGGCAGCAAGCCATTCCGGCTACCACAGAACCACCCACCCACTCAGGTTTGCACAGTAACTCTTCTTCAGGTAGATTCTCAGATTTGAGTAGTCCATCTCTAATTACATGGCTACTATTTTGCATTATATTTTTGACTGGTTTTTTAGGCCATAGGTAATTATGTAAACCTTCTTTTAAATCTGCCATTTCTAATTTTATTACTCTTTGATCCAGATTTTTAATCCAGTCCACAATCTGAACCAGGCCAGCTGCTTGATAATATAATTTAATATTAGGTACCTACTGCTAGTTCTCCTCTGTTTTTCTCATCTTGTAAAACTTTAAATCTGATTCTTGGCTTTTTGCCATTCCATGTGAACTTATTCATCTGTGTTTGTTTAGCAGTCTTAATTCCTGTTAATGTGAATAGGGTAACGTGAATAGTCAGGGACTGTACAAAAATACATAAATGTTCCTTAATATTGTGGCATCTCTCTTTGGTATGCTAAAGATGACCCATAGCTGACTGCAGCTATGGGAAGAGGAAAATAAGGTGTTTGGAGCAAATTAGAATTGAGAGACAGAGACTGTAATCTTGTGTACATTTACTTGTGAATACAACTTATTCAACTCAGAGGGATATTGTTCCAAGTAAACATACATAAGATTAGGCTGTATTCTAGCTAGAGATGGAAGTTTATGAGCTGGACTGTCAACTGGAAGTCATTTAGAAGGCTGGGGCAAGGTGAATCAGCCGTTGCTTGGGGACTCTGAAGTAGAATCAACAGTATTGCCTACTGTAGGAGTCGGTTTACTTCTGTTACATTATTCTTGTACATCTGTAAATAAGCAAATATTATGAAAACTCTCTAAGGCTCCAGTGGTCTCAAAAGAAATTAAACCTTGTATTGTCCCTTGGTAGAAGAAGGGAGCAATTAATAATATCTCATATTTCATCATAATAAAATATCCTACCTTCTTAAACTGTGGTAGATAAATTTGTTCTCTTTTAAAAATGAAAGTTGGGCTTCTCAACTCAGGTTTGGCAGCATTAAAACTAGTTTCCCAGTCAAGAGATGGAAAAATGAAGACCAAAATCAACATCCATTACAATCTCTCAAATATATGATTTACATACAGTCTAATAACCAACAATTTCCTGACATATAAATGATCTGATGTGAATACAGAAAGCCAACTTTAGTTATCTACAGGTAGATTTAAAGACCTTGATCAGTGTGAACTGGCAATCTAGAAAGTCTGTTTGTAGAGTCATGAAATTTTGGATAAGGGAACTATACGTCATTCCAGTTTTTAAAATCCTAGACATTAAAGAATATCTATTCATTCTGTATAGATTTGAAGTCTGGTTTTTTTGTGGCTTCTCTGAGCTGGAATTATTTTTGAAACAGTTGTAAATGCTATTTTAAGGCATCACAAGAGGGTGGTTTTTCATACAGATTAAAAAGTGGTACTTTCAGTAGAGGTGAAAATATCTTTAGTGGAGCAGTATTTAATGGGTCTTACTCCTAGGTAAGTGTTGTTAGGATTGTAGCATTTGTCACTTTTATTCTTGGATAAAATTTTTGCATATGGCAGAAGGTAGGGGTTCAGGGATTTGCCTTCATGAAAGGTAGGAATTTAATTGCCCAGGGTCTCAGCAAAGAGCTGTTGGTCCAATCATCTAGCTTTTATCTAGATTCTTTTCTAGGTTCTGATGAATCAGCTAGGAAACTAGCATTTAAGATAAGGTTGAGAGATATCTGTTTCATATGCTTTTAACAACAAATGTTTTTAATTGTTCTCTGGAATAGAAGGATTTAGCTTTCTGCATGGGCTGGAAAATGAGTTAACTGACTGGTGTAGAATTGCTGTATGGAAATCTTTTTTTTACTGAGTATTAAGATTTATTTATTTTAAATTTTATATCCCAAGCCTTGTCACAAGTTCAAGGTAGCTTACAGAAAACTGGATAAAAAGCAGAGGAATAAGATAAGAAACATGGAGATAGTCTTTAAAAGCAAATTAAAAACTTGGTGTCCACTGGGAAAAACAACTGGCAAACAGATTATTTAGCAAATATTCTTCAAAACAGTAGGTTTCACAGTCCCTCTGAAATGCCAGCAAGGAGGGTACCTTCTGTGCACCTATTTTTAAATTCTATAAAGCTAGAGCAGCTAACCAAAAAGCATGTGCTATCACCATGAATGTACATATCTGGTGAATACAGGGCATACATACAGGAATACAGGACACCTCCAAGGTAATGGGATAGATAAGGGCCAATAAACTGAAGCTCATTTCAGACAAGACTGAGGTACTATTGGTCAATAGAGGATCTGCTTGAGGATTGTGGAGTCAGCCTGTCCTAGCTGCACTTCCCTTGAAGAGGCAGGTTCATAGCTTGGGGATGCTGCTGGATCCTGGCCTGCACCTGGAAACTCAGGTCTCCTCCATGGCACATAGGGGCTTTTGCCAGCTTTGGCAGATATGCCAGCTATGGCTGTTCCTCAGAAAGCATGCTCTGGCCATGGGGTTTCATGCTCCAGTGACATCTGGTTTAGATTAGTGTAATGTACTTTATGTGGGGCTGCCTTTGCAAACAGTCCAGAAACTTGAGTTGGTACAAAATATAGCAGCCAGGCTACTGTCAGGGGTGGAATAAAGGGCTTTATCATTCCACTGCTGAAAGATCTGCACTGGATAACCATCTGTTTCCAGGCACAATTCAAAGTTCTTACCTTTAAGATCCTAATTGGCTTGGGATGAGAACAGTTAAAAGACTGACTCCTTTCATATGGTGCAGTCTGTCAGCTAAGACCCTCCTCAAGCCCTGCACTGTCTGCCCCTGCCTTTAGAAGTATAGTGGGTGGCAACTAGAGACAGGGCTTTTTCAGTGCTGGCATCTTTTCTGTGGAATACCCTTCCCCCTATTCTACTTTCTCTTAGGCACCAGGAAAACATTTCTGTTTACACAAGATTTAATTAAGGGGCTGATTTTTATACATTGTTTTATAGTCTGCATTTAGCCTGATAAATAGTTACGACCCATTTTATATTGTTTTGTGTTTATGTTGTTTTATCCACTGCCTGTGTTTTTTTTTAAATTCTGTTTTAATAACCTTTATGATCTTGTATTTTTCATTATGCTTTCTTTTGGTTTTTTAAATAATTTTTTATTGTTTTTCCAAAATTATTAATCACATAGTTTAACAATAACATAAACAGTAAAAAGTAAAAACAAATAAGTAACATTTTAAAAAATATTTATACATAATCAAAAATTGTTGACTTCCCCTACACCTCCTTGCATCTTGTGATAAATTAGTAATCTCTTTTGCAGAAAATTCTAATCCTGATACTATTGTTAATATTTATTGATCTCTTTGACATTTATGTTTTTCAAAGAAAGAAAGATTAATAGTTAATGATATCATATAAAGGAAAGAAAAAAGAAAAAAGGAAATAAGAGTAAAAGGAAAAGGAAGAGAAATAGTAAATCTCACTAATAATAAATGGATTAGTATAATAAAGAGCATTTGATTATTTCCATTAAAAATTAATTATTTTGTAAGTCCTCCATTTCTCCCTAACATTCATTTAATACATGTTGTTTTTCTAGTAAATTGATATCATATATAGTTCTATTTCCATTATAACCAATCCTTTTAACCAGTTCCTTTTCGAACTTATCCAGAAGAGACACTAGACTCTTTTAAATTAATCCCTTTGTCCGGAATTTCCAGCATTTCTTTCTTTTCCACATTAGCAGTAATCGTCAAAGAGCATCCTTGGAGATTGTTGGTAAAGTCTCTCTTGCGGATAGATAATTTCCATTGTAAATCCATGTTGCAATATCTTCCATCCCAAATTCAAAGAAAAAGATCCTGACAGCCCGTTTTTCTACTCATTAAGTCCTCCAAGCAGGTGTTGAAAAGCTCATCAAGCAGATTAAGGAGACAGAGGTCAAAATCACTCGCATTCAAATCCATTGTTGTCAGATGGGCTATTGCAGATTGTTTATTGTAATTCCTCGTTTCCTTTGCAGGGTTCTTCTGTTCTTCATCTCTCTTGTCAACTAGAGGGCCCTCTAGTATCTCCTCTGATCTCATTGTGATGATTTGAGTTTTTATGTCTTTAAGTTCGTCTGAGATGATGTCCAGTTTTTGATTAATAGATTGAAATGAAATGTTCATCAAAGCAGAGAGTTGTTCCATCTGTGTAATCAGATATTTCATGGTTGCTGCTTCTGAAGATTCCTGTTGAAACTCAATTAATATAATCCAGGCAAATTCCAGTGTAGTAAATAACAAGGAGGTGCTGCAGGAATCAGGGTCGTAGACTTTCCGTCTTCTTTGTGGTCAGGAACTTGGGAAATATTTGCCAGTTACACACACTTCTGATTCCAAGTTCTCTGGCTCTCTCGCTATGATAGATTGTTTCCGGGAAGGATGTGGCAGGAAGGCTTTGTTTAATTAGAAAGACTACTCTTCGGGGTGGGGGAGGTTTCCACTCCTCCCTCCCCTTTATACGTAGTAGTTCCTGATTTGCAAGTAAAGCGTCTTTCAAAAATCTTAGTTGTTATGTCTTCCCACTGATCAAATTGATACGATTCCTGCCGGGTTATCAGATCTTGTCTTGTTTTTAAAGAGTCATTTAAACATTGAGTGGGGAGATACGGATTCAACAAATGTATTTAGCCGTCTCCTGGGACTTCCAAATCCAGGTAAAGCAAAGGAGTTCTTTTAAACTTACTCAGATTTTAGGAGAGTAGGTATTCTTGCTTCTGTATAGTTGCTAGATGGTAATAGATAGGGGAGAGCGAAGCCTAAATCCCAAAGAGACGTCTGCGGTGATTTATTACCCCTCAAGCTGGCGGGACTGCTACTGAGTCTCCGAGTCGTAAAACTCAGAGTTCAGGAGTCAAACCACTCTTCATCAGCTGCAGGAGATTTCCTGATACCCGTTCCACTATTTAGGAATCGGGAGGGGCGCGTTAACACCCCTATTTAAGACGCTTCTTGGTTCCCCCTCCGGGAGCCCCCGGGGAGACGAGTGCTTTGCTCAGCTGCCTTAGCGGAAGTCCCTTTATGCTTTCTTTTGTAAGCCACATTGGGCAGGTTACCAAGAAAGGCAGCATAGAAATTTCCCAAATAAATAAATAAAGTTCAGTAAAACTTTAGATATTGCATTTATGGCTTAGGAACACTGGGAGATGTCCCACGTTATTTTCTTTGTTGCTATATCACCAAAAATGTTTAGCATATGTCTATTCTGTGTGTGTGTTAAGTGCTGCCAAGTCACTTCCAACTTACGGGTACCCTATGAATCCTCCAAAATGTCCTATTGTTAACAGCCTTGCTCATGTCTTGTAAACTGAGGGCCATGCCTTCCTTGACTGCTGTTGAGTCTTCCCCTTTTCTTGCTGCCCTCAACTTTTCTGTCTTTTCATAATGTGACCAAAGTATGATAGCCTCAGCTTCTTAGCTTCTAGGGAGAGCCAGATCTGATCTAAAACCCACTGCTTATTAACTATTACACTTTGATTCTGTCTTTCATCTAAGGAGCTTAAGGTGGTGTGTATGATTGCCAACCTAGCGCCAAATTGGGAAGTGTCTTGGAGCCGGCTACTTACTGCAGCCCCCAACCCTGTCACCATGACATGCAATTACCAACCATGGACCTGTTTTCCTATGATGACCTCAGCATGCAATTAAACACACAGAGATAATTGCTAGAATGAAAATGGCCACAACTTTTATTGGTTACAGCAGTGGTTGCCAAAGTTGGCAGTGCAACCCCTTGGGGGGCAGTGGGATTACCTAGGGAGGCACTAAGAGGCAACGGGGCAGCAGAGGGTGCTAGAGGTGGGCCCCTTCAACTGTGTTTTTAGATAGGTTAGGGGGCACTGGGGTTGAGTTTATGGAACCAAGGAGGCGGTGGCCCAAAAAGTTTGGGAACCACTGAATTACAGCATCAGGCATTGGCGTTGCATAGGGGCTGGATCCAGGGCATCAGCTGACCTGCCTGCCAACTGATGCATCCTACTCCCCAGTAGCCTGGGATCGTAGTATGTGGGACCCACTTGGATGGAAGCCTGCTGTGTGATCCCCTGCCACTTGGCAGGAGGCTCCTCCTGATAGCCCCTGAGCTGGGTATGTCCCTGGTTGCCCTCGAGCTGGGCATGTCCCATTTCAGGCCTCCCCTTGGGGTCCCCAGAATGGGGGAAAGGGGGACACACAGGCCAGCTTTCCCCCCAAACTGGATCCAGTCCTATGCCCAAACTGCCAAATGTTTTGATGAATTAACAAAAAAATAAACATAACCGCTAAACAGCCCAAGTAAAGGGAGGGAGGCCAGGACAAATCCGCAAGCAGACTGAGCTGGGTGTGGTGTGAGGGCTTCCTAAGTACCTGGCCAGCGGAACTGAATGCAGGCATCAGGCCTGTAGACTGCTGGCCAAGTCAGCCCCCTATTGAGCCAGGGCCTGATTGGCTCATTTGAAATATAGGGCGGGCTGAAGATGTGCATGGCAGGGCGGGAAAGTTCCCCTTGATATTAGCAGTGCTGCAGCTCCTCCTCTGGCTTCCCTGCTGGCCGCCATTTTGTGGCAGTACTCCAGTCACCTGGCTTGAGCCCCACAGCACCTGCCATGGCCTTTGCCTCGCTGGACAAGTGTCCTGATGCCCCATGCCAGCTCCCAACCCTTTCCAGTGCAGGCCTGCGAACTGGGGCTTGTAAGTGAATCTGAGCCCATGCTTCTCCCCTTCTCCATTTTACCCCCAGAGACCCTGCTGCCCACAATGGAGGAACAAGCCAACCTGGCTAACCAGTAGAAATTAAGCATTTCAGTAACAAAGAATCACTGGTTTTACATTTGGGGTGGAGCTGTGGCTTAGTAGCAGACCATCTGCTTTGCATCTCCAGTTAAAAGGCTCAGGTGATGTGAAAGACCTTTGTCTAAAACCCTGGAGAACTATTGCCAGACTATAAAATATTGAGCTTGATAGTGTGTGTGCTGTCAAGTCACGGCTGACTTATGGCAACCCAGAAGGGTTTTCAAGGCAAGAGACTAACAGAGGTGGTTTGCCATTTCCTGCCTCTGCATAGCCACTCTGGTATTCCTTGATGTTCTCTCATTCAAGTACTAACCAGGGCCGACCCTGCTTAGCTTCTGAGATCTGACAAGATCAGGCTAGCCTGGGCCATCTAGCTCAGGGTGGAGCTTGATAGACCAATGGTCTTACTCAGTGTAAGGCAGCTTCATGTGTTCATGTCCGTGTCAATGTGCTTTGGCTGTCATAGCCAAATATTGAAAAAAATCATCTGGGTGTTTCTAAACTGAATATACTATATTTAATTTAAAATTTGAGTTTTATTTTAAAGTTATTTTTACTGTAACAACTTTTATTGGTATGGTTAGTGGCTGAAACAAGTACTGAACTGTCTAGTCATCCAGCTTTTAAGATACTTTTATGTAGTGAGTAGTATGTGAATATATCATTCTTGCACAAGCAAAATGTAAGCTAAAATGTGGTTTTGTAACACATTGACAAAATTACTTACTGATAATCTCAAAGAGAAATGGCACTCAAATTGCTAAATAAACATTTTGGTATGATTAGTTTGTCTGGCTAGAGAACATTAATAGCAGCAAGCTAAATTATTGGAGAGGAACAAGGGCTTATTGTGTTTAACACAATATTAATTTTCTTAGCATGATATCAGAGAAATAAAAATTGGAAGAAAGAACAGATGGGAGATATGCTTGTGTCAAAGTTTTTTCCCTCCAGTACCTGCTTGCCTTTAAGGGAATCCATGGCAGTTAAATAAGACATACTGGGTTTTTACAGTTGGTTTTGATCCACAAAATCTGATAGAGATGGGACTAAAGAAAGCCAAGTGTGTGGTTCATCAATGTCTCGTTGACAATGAGTTACAAAATGGTAATGCTCTTCTTCCTAACTCTTTTAAAACCTTAGGTCACGGATAGGCAGTTATTCAGCCCTCTATCTAACCTCAATTACTTCCCCTACATTAAGATGGGCCTTTTCTAGGGCCCAATTTGATGCCCTTCTATCAGCTGTACTTTCGGGAAGGTTTCTTCATTGCCCAAGAGAGACACACAACTGTTCTTGTTGTATGGATATGGTGAAGATAGCACATATATTACTCCACTGTGAACGTTATGATGATGCCAGAAATCATTTAATCACTCCCCTGCTATCTCGGTTTGTACACTCTTACACCTCCGAGGCCTCTTTGGTAGAATATCTACTGGAAGATAGGGTGACCTTTATTTCACACTCCGTAGCAAAATTTTGCTCTTATGTCTGTTGAAAACGGAAGGCATTAGTGACAAACAAAGACCTTATGGATAAATCTTCAGACTAGCAAGCACAGATGAGATGTTGTAAGTGGGAGCTGTATGATTTTATTACAGGATATATATTTTATATTTTATGCTGGCCTTTGGCTGTAATAAAGATGATTTGACATATTGGGTTTTCAAAATTGGCATTTAATTGGCCCTTGAGCCTCATACATGCTGTTAAGATACACATATAAACATTGTCAATTCAGGTTTTAGCCACACAGTCAATGCAAAAGAAAGCCACATTTTAAACTATAGTTATGTTCCTAGCAATGTAGTCTTTACATTCAAAATAGAAATGTAGTAAACCTAAAAAAAGATTTAATTATCCTGTGTAAATATGTCCACAGAAAACTGTCAAAGTCCAAAATCAAAAGTGGAAATCTCAGTTTCTATAATCTCACCAAGTTTAATAACTCAAACTCAATGCAATGACTGTGCCATGAAACTAAACCATCTGTCTAATTGTCCTTTGAGAGATTACCGTAGGTATCTTGGACCTCTCCACTTGTTGAACTCTCTGCCTGAAAATGGCAGTTTGTAAATTAGGATGGAAATTATTCAAACTAAACAATGAACAAGCTGTTTCTGATGGGTGTCATTTTCAGCAGGTATTCTCTGTTATATGTGCTTTATATGAATTGCTCAAAAATATTGAAAGACAGAGATCATATTATGGATGGCATCTTGCTTCTGTGTTTAACAGACTATTTCATTGCACAGCAATTCCTCAGGGAAAATAGCTATTATGTAACTACAAAGGTACCATAACATATATTGGATTTTTAAAAAGCATTAATACTTCTTTGAAAAACAAACAGAAGCCTCTTCTAGAATTTCACTCAACGCTGCATGGGGGGTACTCTGTCCCTGCTCCAAACTTTGGTAGGGTTGCCAACTCTAGCTTGAGAAATTTCTGGAAATTTGAGGGTGGAGCTTTGGGAGGGCAGGGTTTAGGGAGGGAGGCACCTCAGTGGGGCAAAACACCATAGAGTCTACCCTATAAAGCAGCAATTTTCTCACTGTAGTCTGGAGATCAGTTGTAATTCTGAGAGATCTCCAGGCCCCATGTGGGTGTTGCTTCATACATTACAAATTCTGCTTGCCCCCCGCGTGGTCAGCACAAGGATTTTTCATCAGACTTGGTCTGTGAGTTCCATGCTCAGAACTCACTCCTCAGGCATGCATGAGTGGGACTGTTTGAGGTCAGGAAAACAGCCTGAAGGAAAACAGCTCAAACCTCTTCTCCCTGCACGCCACAGTCCAGATCTGAATTGGACTCCTGTGGGCCTAGGAATTAATTTCCCAGACCATTGGAGGAACCAAAACCTTTATAACACGTGAATCATCCCTTCAAGTGTTCTTTTTAAAAGCCCTTTCCCCACATGCCACTCAGCAGCTCACTCACTAGTTCAGCTTGAGAGCTCCTTGCTTCAGGGATCCATATGAATTGCTTCCATTAATCAGGGAGGCACCATGAATAGCTTCACAGGAAAAGTAGAGCACCGTTGTTATTAATGAAAGATCTACGGTTACATGGAAATGGCCTATGGTGGCTGAAGTGGAAACACAGGGAGACTGAGGGAGCCACCTTCATTTAAGAAAGAAATATCAAGAATGTCAATCTGCCTCTCTCTGTCCTTTCATGGGTTCTTATGCTGGAATAAAATTTTGTTAGTCTTTAAAGTGCTAACACAGCTACCCCCTCTGGAATTATTTGCCTACATCAGCTCTGCAGAAAACTTTGTGTTCACTTTTGCATGTCAGCAGGAGGAAGTGATGCAAAAAAGCTGCATAGATAGATTGAGTAAAGCAAAATCTGACCACAGAAGCGTTGCAGTTACAATGGAGTACATTGACAGTGCTTTATGTAACTCAGTAGTAAGAATGTACGTTTGTATATTAATTTATGAAAAAAATGACCTATTGCTACCCAGACTGGATCCAGAGGGGGGGGGGAATTAGCTGTAAAAAGGGACTCCAGAAGGGTAAACAAGCAATCTTTTGACTATGTATATGGAGGCTTTATTCCAGAGCAATATTCTGAGGGGAAGAGTAATGTAGACCAACTGATTTGAGCTAAATGGAACCTTTACTCTTTATCAGTTTGTTGCACCACTACAAGCAACCCAGAACTACAACCTTAGAATCAAAACTAAACTGGAAGTGAACCACAGTAAACCACAATAATCCATGCTAAACCACTCTCTCCCTCCCAGATACAAACACACACACACTGTGGATGGGATAAAGATGAGGGATGGAACATGAGACGGAAAGGAAGATGTTCAGGTGGGCAATACTACCTGATCCAAGGTATGTGAGAGGCTGCAAATCGAGGGAAGTCAGTACAGCAGAAGTCCGAGGTGGCAGAGTATCAAAGGAGAAAAGGGAAAGGATCCTACAAAGTGGATGCAGGGGTATTCAGGCAATGAGAGAACCTGACATACATTCACTTGACAGGGCTGGTCCTTTTATGGACAAGGACCCCGTAGCTACTTCCCAGGATTGGGATTGGTCCATGAGATGAAGTCAGAATTTGACTGGGCAGTTTGAAGGTAACTGCTGCCCAGATCAGGCAGGCAAATTAGGAGGTGACCCCTAACATTCCAATGTAGGGTGGTTATAAAGATCCTGTTGTGAAGCGATGGTAAAACTGTCCCATTGATGGATCATCCTGAGTGGATCTGATGTTTGGCTGCTTTGATCAACAGATTGGATTGGAGGTGACACTTAAGGGTGACATGAAATGGTTCACATTGCTCTGATGGTGCATTTTTTGAAGCAAAGGATATGTTAGTATTACACATGCCTTGCCTTTGTGACAGAATGTGCCTTGGTCATGGCAGGCCAGACATGCTTTCTGAGACTCATCCTAGGGATCCCCACCACACTTAGGCTCTTAAGGGGGGACCTTTAAAACAAGTAATTGGGGACTGGAGAACAAAGGGTCTCATCAGGAGGAAGGACAGGGATCATAATGTGTGTGTGTGTGTTAAGTGCCGTCAAGTCACTTCCGATTCATGGTGACCCTATGAATCAGTGTCCTCCAAAATGTCCTATCTTTAACAGGTCTTGCAAATTGAGGGCTGTGGCTGCCTTTATTGAGTCAATCCATCTCTTGTTGGGTCTTCCTCTTTTCCTGCTGCTTTCAACTTTTCCTAACATGATTGTCTTTTCCAGTGACTTGGTAAGCTGCATCTCCTCCATTATTACACATTGCTAAAGGGTTTTCTCCACTTGGCTGTGTTCACTGTATTTTGAAACAGCCCATCCTTCACTTATTCAAAAGCAAAGAGAGGGTTTTTTCCTTTTGATTATAGGCATATTAGAAAACCATATCTTAAAATGGGTTAATAATCCTACCATATTTTGAACCATGAGGCAGGCATTGTAGAAACCTGGAATATATGGGGATGCTTAGCCAGCATTGTGTCGTGGTTAAGGTGTCAGATTAGGATCTGGGAAACCCAGGTTCAGATCCCCACTCTGCCATGGAAACTTGCTGGGTGACCTTGGGCGGGTCACTCACTCTCAGCCTCGACCCTGGCTAGTATTTAGATAGGAGACCTCCAAGGAATACCAGGGGGTGTGAGGATGAGGCAGGCAATAGCAAACCACCTCTGAACATCTCTTGCCTTGAAAACCCTATGGGGTCACTATAAATCAGCTATGTCTTGAGGCACTTTACACACACACGCACCACCCAAAAAAGTCATTGCAATGCCAAATACAAATAAAACAACATTAGACTGATAAACACTTTCATAAACTAAATCGGGGAGACTTAATGCATATCAACACAGAAGAGGATATGTTGCTTGGCTGCTTATTTGTTATTCAGAAGTCTAGGTATTATGCAGATCCCTGACATGCTGGCTAACCTGATACCCACATTGCACTTTGCACATGGAACAAAGGGATTCTCTACTTTACTCAAATCCACACAACTTTTTAAACAAGAATTTTTTCACTATGGAAAATACACAGCAATCAGAAATGCTCTAGGAAATAAAAGAATTAGAAGTTCTCACATTATCTGAACCATGCAATAGATGTCTTTTGATAGTTTAAAACAAAAATCCAGGGCACAGAATCTAGCTGTGCAGAAATTTTTATTTCCCAATTTATTTGTATTCGGTGCCCAGAGATTGTCACAGCAGCTGAAGCAACAGCATAAAGTCAAGTTGGCAGCAGTTAGTAGTTTCTAAAAAAAGACAAGTGCCAAGGCCCAAGCCAGCCAAAGGAAGCAATACCATCTGTTCTGGAAGCTCTCCTGCTTAATTCTCAGGAATTCCAATTCACATTGTCAAATTCCTCCACATAATTGTATATACAGTTCCATGGAGAAATGCTTGTGTAAACCTGGCTATACTTGTAAGATGTAGGGTTGCAACCAATGGGAGACTAACCTTTAGGGCTGTCAGCTTCTAGGTGGGGCCTGGAGAACTCCCAGAATTACAACTGGAGAATTTCCCCTGGAGAAAATAGCTGCTTTGGAGGGTGGATCCCATGGCATTAAACCCTGGGAGGTCTCCTCCCCAAACCCCACCCTCCCCAAGCTCCATCCCCAAATATCCAGAGTTGGCAACCCTACTTCACAACCCAGAGTTTGCAGTTTTACTTACCACCCAAAATTGGGCCTCACCAACAGCATAATGATGTAACTAGCAATGTGGCATTAGCCACAACTCTATGGTTCAACCATAGAGTTTTCATCGATTGCTAGAGCATCACTAGTGATGCGCTGTCATCACTTCCATTTCCACCAGAAGTGACATCAGCACATTGGGATGCTAACATCCATCTCTTCATTGTCTCCTGCTGTCCAGCTGAGCAGCAGCAAGAGCTGGCTGGGGGCAGGAGTTCTCTCATCCCTGGAGGGCATATGGCAACCTTAAGCCAACAGACTTCTTACTAATCGTGGCTGCTTCAAAAAGGGCCTATATATTCTAAGAGAGATAGAAGAGAAGAGATAACTCTTTTCTTCCTGCTAATGCCTATGCCTAGTTTAATGGTCTTCCTGCAGCAGCTAGAATTAGCAACCTCCAGGCGGGGGCTTGAAGTTCTCCCAGAATTAAAACTGATCCCCAGACCACAGAGAACAATTAATCTGGAAGAAATAGCACCTTTGGAAGGCAGGCTGTATGGCATCACAACCCTACTGCGCTCCCTCCCCTCTTTAAAGTCTGCCCTCCTCAGGCACTGCCCCCAAATCTCCAGGAAGTTCCTGAGTCAGAGCTGGTTACCCTAGCTGTCTCGGGGGGGGGGGGGAGTAGCAAAAAAAATATACACCTCACTATGTAGATAGCACGTATCACAAAAATCACATAGCCACCATACAATGTATTACAAATAAACATATTAAACAAGAGTGCTACTAATGTGCTCCAATATTATACAATAACATCAAAAAAGCAATGTTCATACTACAATAAATATACCAAATGCAATATTGTACAGTCCCTTTTTTCAAAGACTCCTGAGTATCTCAAATCCTGGTGCGCAGCCTCAAGGAAATGCATGAAGGTTCCAGTAAGTACAATTGCATGCAGAACAGTTCTTAAAGGTGAATAGACCAGTTCTCACAAGCAAAAAATGGTATTCCGGTAATCCTCCAGAGGCAGTCTACCTGTTTCGTACAAGGTACTTCATCAGTTTCCTTTTATTCCTTAGCCTTTTTTTTGCCTCACATTGCATTCATGTCTGTTACACATAATAGATACAATGTAGCACTCTGCTTACATAGATACAGTAGTGTCACTGTTCCTGTGGGGGGGGGCAGCATGCCAGCCTCAAGCTGCTTGGAAGGCCGTTGGAGGGGGAAAAATAGGACGGTCTCCTTGGCATCATACCACTGCACAACATCACTTCCACCACAAAACCAGAAGGAATGCCATCATGCTGGGGTGGTGCTCTAGTTTGCCTACAGCTGGCAACCCTATTGCTGACTGTTAGGTGCAGGGGCAGGAAATAATGAAGCAAAATAACATGGGCCCCACACTGTGTAAAATGGGGGTTTCCAGCAGGTAGCTTCTAAGCTGCCAGTAGCTCATTGGCTGCTGCACAGTAGATCTTGCATCTAGAAGACCCAAGAAAAGATCTGCTCTAGGCTTTTTAAAAAGCTTTAATTTCATAAGATTTTTTTTCTTTGTGCTGCTCATCTTATAATTTTGTTTCTGGTGCTCTTTCTAGTCCATATTTTATTTCTAAGACAGACCCAAAAAGTGATAACTTCCTGGGGGGGGGGGAGTACCTTGGGATAGTTTTCATTACTCAGGAATAGCTCTCATTAAAGAAAAGGTTGGCAATACCTGGTGTAAAACTAGATGTTACCAGGATGAGAGGTGGAAAAAACAGTGGTGGGTTCATATCTCTTGTAAGCACACAGTTCTTAGAATCAATATAAATTATTTTGAAATACAGTTTCTGGTATAATTACATTTTTCCTTGCACTGGTTCTTCCCAAAGGATCAAAGTCAAGAAGCAGTCCTTTGTCAGTTGTTTGATTGACTGAATAATTAGATTTGAAAATACAATAAAATGGGGGTCTTTTCATCATGCTGATGATAACACGTTGACATTAAATTCATTAATTTATCTCTGCCACCAGATGGGCCAGAAATGCAATTTTTAAAAATCAAGGCTCAGATGTCCTAGGAATATAAACAAGAGTTCTTTGGTGTGCATAAAATGCTTTAGTTGAACACATCCCAAAGATTGTCAACGCCGGAGTAAAGATAACTGTCAACAGCAGTTTCCCCAGATTTAGCAAATCTTCTTGTAGAGTGGAAATTTCTAGCCATCCTAACACCCTCTCTTTCAATCTATTCCAGGCATCGGAACTGTGTGTATACCTACAGGATTCTACCCAGTAAAGAAAATAAGCTGGTTATCCAGGTAAGCCCCAGCTGAATATGAAACCATAGCTTTAAATTATATAAGTATTATACAACGAGGGTATTTGAAAAACAGAGCTCCAGATTCCAGCAGGATTCCTAGCAACACTATCACAAGCCGTCACACTGAAGACCTATTTAGAGCTGCACTTGCCAGGGCCATAGACATCTGTTTCCTTTGCCTACTTGCAGCCTAGCCCACCCCTGCTCCTTCTTTGTTTACCCTTGTTTGGTTGGTTGGTGGTATCTTTAGACCTTTATTAAAATACCACAGGCATATAAAGGTGCTGTTCCAGCTATCCCCTGAAGCGTTCTTTTCTGGGAGATCACAGCCTGTGGTAAAGCAAAGCAACCGTTCAGCTCCCTAAGGAACCCAGCCAAGTCTGAAGGCTGTATGTTAATCAAGTTTGGGCAATGTGAAATGTGGCCAATTGGTTTTAAATTTGCTTTTTAAAATTATTGAGTTTATGGTTATGATTAGTTCTTAATTTATATGATAGTCGACTGTCTTCTGAATTACAATACCATGTACAAGTGGGGTTGCCAGCCTCCAGGTGGTAGCTGGAGATCTCCTGGGATTACAACTGATCTCCAGCCTCTCGGATGAGCAGAAGCCCCTTAGGGATGTAAAAAAGTTGTCTGGTACCACATTTGCTTAGCAATGTTATGAATTCATATAAAAGCTCATCCCTGCCCCCACCTCAAACTAGCCGAAAGGGTTGGGTAGGCTCCAGAAACATTAACAGGGGTTGACTGATTAATGACAGTTTGGAGTAACGCGGGATGGTAAAGAAAGTGTTGAGGATTTCCATGGCAGCACACACTGATGTGGACAGTCTTGCTCAGATGTGACATTTTTGGTGCTCCTACCTTGCATAATGGGAGAATGTGCTACATGCAGTCCTCTAGATATGTTCGGTCACCATTTTGTGTGAATAGGGCAAGGTGCATATTTCCCAGCTTTGGTGCATGCAGTCAGAAACCTATGTTTATTGCAAGCTTGTGCATAGCATAGCTTAAAAGGCAAGTGGTTTCCCTGTTCACACAAAATGGCAACCATACATAACAAGAAGATTCCATGAAGCACGCTGTCCTGATACAAAAGGTAGGAGTGCCACAAATGTATTGCTAGAACAAGGGGCTACGGTCTTATTGTCAGCAGCTCCAACTGTCATTTGTTGGCAGTGGATTCCCTGGGTAGGATCCAGCCAGCTTTTTCCGCCCAATTCCCCTCCTTGCTAAAGCCCCTACGTGGTTTTTGTACATGCAGCTCCCATGATCCCCAGCATATACTTGTTTGGTGTTCAAAGGGAACCTCTCCTTTTTTCACCAGCAGAAAAGCAGGTTGGATCCAATTCTGTAACTGGGAGTTGAGTAGTGATTATCATGGCAATGTTTCCTGGCTTGTCCGCTTTATTAATCTACTTTAGAAAAGTAATTTGCAGCTTGATCCTGTGCTCCACTGCACCACATCATGTTCAGATGCTGTATTTCCAAATACCTCACCACTTGCTCTGATTCTCGCTGCATCCTCACATTTTTGGATATTGTGCTATCATTGCACAGTAGCAAATATTCTCCTCCTTATAGGATATATTATCTTATCCATATAGGAAAATGGAGTTGCAAATGGTAACTATAGTACATGACAGCACAATATCCTATGATACATGGATGCAGCCTGTGTGAGCAAGCCCTGCTCTCTCCAGTATGCCAACAGGAGCTGCTGGTTTACTTTTGGGTTCTGATTTCCAGATGGATTGCTACTTCTAACTTCTAATTAGAAGTTTCTGATTTCCAGATGGACTGCTACTTCTAACTTCTAAGTAATCCATCTTTGATGCTCTGCACTTCATCAGTGAATAGAGGAATCAAGTGCATCATCTGAAGGACCATAAGAACAGTTGTATCCCACTAGTGCCATACTGTGGTGGAAGATAAAGGTTTTTAAATTGCAAGCAGGACAAAGTGGCAGGGCCAGCTGCCTGAGTCTGGAGGTTTCTTTAGCTATTTTTGTGGATCCTTCTGCTTGGAGCACAAGGTCTAAAGCAGGGATACGTAGGCCATTCATATACTTGAAGAAGCTGCTTTTTATGCATAGCATTATTCACAAGCACTTCATTCATCCAGTCTTCTTTCTACATCCTCTGAATTCTTGCCAAGGAGAGGGTGTGATTTTGCTCTCCTTCAGCACCTATGGACCACAGTGAATGTCAGGATTTCTGGGTTTAAACAAACTGGCGTTAATTTGATCATCTGGTCACTTTTTTCCTGCTCCAACTCTGAGGTCAGGAGGACTCTGTGTAACAGGAAATCGATGTGCGTAATTCGAAAGCAGGCCAGCAACTCTGACTCACTGCTCAGCAGATGAAGCTCAAACTGTAGAGTACTTGTGTATTCTTATCATGCTGGAAGCTATCAGCCTGCTGAGGAACAGATGAGAGTTGATAAGTAGGAAGGTGGTTTTCCTGCTGGATCCCCCACTAAAGCCAGAAGGAGAGCTGTGCTGCATGTTAACAGGGTTACACCACAAGCATCTGGTAATCTGAATCATTGCAATAAGAACAGCCATAGTGTGATGGGTCATAAAGGACTGCTGCGGGGAGAAGGGTGCAGGTGAAATCCAATCCATGATCATTACAGCCACAGATTATGGGATCCAACACAGTACGTACAACAATAGCATTGTACAGTCCCTGTCAAATTGCTAAAACATATTTTGTTGTTTACCCCTTAACAGTAGACTAGTTGGGGTGTGCTGGCAGAAAATACCATACAGAGACAGGCTCAGTTTCATCTCCACAATACAACCGCTATGTCCCCATTGCCAAGGAGAACTCACAGGAAATCTGACACGGTGCAACTTTTGCATCTGACGTCAGTGACAAGGCCTGTTGCAGGAAATACCGGATACAGTCGAAGCTGCCATTCTAGGCAGCGTATACAGGCCAGAAAAGGAGCTGGCATGGTTGCTGCTCAACCTGTTTTTACTTGGGATGGCTTTAAGTTTTATATGGATTTTGTGAATTATTTTAATTTAGGGTGTCCTTTATTTTAATATATTGTGGGATTTGCATCGGTGTAATGCCCTGGATAGAAAGAAGGGAAAATTCATGCTTGGGAGAGCACAGCGTGCACTGATGGCCTGACTGCTTTCCCCTGTTCTTTTAAATATCTCTTAGGTACTACTTGGCTCTCAGTCCTGCCTTCTAATTGGCAGGAAAACTATAAAAATATCCTGCATAACATTAACTTTAAATATCCTGCTTGTGGTATGCTAGCATCCGAATTGCAGTGTTCTTTTCTGTTCTGGTTCACACAGTCCTGTTTTTTCTGCTTTTGGTTTCCATTATAATTATACTTAGCAATTATTTAGCTCTTCCACTGTTCAAAGAACTTCCCATACATTTTCTTGTTGTAATCCTTACAACCTCCCTGTAAGGTAGGGCGTATTATTATCTTGTAGTGTATATTCGAGGGGGGTTAACTGCAGCTGACAGAGTGGGGCTACAATCCTAAAGGCAATTTCCTGGTAGTAAGGCCCACTGAATAACATAAACTTGTAGTGTAGAATATATGTTGATTACTTTGTTAACTTACGCACCGATTCCTCTGTTATCTACCATTTCAGAAAGCACATTGGATTAGGGTTCAGAACAGTGTATCACATTTTATGTGCCTAGTACAGACATGTAATCACCCATTTTCCTAGTGACCTAGAGCAACTACAAGTTTTCTGTAGGTAACCAAATGACTGGTATTTTGGTTGTAGCAGAATAACATGGCTATCTCTTCAGAGTCACTTGTTGTTATTTAGAAACCTAGCACACAAAGTTTTAATTTAAAACAAATTCCCAGGCTTTGTGGTTCCTGAAAGTAATAATGAAAATGTACAACTGTAGCCCCAAAGCCTTCTGGTTCTAAGCACAGTGGGCATCAGATGCAGACGATGGGGCTGCTGTAGCCATGGGCAATAGTGACCTAAGCCAGCAGCAGCTAACAATGGCCTTGTGGGGGCATGCATGAACGAGAAAATGTGGGTATGAATGAGAGTTTTGCATGGATATTGAGAAATAAACTGCTTTGTTCTCTTATTGTCCATTGGACTAGAAACTTTCAGCCCCAGTGTTTCCTATCTGTAAATGAGTTGTTTTCTAGCATGTCTTATAAGTGATTATAAACTGTGACTGTGCTCACTTACTTTTAGTTCTTGCTTTGTGCAAAATAATCTAGATTATCAGTTAAGCAAATGGTAGATGTGCATAGCGGTGCTAACCTTTGGGTGGGGCCAGGAATCTCCCAGAATTACAACTGATCTCCAGACTGCAGAGATCAGCTCTCCTAGAGAAAATGGCAGCTTCAGAGGGCAAACACTATGGTATATCATAGATTCTAGATGAAAATTTCCCCCAAATTCTCTCTTCCACAGGCACTGTCCCAAAATCTCCAGGAATTTCCCAGGCTGGAGTTGGCCACCCTAGACTTACACCAAAACGAACATAGCATTTTGTGTGGATTTCGAAGGATTGGTTCCAGACTCATGGGTAGGTTTGCCAGGTGCCCGCTAGTGTTGGGCAAACCCCCGGCAATTGACCCCTCTGCCCGCCGCCCACATGAGGGTCGGCGGGCAAACGTGCACGCGTGCATACCGTGTGTATCACTTCCAGTTTAGAACCGGAAGTTCCGCCTCCCGAGGGGCCTTATACCTCTCAGTTTGAATGGTAAAAGGCCGCTTTACCACTCAAACTAAGAGGTATAAGGCCCCTTGCAATGCGGCCCTTCCGGTTAAATGCAAAAGCCTCCCGCCGGAGGAGAAGAGGGACCTGGCAATGCTACTCATGGGCTCTGTCCGGTTACTGCTGGGCTCCATTCCAGCACACACTGGCTCTGGACCCATTTCACTGTGGACTGTGTGTGGCTGCATCCACATGGGGATTTTTTACCCAGGTGGACCACAGCATACTCCTGCTTTATTGAGGAGCTTATATGTGATTTTGTGCTCTTTCCCATCATGACTCTTGGGGCTCACGGAACTTACCCTTTTAAGCTGGGGCAAAGAAGAAACTCCTTTGCTCCAACTTTAAAAGGAAGTACTGTACCTGCTGCAGGCAGAACCTCCTTGTGAGAGCTCTGCCTGCAGCCAATCTATGGAGGGAATGGAGCTCAGCACCTCCTTCAAAATGGCAGCACTAATTAAGAACTGAGGTGCTGCTCAGCTGTTGGCAGCGGGGAGGGGTTTGCTGGGCTGCAGGAGGGCCCAGCAAGATCCTCATCAAGTCAGCATTTTTGCACCAATGTGACAAGGAAAAAAGAGGGTAGAGAGGGACAGTGCCAACAGCAAGCAGTTCAGGGATGGACGCTGTCCTCACATGTCTCCATCCTGCTGATTTTTGCTTGAGCAGCGGAGGAGAGGGGGAGGGGGTCCCGTCCCTGCTTGGAACCAGCCTATAAATTTACCTGCCCAAGATTTTAATTTTAAAATACCTTGTTTTATTTTGCATAAGAGATCAAGTCATATCACTTTTATTGGGTTTAGCCAAGATTGACAAATACATTTCGCAGTACATTATCAGGAGAATCACCTATAGAAGTAAAAACTTGGAGGGGGGGCATGTTTAAGATGCATCCAGCTCATTCCAATGGCTTTATGTGGTTGCCAAGGAGAGATCCCTAGGGCAGCCCCCTACGACCAAACAAATAATCTCAGGGAAGGAAAAACTTGGAGTCATGGGCTAATAATAGAAAATTCTGAAGGGAGAGACTAATTAACACCCAAGTTTGCACTAGATAAAATATGTTATATGCTCCTGTAACTGTGTTATCACCAGATTTTAAAAACGACATGAGAAAATTGTAATATGAATGAAAATTAAAAATGGTCACTGTGAATAAATGAAGATCAAGCTGGTTCCAGCACTGACTGAGCGGCAGTGTGGAATATTGGCTATTGCAGTCATGGTTGACACATTGACACATTTCCTCTGAGTGAAAAAGACAAGCATCAAATACGCTTGTGGAAAGCTGTCCTGTATTAATTTTCAGAGCAGTATCTGTTCAGAGCCTTGAACTGAAGATGCTCAGAACTGAACTTAGAACCTTCCGCATGCAAACCATGGGGAGGGGCCGTGGCTCAGTTTGTAGAGCATCTGCTTGGCATGCAGAAGGTCCTAGGTTTAATCCCCAACATCTCCAGTTAAAGGGACTAGGCAGGTAGGTGATGTTAAAGACCCCTGCTTGAGACCCTGGAGAGCAGCTGCCAGTCTGAGTAGACAATACTGACCTTGATGGATGTTGGAAGAATTTTCCTTTTGCCCTCTCCCTCGGTCCTTGATGTAAATGGAAAATCTCTGCTAGCCTACTCACCAAAGCTTAGCAAAAACCTTAGTTCGTTGTGCATGGTTCTCTGCCTGCTTCACTTACCAAAAAGCAACCCAGAGAGATCTGGAGAAACACTCTTACACAGCACACAGAACAGATACAGTAAATCATGCAGCTTTATTATACTTACAAGGAAATATAAAGCAAAGAGAAAAAGCAATACTTAACTAAATATATATATATATATATATATGACAGAATATAACAAAACTTACACACATGCAAGACAAACAATTACAGACAAACAATTACAGAGGCCTCTGGGTCAATTCCAGAGAGAGAGATGGCAACAACTGGGAAGCCTGATCTCTTTCCCTAGAATGACAAAATACCAGGATTTTGGGAGGCTCTTTTATAGGTAAAACTGTGGGAGAAAGATTTTTACAACAGCCCTCCTTTCATGTTTTCCCGGAGATAGGCTTGCCATGTTTTTGCTTTGAAGCTTTCTGTTCCCAGAATGTTATTTTCAACAGGGTCTCTGACAATTTGTTTGTTTGTGACAAGTTCCCCCAATTTAGCAGATAGATTGCTGCCGGACCAAATGTTCGTTCTCTCCTTAAACAATTACAAGCATCCTGGTGTGTTTTCTTTTGGGTAACTAGCCTCTAGCCTGCAATTTGCTTTAAGATCAGAGGCCCTAATTGAAAACTGGGGTCAGCTAAAAAGTCAGGTCTTTGTATGGCTATAGGTTATAATATTAAGATATAAGTGTGGTTATTTTTAACCCAAACTCATTTAATATAACCTAATATATTTAATATGAACTAATGTTCAATACAAAAAATTCTCGCGACAATGGACTAAGGGTCTGATTCAGTATAAGGCAGCTTCATGTGTGTTTCTACTGAACCCCTTTTTGCTGAAACTGCTGCCAGCTGCACCCCAGCTTCCATCTCAAAACCCAGACATAAGAGCTGGCACCATCCCTCAGTGTGCCGATGGATATTGATTGATTCTCCTGATGCCTTTAAAAGCAGGCACAGGAGGATACAAGTACCTCTTTTTTCATTTTCTGTCACAAGGTTTATAACAGCTTTGGAGAAGGGATATATATTGAGGTTATTGAGTGAGAGGTTTGCACAGTGCTGCTTCCCCAATCACATTTGCAGTTCTCCCTAGTTATTTTGAAATAAAATCACAGGCATTAGGAGGTGGGGCCACAGAATGCTGGCATTTACGATTGCTGTTTGCTCCTGATTGCAAGGACCCAGGTTGGATAACTTGCACTTAAGGTTCCAGGAATATCAGCCATGGCCACCAGACCTGATATTCACATCAAGTGGAAGCATGTGTAGTTCCTTAAGTAAGTAAGTAAAGGTCCCCTGTGCAAGCACCGGGTCATTCCTGACCCATGGGGTGATGTCACATCCCGACGTTTACTAGGCAGACTTTGTTCACGGGGTGGTTTGCCAGGACCTTCCCCAGTCGTCTTCCCTTTACCCCCAGCAAGCTGGGTACTCATTTTACTGACCTCGGAAGGATGGAAGGCTGAGTCAACCTTGAGCCGGCTACCTGAAACCAAATTCCGTCGAGATTGAACTCAGAGCTTTGGACTGCAATACTGCAGCTTACCACTCGGCGCCAAGGTTCCTTACTTTGGCAAAAAAGGA
This sequence comes from Euleptes europaea, assembly GCF_029931775.1. Lineage (NCBI taxonomy): Eukaryota > Metazoa > Chordata > Lepidosauria > Squamata > Sphaerodactylidae > Euleptes > Euleptes europaea. The sequence continues at coordinate 49,416,463 of NC_079316.1, forward strand.
AAATCATAGTGCAGCCCTAAGCAGAGTCTGACCATTCTAAGCCCATTCACTTCAGTGAACTTTGAGGGGTGCAACTTTGCTTAGGATTGATCTGAATGTATCTTATTTATCTGTTTGTTTATAATTGCAACTAGAGAATTTTTAATTTTATTTATTTCTCCCCACTGAGGTCTCAAAGTGGCAAACATCATTTGCCTCTCCTCCATTTTATCCTCACAACAACCACGTGAGGGTGCTTCTGTGGCAGAGTAGGGATTTGAACTTGGATCCTAATCTGACAAACCACACCTGGCCTCACTTGAAGGCTTGTGGGGCACAGGGTCTAATCCTGTGTCATTGTATTTATATACTTATAAATAACAGATTTTTAAAATTCCTCATGAGTCACCTTGAGCTTATATTTTCAGGGGAAAAGGGGTATCAAAATGATCTCTTACTGGAGGGTTGCTGCGAGGTAGAGTTGGGTGAACCACTCAGGGGGCAGGATGACAAGGAGGATGGTGTTTCTGTACCTTAACAACTGTGAAAATATATTGTTTGGTTTCATTCTTTTTCTGATTCTGGTAGCAGAGGGGGAGAAAATGCCAGTACCTAATTATGACTGGGGAGGTACAACTTATTTTGGTGACTTACCATTAGGATTCCTTTCTTCTGCTTTCCATTCATTCACATGGTGGATCTGTATGGAGGTACAGCTACTCTTCTTATGACATATACTGGAGTATATTTTCTCCTGAAAATTTTGTTATATATCTAAAGAAGACACAAAACAAGAATTTATCTGTAGACTTATTATTTGTTAGTAACTGCAATTTCCCATGCATGTTGTTTTTACATTGGCAATATGTTTTAGTATTTCTTATGGTCCTCTGTTTTGTTTTGTCTGCTTGCATTGAGGAACTGATCTTTTTTTCCCCCTTACCTTATCAAACAACAGGTTCACTAAACCTATTTTTGGGCTGTACCACTTCAAGTATGTGAGACAAAGATTCAGATAATGGCATGCTCCTGGCTACAAAAAGTTCTCTGCACACAGAAAACTAGAGTCCAGAGTGAAGATCTTTCAATCTTTAACTTTTGTCTAGCATACTAGTTTTCTAAAAGCAGGGGATTTGGGGGGGTGTTATGGGAAAATATTCACATGTGATTCATTGCAGCCTACAATGGTTCTGCCCAGAAGCAGGTTTACATTCTTATCTGTCATTTGTGAGATCAGAGTTGGCTTACTTTGGATTATATGAGTGTCATATTTCCATATGCTTAACTTTTGGGAACAGTTAAACCTAAATACAAGTAATGAACACTGTTTTCCCTCAGCCCCTTTAAAATGCCTTCTATTCCTTCTGTCTTGCTCATTCAGTTTACTGTCCTTTCCACCTGCAAAGTTGTATTAAAAATAGTCTGAACTTACAGTTGGCTTGTATTTTGGGAATCAGCTCTTTCTTTCAGCTGTGAATCCCATCTAAGGTCACATTGACAGGATATGCTCCTAGAATTGCTTAGCCTAACGTTATGTAAGGTTTCAAACATTTTCAAGTGCTTTGGAAAAGGAGCGCTTCATTTCTTAGACATTAGTTCTTAAATGCTTGAACATAATGAAAGTGGCGATAGTTATATTTATTTAAGTAAGCATATCTAGGATGTTGGTGTTACAAAGATCTTTAGGGCATTTCAGGTCAGGTTTTTTAAATAGCTGAGTTTTCATCCTATCATTGAATTGGATTAGCCTCTGATCATTTGAAGATTGGCTTAGACTAGTTCTTGTCAACAGTAAGAGAGATGACATATCTATGTTTAGACCAGGGGTGTCAAACATAAGGCCTGGGGGCTGAATCTGGCCCCTAGAGAACTCTTATCCGGCCCACGAGCCAGCCTAGGCAGCCACCCCACCCCCACCCTCGATCTGGGATGTCGAGGCATGGCCCGGCCCAACCAAGTGACATTTGTGTCTTATCCGGCCCTCGTAACAATTGAGTTCGACACCCCTGGTCTAGACGGTACCACTTGAGACTCTGGGTGCAGGGACTTTTATGCATGGCAGAACAATGTCATATAGCTACCATCTACAATCTGAAATGATACCATCCAGGCACAAGTTTAACACTTCATCTGCTGCTTCTCAGAACTTGGCCATGGAGTTTGAGGACAATTAGGAGTTTTTCTAGAATGTTTCTTCAATAACCTACTGTTTATTTATATTAAAGCCTATATGGATATATTAATGTGAATACTGCTCTCAGTTTTTAAGGTGAGAGGTTAATTTCAGGGTAGCATTTCTGTTGTTAGTCTCATCTTTTGGATGTTTTTGCCAACTCTCTCTCTCTCCTACTGTTTGCACAGAAGATGGTGCAAAGGCCAGACTTGGCCACCACATTGATGAAACTGATCCATTCTTTATATTCTTCTGTCTTGATTATCACCTTTAATTTTCCCATATGTTTCCGATCCTTTATTAACCTTATTCCTTAGTGCCACTAGAACGCTTCAAGATGCATTAATCACAAGTACCAAGATGGTACTTGTGTGGATTTATTCTCTACAGAGCATTGCAATTCAGGCACTGGAACACATCTGCTGCTGCTCCTTGCCAGTTTCCTGAAAGTTCAGAGGTCCTATTGGGCATGTGTGGCTTGCCAATCCTACTGAGCGCACATGGCTTGCAACATTGTCTTTAAAGATGCCTGTTGAATGAGCAGAGTAGGATGATTAGCTGCCCTCAAATCTGTCTAAATCCATTTATTTCAACAGGCTTCTGCAGTAGGAAACCTGTGTGCCTTTTACTTCTCTTGCTGTCACCTTGAGCTCTCCCTAGGGTTGCCAATCTCCAGGTGGTGGCAGGAGATCTTCTGCTATTACAACTGATCTCCAGCCGATAGAGATCAGTTCACCTGGAGAAAATGGCCACTTTGGCAATTGCACTCTATGGCAATGAAGTCCCTCCCCTCCCCAAACCCCTCCTTCCTCAGACTCCTCCCCAAAAACCTCCCACCGGTGGCGAAGAGTGACCTGGCATCCCTAGCTCTCCTTAGCATGAGGCCTATAGCTCAAGTGAGAATGAATGGCCAAGGCTACTCTGCCTCATGCCAGGAAGAGAGTGAGAAGCAGGGTTGAGACATTCCTGGAAATTTAGGGGTGCAACCTTGAGAGGGCAAGGTTTGGGCAGGGACCTAAGCAGGGTATAATGCCACACAGTCCACTCTCTAAAGCTGCCTTTTTCTCTATGGGAACTATCTCTGTAGTTTGGAGATCAGTTATAATCTCCAGGCCCCACCTGGAGGTTGGCAACCCTAGAAGGCAACAAGGGACGTAAAGGGTGCTCAGGCTTCCCAGTGTACAAGCCTGTTCCGAGCTAACCAGCATCACTGTGAAATTGTTCTTCACAAGTATCTTAGGATCAGTTAGGATCAGTTAGGTGAGACCCGGGAAAGCCAATGCCAGACAAAGTAGACAGTACAGACCTTGATAGACAAATGGTCTGACTTAATATAGGGCAGCTCATGTGTTCAGATATGTGGTTTTCTACCTCTTGCAGACCAGGATTATACACTGGGAATAAAACAGAGGTGAAATATTGGTCGGGAAGGCCAGTGAATATAACAGCAAAAGGTGGTTTGCACCAAACCAGAAAATAACAGAAGAGTTGCTGCATTTGAGAGAAGGAAGAATTGTGCCAGGGAGTCCAAGGTTCCCATGTTCTTAAAGCACTAAACCTTTGTTTGACATCACAGCCAAAGCAGAAGTTTTGTGATAATGTGACAAATGTTAATTGTTTGTCTGCAGTTGTTTCAATAGAAATGTTGGTTAATGATTATGAACTGGTACTTTCAGAAGAAATGTGGTGCATGACTTCCACACTTGAAAGTAGCTATTGAACATCTCCAAGGCCGAGAAATAATAATTCAGATGGTACCTTATGACTGCAAAATTAAACAAGTTTAGTAGAATGTATGGAAATGTATGCTGGACACATGCACATATGTGAGGATCCATTACTATTTAATTAATTAATTAATTAATTAGAGAAAATATATAACCCTCCTTTCTGTTATTAAAATAACACTCAAAGTTGCTTAGAACAGTAAGAATAAATAAAAAGTAAAAACAAGACAAGCAATGAAAACATGTCAGCTGAAGCTGTACTAAGTAGCTGAAATTAGGAATATATTTGGTATATACCAAATTATCACTATTAATTTATCTAAAAGATATTGAAAAGATGAAGAAGTTGTTGCTAATTTAACTGCAGGAATCTGATTAGGGGATGGGAGGAAGAATGGGCTGAAGGATCTTGCACAGAAAGAAAGATTATTGCACAATAGTCATGTTCTACTACTTATGTTCTGATTGCCTAGTAGACATGATGTCTAAAAGGAATTTCCATTTTCCGAGGCAACTGAATATGTAGTTGCTGTGTGATAACTAAAGGGCATCCATGTCCTGCTTCTGGGAAAGGGCATCTGGCTAGGCACTGTGTGAAACAGGATGCTGGATTAGAGGGATCTTTGGTGTGATCCAACAGAGCTGAATCCCAGCAACCTTTCTCGTCCTTTTACATTTGAAAGAGTAGCTGAAACTGTGCAAGGTAAGGGTAAAATAGCAGCGTGCTGTTCTCTGGGGTGAAAGGGGAACTTGTCTCCTACCTATAGTCCTTTTCAGTTGGTTTCAGGTAGCTGGCTCAAGGTTGACTCAGCCTTCCATTCTTCCGAGGTCGGTGAAATGAGTACTCAGCTTGCTGGGGGGAAAGGGAAGATGACTGGGGAAGGCACTGGCAAACCACCCCGTAAATAAAGTCTGCCTAGTAAACGTCGGGATATGTCGTCACCCCATGGGTCAGGAATGACCTGGTGCTTGCACAGGGGACCTTTACATTTACCTTTTACCTTGTGTACTAGAAGAGTGTAGCATCCCCTCGATATATCCAATTGCCATTTTGTGTGAATAGGGCAGTGCACATATTTTCCAGTTTTGGTACACAGATTAGAAATTCAGGTTTTCTGTGAGTACATATTTGTGCATACTGAAGCTAGAAAATACATGCATTACTGTACATATATGATCTCCTGTTACTTGAGGTAGGAGCATCAAAAATGTAGCAACTGAAAAGGCCTAAGCCTCCTTATTTTAAAGGGCCAGTAGAAGAAGAAGGGCAATACTCTTTCCAACTCAGACTGAATCTGTAAGCCTGCAGTGTCCTTGGGCGGAAAAGGCCATTGTGCAGCTAGAAAGTCTACAAAATTTTGCAATGTTCTGATTTGTGCATTGATTGATAAATGTTGTTCTTAACTGCTTTTTAAAAAATCTGTGATGTTCTATGTATGCTTTTATCGATTTTGATTGCTTTAAGGTCTTTGAAGCAGAAAATACATTTGATATTTATAAACAAATTATATTTAAGTCCAGTTGCACCTTAGTAGCTAGAGTTGCCAGATCCCCCCCTCTCCTCTGGTGGGAGGTTTTTGGGGTGGGGCTGGGGCAACAATGCCCCACGAGTGACGCGATTACATCACTTCCGGGTTTACCCCCAGAAGCACCACATCACAACAGGATGGTTTAGCACTCAAACTCCTAAAATGCTAGCATTTTGGGGGGGGGGGTTGTGTGCTAATGCGTCCTGTTGCAATGCGGACTTCCAGGGGTAAACCCAGAAGTGATGTAATCATGTTGTGTGCAGCCCTGCACGCATGCGATCCCCACTCCGAACCGGCTGATGGATTGGTGGGCAATTGCCCGCCAATCCAAGCAACCTGGCAACCCTATTAGTAGCACCTTAGAGACGAACATGAGTTTTCAAGAGCTTACACCCCAAAATCTTGTGTGTCCCTAATGTGCTACTGGACACGTATCTAGCTGTTCTACTGCAGACAAACATAGCTATCATTTAAAGCAATGTTTACAAAATAAACAAATTGTGGCAAGAGATCTGCTATACTACTCCAGCCATGGTCATTCTAAGGGAAGGAAAACATTGCTGTGGTTAAGAGGAAGGGTGTTACCACTAATTTGCTTGCCTGTGAACAATTCTTACTTGCTCTAAAGAAGTAACAAATTGTACTCCACACAGTGATCTAAACGTGTGGCTGGAAAGGCAAAAACACATCTATGGGATTTCACACTAGCCCAGCAAAGCAGTGGAAAGCAGTTATGCATGCTTAGTTAACTTCCCATAGACTGGAAAACTGATTTTTTTTTCTCTGTATGACTTCCCACTCATTCTCATTGCTGTTTCAGTGCTGGGAATGTTCTCCAGCAATATTTGATGTGTGTACTTTGTGGGGTACTTTCAGGCATCTGAGGGTGTTCCAGTGCAGTATTTCAACAACTTGGATGAACTGATAGAGTTTTACAAAAAAGAGAATATGGGCCTGGTCCGGAGCCTCAAGTACCCAGTCCAACGGGAAGAGGACGAGGCAACAGATGACCCAGATGATTATGTGGGTAAGGAATCAAAAATATGGATTCACATTCTGTGCTTAACCATCATTCTATTTGAAGCATGTTTATCCTGCACTCTCACTCAATGGTCATGAGGTGGATTACAAAAGTAAGATGGCTGATATTAATTTGTGTGAAAATGCACCTTATGAAGACCTGTGCATACATATTCTCAAATAACACCCCCACCACCCAATCCCACCTCCAAAAAACTGTAAACCCTTTACAAAAATGCATAAAAAGAGTCTCACAGAGCTCCTGGGTCATGTTTTTTTCCTTCAATTTTGTGGTAGACTTTGTTTCTGCACGACCTACATTACCTCCGCGTAGTATTTCAGTAGCACCTCTGACGAATGAAGCAAAAGAAGATCCTTCTCCAAATGGAAAAGTAGAAGTGAGCAAACCATCCCTTTCTGAGACTTTGCTCCAAAGATTACAGCACCAGGACACGAGCAGGTGAGCTCCAGCAACTCATTACGTTGGGCAGAAAAGGGTAACAGAACAAAATGTAAACACACACACAAACACACCAGATGTCTTTCTGAAGTAGTGATTCCCTCGAAAGATTCCCCCCCCCAATGGTTCAGAGAAAGGTATCTGAGGGAACGTGAGGCTGCATACAAACATATATTGAGTGGTGATCTCACCTGCATAGGGAGTACTGCAAGAATCATCATATATCATCATCATCATCATCATCTATATCTAATAGTGATGTGTGGTCTCCATCTGAGGATATCTAAATTCATGGATCAGGGCCACATGGACATTAAATAGATTTTCCTGAAAATTTGGGGGACTCCACATTTGCAGAAAAACATGAAATCGTATATAAAAATGAGGGGGTTTAATTTTGCCCAAAAATAATTCCCCCCAAAATTCTGCAGATGCAGACAGTGCACTGTGATTCAAGAGACCTGTCTAGGTGCAAATGAAGCATGTCTGGCTGCCACGGAGGACACTGGCAACCATACTGGGAGCCAGTCCAGGCCTCGCCATGGTGGATGTTGGGAGCTGCTGCAGGTTTGGCCGCAGCAGAGACAAAGAGCTGCTCTGGGTTTGGAGAGGCTCTCAGACACTGCCCCAGGTTTGCAGAAAAATGTAAATGTAAACTTTTTACATGAAAAAATGTAAAAAAAACACAAAATGATAAAAGGAGTGCCTGTAGCTTTGAGAAATTGATTCCCTCAGTGGCAGTTGCTAGGCAACCACAGCATTCCAGGCTGGGCTTCTATTAGTAAAAGGGAGGGGCAGGGGCAGGGTACTTTCCAGGGCTGCTTTGGTCTTTGAGGGAGGACTCATTGAGGCCAGGCCTCACTTGGGTTGCCAGCTCCAAGTTGGGAAATTCTTGGTGATTTGGGGATGGAGTCTGGGGAACGTGGAGGATTGGGGAGGGGAGGGTCCTTAACTGGATATAATGCCATAGAGTCTACCCTCCAAAGCAGCCATTTCCCCCAGGTGGACAGATCTCTGTCATCTGGAGATCAGTTATAATTCTGGGAGAGCTCCATGTCCCACCTGGAGGTTGGCAACCGTAGGCCTGGCAGCATCCCTTGGGGGACTTCATTACCACCTGATTTATATAACTTAACCAGGCCTGGCTGCTTGGTACTCTTCAACAGCAGCCACCTTATGAAATCCAATGTGGTCTACCTCACAGGATTGTTGTGAGGATTAAAAAGGAGGAGAGGATAATAATGTAAATTGCTTTGGTCCTGACTGTGAAGAAAGATGGGGTATAAATGAAGTAAATAAATAATAAATATAATAGCTGGAGATGGGAGGCAGATAAAAGGTAGGTTGGTGAATGACTGAGAAGGAGAGAAGTCCTTGAGGGTTGCCTACCATGCAAGTGGGCCTGGCCCATACAACTGGGCCATAGTTTTCCTAAGCAGAGGCTGCTAGGGGGAGGGAAAGCTTAAGACAGAGGGGCAGATAATTGTAACTTTGCTGTTGGGTGGGAAGGAGAGAATGAAGCAGGAAAAGGGGATAGAATGTGGAGAGGATGTGTGTGTTTTAAGTGCTGTCAAGAATGAGGCCGGGAAAAGGGAGAGGATGTGGGGTTGCCAGGAGGAGGGAAAGGGGAAACAATGTGGGGATGGGGTACAGGGGAAAGTGGTGTGCCCCTGCTCCACAAGTCCCTGAGGGTTCCCTGCTGTACGAGTGACCCTGGCCCAGCAGCCAGCACCACACTACTGGGGCATAGTTTTCCTAGGTAGAGGCTGCTGGGGGGGGGGGTGAGCTGAAGACAGAGGGCAGATAAACATAGGTTGGCTGTTGGGTGGGAAGGAGAGAAGGAGCAGGAAAAGGTGAGAGGCTATGGGGGCTTTCAGGGAAGGGAAAGAGGAAACAGTGAGGGAGGGGGAATGAGATGCCCACTCCTGCAAGTCCTTGTAAGGTTCCCACTTGTCAGTTTTGTCCCCCAGGCTTATTGACATCTACACGAAGCTGCTTGGAGAGCTCTTTCAGAGATCTGGGGCACAGTGCCATCAGTATGCTGATGACGCACACCTCTATCCAGCAAAAATCCAGGGAGGCAGTATAAGTGCTTAACTGGTGCCTGGAGACAGTCGAAAGACTGGATGAGGGTAAATAAGTAGAAATTTAATCCAAGCAAGATGGAACTGCTATGGATGAGGAATAAAACTGATCTAGGAATAGATGTTTCACCTGTTATAGATGAATGGTCTGCCTGAAAGATCAGGTCTGTAGCTTGGGGGTGCTTCCAGGATTCATATGGTCCTGACATATCTCTCCCTCTCCCACCCCCCATTTTAACATCTAGCCTGGTTAAGAGTTGTAGAAAATCTGAAAGCCCGCACATTGTTGTTCTTAATAAAAAGTGTTACATGGTTTTGGATTGAGAGCCAGCATGGTGTAGTAGTTAAGAGAGGTGGTTTGTATCACCCACAAATACATAATAGGTTTGATTCTTCCTTAAGTGGTAGAGAAAGTAGGCATATAAAAACCAACTCTTCTTCTTCCTCCTCTTCCTCTTCTTCTAATGCATCTTTCTGCAACCTCTGATTGCCCAGTGCAGCTTTCCCTCTCATAGCATTTCTGTGAGAGGAGAAGGAGAGCCTGCTGAAATTATCTTTCTGTGCACATATAAAGAGAGAGGAGACCAGCCACACTCATGACTATTACATACACAGAATTGGAACATCTGTTATGCATGATGACAGGTTGGGGCGCAAGGTTACATTGTAGATGACGATTAAATTATCTTGCTAGGAGTTTTCTCAGAAAAGTGTTAGGAGGACTGGTTTTGCGTGGGTTGCAGACAGGAAGAAGGCCTTCCCCCCCCAGGAGGAGTTGTTCACACCTAATGCAGTAATGATTAAAATAAGGAACACAAAAGAGATCTGGTGCCGCATCTAATGGCTACATGAATCAGGAAGTCCCTGGTTCAAATCTTGCTTCTGCAAAAAATAAGGGGAGAAAAAATTCAATTCAGAATAGACTGGGTAACCAGAAAGACTGAAAAAAGGAGGGAAATCCTTAATATACGGGAATATAAATGTCAATGGCAAAAACTCTAAAATTATATTTTTAAAATTTTAATCAAATTATAAATATGAAAAACTGCAAAATACATCACTTTTTGGTTACATACCTTCCCCTAGTGTGAACACATTTTATAGTAAAATTTCATTTGTACACATGGAGATGTCACATTCTTACAATAATCTTTCTATGATAGGTACAATTATAAATAAAATAGAATACATATAAACCAAACCAAACGCGTTTCGGCCATGTGGCCTTCCTCAGTGGTTTAAATTTGTATCCTACACACCATGCAATGTTGTTATTAAAATTACAACATGCTTTTACCTCTTTGTCCTTTTCAATTGTACTGCTGAAACCCTCATTTCCCTCTTTTTTCCCTGTATTCCTCTTATATGGAAAAAAATAAAACTAATAAAAAAAATTACAACATGCCTGGCCAAAGCATTGAACATCCAGATGTAACATTTTTTACATGGACTAGGTATCTTTCTTTGTCGTTGATTAGGACCATTGGAGATAACTTTCCAGATGGCTAATGTTACTGGTCCAAATTTCTCTATAAGCCAGATCAGGATAAAGCATGGCCCAGTGGTGTGTACAGCCACATTCAGGAAACCAAATGCATCAAGTAGTCCCCGTTACTGTTCCATATTTATCCTTTTTTATATTTATACTTGTAATTAATATAGTCAGGCATGCATTTCTCCTCTGACATCTTGCTTCTTTAAATAAAAGATACCAAAAGAGAGGGCTCATTACTGCCACAATTGTGTTCTCCAGCCCTTTCCTCACTCTCCTATTCAATGCTGAAAATGCATAGTGTGTGTGTGTTTTAAGTGCTGTCAAGTCGCTTCCAACTCATGGCGACCCTATGAATGAAAGTCCTCCAAAATGTCCTATCTTTGACAGCCTTGCTCAGGTCTTGCAAAATGAAGGCTGTGGCTTCCTTTATTGAGTCAATCCATCTCTGGTTGGGTCTTCCTCTTTTCCTGCTGCCCTCAACTTTTCCTAGCATGACTGTCTTTTCCAGTGACTCTTGTCGTCTCATGATGTGACCAAAATATGATAGCCTCAGTTTAGTCATTTTAGCTTCTAGGGTCAGTTCAGGCTTGATTTGATGTATAACCCACTGATTTTTTTTTTTTTTTTGGCAGTCCACGGTATCCGTAACACTTCCTCCAACACCACATTTTAAAGGAATCTATTTTCTTCCTATCAGCTTTCTTCACTGTCTAGCTGAAAATGCATATTAGATACAGTATATACAAGTTATCCTTGTCCACATTGAACAGGATAGTTTGCTCCATCTGTCAGAGTTTAGATTGAAAGCCTGATCATCTTCCAAACTGCTTATTTCTTTCACAGTATTCCAGAAGAACATCTCAAACTCATTCAGGATTATTTGCGAATGCATATCACCAGTGATCTTGAGACAGTACAGCTAGGCTCAGGGAATCTCCCTCAGCTGAAGAAACTACTTGCAGTGCTATGCAAAGGACTCTTCAGGTAAACATGAGTTAGTTTGGAGGCATAATTTTATTTGGACATAAATTGGGAACTATGTATGTGTATATGTACGGGCTTGTCTATATTAGTGGTTTTCCTAAGTAGACCTGCCAACCTTGCTGTTTGCAGCCAGATACTGCTTAAAAAAACAACACATAGAGGATAAAGCTGTCTTTGGTTCTGCATCTGGAGATGTTTCTCTTCCCTCAGGCACATTTTAAGAAATTAGGATCCGTTCAAGTTCTCTTGCTACCAGTTTTTAAAACTTCATCCCTACAGAACATTATGTATGGGAGGAGGGACCCTGTATATTCCAGGAATTCTCACTTAGTAGCCAAGACCTAAATTCATGTTTGCAAAGACTGGGCACTGCAGCTAGTGATTTAAAAAACAGTGTGAAATTATTTCATGCTGAGTCCTCTGCACCGGTCAGGAACAGCTCATCCGTCTCACTGTACACTTAGAGATACTTATGACTACAAATATCTTATTTTTATGTTTTCCCCCTTTTTTCCAGTGAGGTGTCTCGAACTCTTCCTTCTCTGGAGTCCATACAGAGGGTATTTGACCAGCAGCTGCCCCCTGGTATCCTTCGACATTCTCAGGTATGGTCTATTGAAAGTGGCAACATGCACTTGGACCAGAGTGAAAGAATCAAACTGTCAGTGGAGGTCAGGGGTGGTCTTAGTGATTCTGGGGCCCTGCACAAAAGTCCAGTATGGGGCCCCATAATCACTGCCACCCAACCACTTCCCCACTCTGCCAGGGCCAAGCAAGGGGTTGCCCCTGTGAGGTGGGTGGGAGCCACTGCTGCTGCTGTAAGCCAGCTGCCCACACCCCAGAGATAGGGCTGCCAGGTCTCTTTGCCACCAGTGGAAGGTTTTTGGGGTGCAGCCTGAGGAGGGCAGGGTTTGGGGAGAAGAGGGACTTCAATGCCATAGAGTCCAATTGCCAAAGTGGCCATTTTCTCCAGGTGAACTGATCTCTGTCGGCTGGAGATCAGTTGTAATAGCAGGAGATCTCCAGCTAGTACCTGGAGGTTGGCAACCCTAGGGCCCCATAATCACTGCCACCCAACCACTTCCCCCTTCTTCCAGGGCCTAGCAAGGGGTGGCCCCTGTGAGGTGGGAGGGAGCTACTGCTGCTGCTGATGGAAGCTAGTTGCCCACACCCCAGAAGGGGTAGGTGGAAGCAGCTGCCACTGCAAGCCTGCTTTCCAATCCTTGACAGGCAAGTGCATGTGGCGGCAGGAGCTTGTTATTTTTCTTTCCTCCCCCCTCCTTCAGGGGGTGGGGTTGTGAGTAGTTGGGGCCCCGCCCAGCATGAGGCCTAGGGCAGCTGCCCTTTTGCCCATCAATGAAGGCCACCCCAGAGTGGATGTGGGGAGTTGCTTAACACCTGGGGACGACCAGTACAAGGTACATTTTCATTTAGCATCTTTCCAGCTTGTTTTTTTGCTCCTGTGTGAGGAGCGCATGTAATACAATCATCTGAGTTATACCACAATGTTTGTCCTCCTTTATCACAGCTGCTTAGGGAAGATGCAGCAAGGTTCCTCAGTGCTTTTGTCAATAACCCAAGGCTGCAAGTCCATCTCTGAATGTATAGTTTCCCATCCCCTTTGTCTTCTGTTAGCCTGTCTTACCCTCCATCAACCCACATAAATCAGGTACCCGAGGCACTTCTGACAGAAGCCTTGAAAGACCTGCCTGTGACACTATAAATGCCACTATTTCAGTTTCTCTGCACGGACCCACAATTACAAACTGCCTTTCCATCACTTGCCAGATTCCTCTGACCAATGCATCAAGTTTGAAATGTGTTGTTTTCCAATGTAACTCTTCAGCATGTTCTGTTAAATTCTGGATTCAACGCTTCTGATTATAGATCTCTGGCTGAGATAATAGAAGGTGTGCTTGTGTTGACTACCCTTTCTGACATTCATGCATGCAGCATAATTCTAAGTTTCCATGGTTTGTGTGTGGGAGGGGGGGGAAGGTTTCCATTTCATTGGTACTTACGCTTTTGTTTTTCTGTGTCATTCTTGCCAGCCGTGTTCTGAAGCCAACCGCTCAAAACTTGGCCAGCTGACCTGTTTGCTCTCTTCCATTGAAGATACGGTATAATGACATTAATAGACTTATCTTGCTCTGTCTTTATCTCCTACGGGCTTTACTTACAAATTTTTTCATCGTTACTTCTATTTTTTTAAATGATAATACTTAGTGAAGGAGATGGGTGGGGACCAAAAACAAGTCATAGGAACACCTGCTGTGAAATTTACTAAAAAGTGTCACTTCTTCTTTCATCCATTTCTCAGGAACTAAGAACTCTCACAATCCACCCCCACATCTAGACTCCTTCCTTTCTAACAACTTGAGGCCAAATTCTCAAGCATCTTCTTCACAGCTATTGAGTTATCAGCCTTTTCTGTCTTAGAGCCCTTTGATGTGTACTAATAAAGTCTGTCATGCAAATACATGGCAAACTCGTGTGTATCTTTAGACACAACTTTATGATAATTTTTGTAACAGAATGCAGCCATTGGGGTTATGATTTAAAGGCAGACTGGCATGAAGGGAAAGGGGTATTTTAAATAACCTTTTCCTGTCCAAAATTTCTTGCCCGAAGCTGCTTTTACCAGTACCCATGAGCCCCGTGGCTCAGAGTGGTAAGCTGCAGTACTGCAGTCCAAGCTCTGCTCATGACCTGAGTTCGATCCCGACGGAAGTCGGTTTCAGGTAGCCGGCTCAAGGTTGACTCAGCCTTCCATTCTTCTGAGGTTGGTAAAATGAGTACTCAGCTTGCTGGGGGTAAAGGGAAGGCACTGGCAAACCACCCTGGAAACAAAGTCTGCCTAGTAAACATCAAGATGTGACGTCACCCCATGGGTCAGTAATGACCCGGTGCTTGCACAGGGGACCTTTACCCTTTACCTTTTATAACATTGCCACACATTCGAATCCACTTTAACTCTTTCCCAAAAACTACATCTCTCACTCTTGTGACTGTAAAGGCTAGATCTGAAGAAACCAAATGGGCAGAAAATAAACTGAGCAAAACCCTGTCAGGGCCAGGCCACACTGATGTTTTGCAAATTTTTAAGGTTTGCATAATTTAAAAAGGAAATAAAGTAAGAAGCAGCTGCCACTGCAAGCCTGCAAGGAAATAAAGTCACAGGCCAAAAGCTCAGGAATGGTCAAAAGGAGATCCCTGTCCGGTCATTATGATGTTGGCGCTCCAATCTTGCATGATGAGAGAGCGTGCTACCTGCAGTTCTCTTGATACAGGCAGTCACCACTTTGTATGAATAGGACAACATGCATATTTTCCAGTTTTGGTGTGCACAAATACGTACTCTCAAACAACTAGGTTGCTGGGTACCCAAGCAGGAAAATATGCATTTGAATGAAATGATTTTCACACGTATCAAGAGAACCATGCATTGTGTGATCTCTCCTTACACGCAGTTGGAGTGCCAAAATTGTAACATCTGAAGAAGACTTAGGCCACAGTAGGAATCTGGAGAAGCAAGAGGCACCAGGAGGAATGGCCCAGAAGATAGCAGTTGTCAAGCAAAGCATGGCCAACGAACATTTATAGCTAGTCCCATCTATGGAGATTACCAGAGGATGGGGTTAAGGTGGAGCCATGGGAAGGTTGCCTCTTCTCTATCCATTTTCTAACAAATTGGCTCAACATGGCAGAGCTAGTATGCATGTCAAAATGTTCTTGTTTAAGGCTGGCTGGCTGATATTACATGCCTTCCTGCTGTTGCTGTCTGGGAATACCAGATTATAGCAGCAAAAGAAAGAGACAGATGACGGTACTGCTTCCCCAACCCCCACCCTCATCAATCTGTGCAATGGAGCCACTTAAGGTCCATGTGAACAGCTCAGATATTAGACTGCAGACTCAACATATTGAAGACAGTATGAGAGAGGCATTGTTATCCATGGTGTATATATTCGTCCTACTTTTGCCTCTGGCAGACATGTTGTGCAAGGTTTTGTATTGGTTCAAAAACCTGAGTGACCAGTGTAACCAAAAAAGAAGCATGTGTTTGCATCCCAGGCCAAGGATGCCTCTTTCAGACTGCTTCATCTATCACTGTCTCCAAATATCCTCCACCAGAATGGATTAATAAGAATCTCTGACTAAATTGGAGTGGCTATTTTTCCTGTATGGTCCATGTATATCTACAATAGAGATTGTCTAAATCTTGGATTATCGCCTTCAATTGAATATTAGGATTATCAAACAGTAATTTAGGTACTTGCATTTTACAGGTGAAGACATTATTAATTGAAGGGCCTGAGGCAACCCATCGACGTTCACTTATCCCTCCTGTAACCTTTGAGGTGAATGTGACTTTTTTAATTAGTATTTATCTGTAGTTATATCAGTAGTTTAGTTTGTATTCAAAGCACCATAAGTGTCAGTATAATATATTTTGGATCTGTGGATGCTGTGCTCACATTTGACAAAAAGAGAAATAATAAATCTGGGGTTGGATCTGGTGTTCTGTCAATATAGAAACTTCCCCATCACAAGCAGCCTCCTGTACCTTATGAGGGCAACACGCAACAGTGTATTGTTGTCAGTTTCCGGGTTGGAAATACCTGGAGATTTTTGGGGTGAAGCCTGAGGAGGGCAGGGTTTGGAGAGGGGAGGGACGTCAATGCCATAGAGTCCAACTGGCAGAGTGGCCATTTTCTCCAGGTGAACTGATCTCTGTCGGCTGGAGATCAGTTGTAATAGCGAGAGATCTCCAGCTACTACCTGGAGGCTGGCAACCCTAAGCCAGTGCTAAATGTTGGGGGATACTGCAGAAGGGGGGAAAGGGTTTGCCTTGAAGAGGGCAGCTTGGGAGGAATAACCCCCTCTCCCTCGTTTGTGAGCAAACCCTCTGCTAGAAGAAGAAGAAGAAAAAGAGTTGGTTTTTATATGCCGACTTTCTCTACCACTTAAGGGAGACTCAAACCGGCTTACAATCACCATCCCTTCCCCTCCCCACAACAGGCACCCTGGTGAGGTAGATGGGGCTGAGAGAGCTCTAAGAGAGCTGTGACTTGCCCAGCTGGCTTAGTGTGTAGGAGTGGGGAAACAAATCCAGTACACCAGATTAGCCTCCCACTCATGTGGAAGAGTGGGGAAGCAAACCTGGTTCTCCAGATCAGAATCCACCGCTCCAAACCACCGCTCTTAACCACTACGCCACACTGGGTTGCACATTACTCCACCCATAGTAAAGGAAGAAAAGGCAATTCCAGCCAGATTCCTTTCCTCACTGCTGCACACTCACTCCTCGGCGCACTGTGACATCCTGGAGGGTTTCCTAACCCTAAGTAGTAGTGTCTGGGTGCTGCACAAAAGGCTGCTGGGGGAGGGGGAGCTGATGAAAAATCATTTCCATTAAGTGGGTCTGTTGATATAACTTTGGATTCAGCCCCTAATTCTAATACACATTTGTCATCTGCTGGCTCCTGGGAAGAGATTTTTATACGTGTACTCTTTTCCTCCTTATATCTTATATTGTATTTTTGAGAAGGGTTTTTGATGTTGTAAGGAACCATGAGAGTCCATCTTGGCTGAAAGGCAAGTTATAACTTTAATTTAAAAGATAATAACCCAATGTTCAACCAACCTTACCTTCTGAATGATGTAGACTTCCACAGAAGAATTTGGAAATATGCATATCTGCTTGTAATAATGTAATGTTGTGTTTTAAGTAATTTCCCTGATATGATAAATATGACATAAATAATGTGTCCCTATTCTAACAGGTAAAAGCAGACTGTCTTGGGATTTCTTCTAAGATACATCTTAAAGTTGATGTTGAGATGGGAAAACTCATTATCAAGAAAGCTAAGGATGGGCCTGAAGACAAGTTCTACAACCACAAGAAAAGTAAGATGCTGGACTCACCATTAATGGGCTGACCTCATTGGCATCCATTGGGGGAGGGACTGTGGCTTGGTGGTTTGCATGCAGAAAGTCCCCCATTCAATTCTTGGCATCCTCAGTTAAAGCATCTCAAGTAGCAGCTTTCTCTACTTGAGACCCTGGACAGCTGCTGCCAATCTCAGTAGGAAATGCTAAAGTAGACGAACCAAAGATCTGATGTGTCACTTTGCTTACATGGTTATAAAGAAGGGAAATGCATACAGTGTCATGTGTGACAACCACTCTTGTGCTTGCTTTGCTATGGGCACCCATATTGGGAATCCACTGCCAACTGCAGCTTTCCAGTATCCGTGCATTTCTGTTTTATCACACATATTAAAATAGACTTGTGTTGTCTTTGCATATACACAGGTGTATGTGTGTAAAGTGCCTTCAAGTCGCAGCCAACTTATGGCAACCCCTTTTTGGGTGTTTTATGGCAAGAGACTAACAGAGGTGGTTTGCCAGTGCCTGCCTTTGCACAGCAACCCTGGTATTCCTTGGTGGTCTCCCATCCAAATACTAACCAGGGCTGACCCTGCTTAGCTTCTGAGATCTGATGAGATCTGGGCCATCCAGGTCAGGACTTATACACAGGTACACCCCTGAAAATAATATGTAATAAGTGAAGCAGGCTCAAAATCAGTTTCCAAGTCTAGCCCCATTATAGATGGTTACTTTGACTGAGTGCCTGCAAGGAGAGAAGCAAGTTGTGGATATAAGGTTTCCCCACCAGACAGGCACAAAGATGGACTCATCATACTAATACAGGAATAAACACCATCCTGCATTACACAAGAGTTAGTTTGGAGAAGAAATGTGTTTTTCTACTTCTGTTGGCTGCTTCATCATAGGAGAGAAGGGGGCAGGAGGCGTTCTGAATATTCGGCTGCATCTGCACGGTGGCAGTTCTCTGTTGTGGGTTCATTGCTGCTGCAAAGGCAAAGGCAGCAGGAAAGCCTTTGCATCCATGAGCCAGCAGTTGGCTTTTGCCAGCTTTTGTTTGTTTGTTTGTTTAAACCCTCTGGTAGTACAGGGGAGGAAATGGCAGCTGCAAGGTGTTACAGCTATAAAACCCTGCCGATGTGGACAGGAGGTGCGAAAATGTGCACCTTCCCATTGAAATAGTATACAAACCTGCTTAGACTGCGGATCTTTCAGGAAAGATCACAGCAAAACACATTTGGGGAAGAATAAAACAGGGGAAGCCTTGGAAATTGGATGATGAGAGGATGGCATCCTGTGGATGCTCCAAATGAACCCGCTCCAATCTGAGAGCCAAAGCAGAGCAAAACAGCTGTACAGATGCAATATCACTGGTGGGGGGGGGTTCCAGTTGCAAGCGTTACAAGGTTATCCATATCTGTTATATTCAAATTTCAATTAGTAATTTGGGTTTTGCAACCAGGAAAACTATATTGGAGCTCCTAGGGGACAGTCTCTAGGGGATGTGGCTTTTGGGCAGCCAAAACACTAATTTGAGATGCTGCAGTATCCCAGCTTCCTGTTTTCACAGTGCTTCTCATGTACCGACAGCTACTTGATTAAGGTTATATAGCGCACAAGCAGATTTGTGAGTGAGCAATACTTTATAGGAAGCTGTAAGGGATTATCTTCACAATGATTTGGGCCTATTTCAAGATATACATATTTGGGCCTATTTCAAGGTATACATGTATTTAAAACCTAGGTCCCCACTCATGCTGCATCTGCACTTTTTAATAAAATAGGGAACTAGGACTGCAAATAAGGAACTGGGAGCCAACTTATTCTTCTGTGGTTCAGAGCAATGTTTCCTTTCCCACCTTGCAGACAGCCACGACGTTGCTGATTAGAAATAACTTTAGGCTGTCTACCAGTTCCTCTACTTTATAACTGCACCATGTGAAAGCAGTCTTAACTGCCAGGCAGTTTTGAAATGAGATGAATGTGCATCTAGGGTACATCCAGCCTATGATGTTCATCTATATATCTGGCTTCATCCTGCATAGGTCTGCTACCCAGTCCTATTTTCCACAACTGGTTCTGAGTCAAGATCTGTCCTCGATTCGTACTGCAAGTTAGCAGGAGTGGTGGGGCCAGTGAATTCAGTTTGCGTTACAGGGTTCATATTTTAAAGCGTGCTTGTTGAAGAGACCCACTTATTTTATTTCCCACATTTCCTCTTTAGCATACAACTACTTACACAAGAGCATAGCAAATTCTTTGTAGTGTTTTCATATTTGATGCTCACTGTGATTGATTGTATTTGTGTACCTATAATCTACAAGTAAAGCCAACATTGGCTAGAATGAACATATGATTTAAAAATGGCTGCCTTCAGCTTTCTACTCTGCGTCAACAATATTCACAAATGACGGTTTCCACACTGAAAGGTGTTCTAAGAGTGGCACTTGGTGAAATGCCCAGTAAATTTTCTTGTCAGCACAGCAATTTTGTCAGAGCCTGTTTGTAGTGGTACAGTGTTTGCTACCCAGCAGTCTTTCCTCAGCAGCTCAAACTATTTCATTTTTCTTTCTCTGCCTGAAATCTCCTCTTTGTTTCTTTGGCAGAGCATATATTTCCATTCCTTTCTTCATAATTTCACTTTCTCTTATCTTTTCCCTTTGTCTTATTCTCCTCTTATTCACCTATGTTCTTTGTATGCCCTTTCCAATATAATTATGACAGATTTTCCCCCCTACACATCCAGTCTAATATAGCTTCATTCCATTATCTTCCATAGGATAAGACACGTTTTTTCCTTGGAAAGGCTGTGCAATATCATTCCCTCTGTCGCAATTCTTAAAGCTTTTGTTGGGTGAGATTGCGGCTGTCCCTGGTGACTGCTGCATTCAAACTGTTAGGTCAGACAGTACAAGAAACCAACAAAGGCAAACAAATTCTTATGATGTAGGAATTCATACAACATAGCTGCACAATGGTCTGTATTTTCACACATGCAACTTTTTTCTACCATGCATTCTTATATGGGGTAAAGATGGCGGGCTTTACCAACTGACAAAATTCCCGTGTGCTTGAATACCCAACAGTCATATTTCCTACATGGTCTGTACTGTTAATCTGTGGCTGGTTACACTGAGTGGGGAAATTATGCATGCCCATTTCCAGGTGTTGGGGGTCCTCAGCAGAGAGTGCCCAGGGGCCCTCCTGCCCTTCTTTGCCCATTACCAGACCACCTGCTCATTATTGCCTTCCAGCCTTCCAATCCATGTGCCCCACCATCTGCCTATGCATCCTTCCCCTACCAGCTTGCAAACCCTGCCATTGCCTGTGCTCACAGCCACCTGTTCACACATTCCCCAACAATGCTTGGCAGCACATGCAGCCAAGAACACAGGTGCACTCAAGAGCATGGGCAGAGAAAGGCATGTAGGTAGGGGGCAGGGACGTGTGCAGGTGGGAGGTTGGCAGCAGTGGGCCCCACTAGAAGCCCTGGACTCTGGCAGCTGCCCCACCTCAGGGTTCACTGGCACCAGCCCTGAAGTTACTCCCTGAACAGCAGAGTTTCAAGCCTTCCTTTAAAGAATCGGTTGGGCCTACCAATCATTTTAATTTCCTCCTTCTCGTTACAGACTTAAAAAAAATTAAAATTAATGTTCCAAACAGAAAACCATTACCCAAACAAACAACAATAACAACACTTCCATCTCCCCCGTCATACTGTTCCTAGGGGTCCCTTGTCCCCCAGGAGCAGCATTTCCGCGGGCATTTTCAGCAGGATCCAAACCTTTGTCTTTCCTGTTTTTATCGATGATTTTCAGATTTCATCATAAAAAGGTAAAGGTCCCCTGTGCAAGCACCAGGTCATTCCTGACCCATGGGGTGACGTCACATCCCGACATTTTCTAGGCAGACTTTGTTTACGGGGTGGTTTGCCAGTGCCTTCCCCAGTCATCTTCCCCTTACCCCCAGCAAGCTGGGTACTCATTTTACTGACCTTGGAAGGATGGAAGGCTGAGTCAGCCTTGAGCTGGTTACCTGAAACCGACTTCTGTCGGGATCGAACTTAGGTCAGGAGCAGAGCTTGGACTGCAATATTGCAGCTTACCACTCTGCGCCATGGGGCTCTTCTTCACCATAAAGAATACTGTTTATATACCTTGAAAAATTTAAACTTTTGCTATTTTTGTGAAGCTGTAAAAAGAAATTTTAAAAGAGTTTTTTAAATGAACCTTTGGGGGCCTTTTTTGTAATTTTTTTCATTTCATTGAGGTGATGCACATGTTCACCGAAATGAGACAGCGTTATTTTTTTTTTAAAGCAAGATGCTCTTGAGTAAAGATAATTTACATGGCTGATTTAAATTACATTCAATGGGGCCTTGTTTTAAACTTCCATGTATCTACTTCTGCATACAAAGAAAAAGGAAGTCGTGACAAAATGGACGGATAGGTAGAGTTAATGTCTTCACACCATAGCAACAGAATGAGGCAGTGATTGGGGGTGAAGCAGCAGCAACGGCAGACTATTAGAAAACTGGACACAGTTGTATATATTGCAGCACTTCAACATACATTTAAGAACACAGCAAACTTCCTCACAATTCCCACATGATAAGGCGGTCATTTGTATTCACCCAAGCTTAGCTGAGAAAGCATTCTCTTTTCAGTTAGGTTACTAGCAATAGTTGCTGCCAGTGCAGATGGAAAAAAAATTATTTTCAGCACTGGTTTATCTTTCATCTCCCTCTCAGGAACAGGAGGTTAAATTGTGGTCGCCTTAGGAAAAAAGGGAGGACAGACTTATTTTGGGAAATCCATAGGGACTGGATGAATCCAGGCATAGTGGCAATATTTTTTCTTATTTTATCTTGCTTATATTAACCCTGCTTTCAAGCTGTAAATATCACCCAGGGTGGAAGCTCCCTTCTCGAATATACCTGCATGTTATTTCTGCTGAATGTATGCCTCCATTTCACCACACCTCTTAGTTTCATAAATCATAAATAGGTCATGTAACATGAGGAGAAGGCAGAACTGCCAAGAAAAGTGCTTACAACACTGTGATGTCCTGTTTAGTAGCCTGGCTACTCCTGAACCCTTTTGTTCTAGCCAACTATGTCTTTTCTGAAGAAAATTAATATTAAATAGGCATTCCCCTACTAAAAATACTCTAAAATGCACATCCCACAGAACCCATTTGTCAACAGCTGTTATATAAGATGCGTTGAAGGATTGAAAACGGGAGCAGAAATCCATGCAAGGACTAGCCATAATTAAACTTTCTTCCTGTAAGGAGGAGATAGTTTTAAGTGAAATGGGAAAATCTGTGTCTCTTGACTCAGAACCAGTTGTGAAAGATAAAAATGGAAGCATTTCCGAAAGTCTACTCACACAGGGAGTATGGTTGGAAGAGACCCCTCCAAAATGGTCCAGTTTTTTTTTATAAGCACATCCTCTGGATAGGTAATTCCATTTACAGGGGTTTGTGTCAGGTAGGGTTGCCAACTTCCAGGTACTAGCTGGAGATCTCCTTCTATTACCAATGATCTCCAGCCAATCGAGATCAGTTCACCTGGAGAAAATGGCCGCTTTGGTAATTGGACACTATGGCATTGAAGTCCCTCCCCTCTCCAAACCCTGCCTTCCTCAAGCTCTGCCCCCAAAACCTCCCGCTGGCGGCGGCGGGGGACCTGGCAATCCTAGTGTCAGGTTGGATTACAAGTGCCCTATTATGATCAGAGAAGCATCCTCTTGTTGCCATGTCTAAGAAGTACATTTCCTCAGACTGCTTTTAGCTAAAAAAACAAGGACAAAAAGTAGAAGCCTGAGCTAGACAAGCATGGTTTGTCCCTATGAAGAGCCAACAGATCTGCTCATTAAATTACAACATTCATTCAGCCTCAATGTTGTTTTAAGCAAGTGATTATAGAAATTCGTAGGGCTGCCATGTAGTAATGCTGTTGCAATAGTAGAGAAATACCTGTTTGAACAACTGAATGATTTCCTGGTTCATTTAAAACTTTCTCCCTACGGTGAAGGAAATGACGTGTAAACCTGGGGCCCAAACTTTTCCCCACTCCACCACAAGGACATGTCCCTTGAGCAAGCCTCAGGTTACATAATATTTTATAGTGAAGAGTGATATGAACAATATGAAGGTGGATAAACAGACTTGGTAAAAACTTGGGGCAACACCAGCAATGACAAAAAGTAGTCATCATGGCTGTCAGTTTATTTTATTCTATTAAATTAATGTTTTTTTAACTCTACCTCCTCACCTTATAATATTAGGAACAATGAGTGTCCAAATTGTCCTCCAAGCTTGTAACATACTGACAGGATACAGGAATCAATGTCTTTCAGCACATAATTCCCAAGAAATCAGCAGCTATTTATAAGTAAAACATTTGCTAATAATGTGGTCATCTAGAGGCTACCTTGCTAGAAGCCTGTCTGTGTTGTTTTATTTCTAATTGCTGGGAGTCTGGAATATGAATTGATTCCTGTGCTGAAATGCAGGAGCTCATTGACTCTCCCTTCTGCTGATTTGGGGGATATACACATCAGTGCTGTTCCTAATAACCAAGTTGACTTTTATAAATCAGGGACTCTTTCACGCCCTCATATCACAATGAGGAAAAGGTAAAGTGACATGTAGACATTTTGAGCAGTAGAAGTCAGGATTTCTTCTGATTGGGTTTCTCCCAAGTTTAATGAGCAGAAACTGTTCTAGAAACAGAGAGGCTTCAGCCAAAACAGGCTTACCCCTCCAGGCTCAGTCTTGAGTTGCTGTCAAGTTTGTTTGTTACTCTAGCTTCATTTATCATAGACCAGGAGGCTTATATATGAGAATGGGGGTTCATGCGTCGGTAAGAAATTTTGAATTTGTGAGGACCAGTATTTACGGATATCTGTTCATATAAAACTTGGTAATTTATATGAACAGATATTTGTAAACACTGGTCCTCACAAATTCAAAATTTGTGCCACCTAAACTGGTTTCCTCTCACCTCTATTTAGTTCTACAGCTCATCAAGTCTCAGAAGTTCCCTAACAAGCTGGTGATTGTCCTGGAGACAGAAAAAGAGAAAACACAGAGAAAAGAATATGTATTTGCTGACTCCAAGGTAAATTTCCCACAATGTAAACCACAATTATTCCAAGTCTGAGGTTATCACTGACTATCTCATTGTATCACAGGATACACAAAGGGCCAGTTCATGAGGCCTTTGATTTGGTTATCCTTCCAAGTTTGGTTAGAGCTTGGAGGGTTTGTGACAATATATTTCAAGATGTTACTTCCTGAAGAGAAATGTGGGCATCTTTGTGAGGCTATTTTCCAGCAGGCGGAAAGATTACCTGAGCAACTTTGCATATGCCGTGCATCTCATTTAAGCAGAGCTGCTATATGGACAAAACAGCTGGACGCACAATGCTGACATGCTAGAGATGGATGATACACTGGCATGCTAGTAGCCCCTTGCATGAGAGGTGCAGACATGCACAGTGGGCCCAGTTTTAATGAGATTCTGGACATGGGGCAAAGTCACAGAAATAAGTTCTTCTGTCCTGCCAGTGTCACATTTAAATCAGAACTATGTCTGTGCTTTTGCACAAATTTAAGGTGTTTAAAAAAAGATTTTCAACTGCTGTGTGAAAATGAAGTAGGGATATATTCAGGGCACATCTTGCAAACTCAAAAGAGTCTTGACAAAGACCACCGCAACAGCACACTGACAGTAGTGGTTCTGTTAATCTGCAACGATGGGTACAAGAAAAGTGGCAGGTTAGGTCATTCATTGTAACGGATTAAAGAAGGTAAAGGCAAGCTTCAGCTCTGGAGCTATTTAGCAAAGAATGTTTCAGCAATCTTCATTCTTGGCATCGCTGAAGTAGCTGTTTGCAGAGAAAGGACTACAGCTAATTTGTACCTAAATGTTTTCATATCTAGCCATATTTAGCCTATTCACTAGCTTCATAATAAACAGAAAACTCAAATGTTAAACAAATGGGTAAACTGACAGAAAAGGTTCTGCAACATTTGAAAGCCTCCTCCATGATATGACTGGCTTATATGGAGAGGTTCCACACCAGCATTTCAAAGTCATAGTTGCATAGCATGCCATTGTGTGGAAACTATTTTCCACCAGCCTCTGTGTAACAAGCGAAGGGATTTGCTCATTAGCATCTACGTTTCCTTTTCTTTGCTCCTCTGTTTTCAGAAGAGAGAAGGCTTCTGCCAGCTTCTGCAGCAAATGAAGAATAAGCATTCTGAACAACCAGAGCCTGACATGATCACCGTCTTCATTGGGACCTGGAACATGGGTATAACTTTCCATTATGTGCCCAAGACTTGCTGTTCCAATTTCTCCAACTTTGGACTCAATGGATTGGCTCCAGACTAAATTTGCTGTTCATGCAAGGCCCTTCAGTCAGTGGAAATTACCACACCCCTTCCTTAGTAGAAAACTTAATCTGGATCTAACCCAATACGTTTTTACAGCAAAAAAGAAAGATGAGAGACTAGGCATATCTTTGGATCGACACAACCAATTTTACTCAGTACAGTCCAAATAAATGTAAGAAAGAAAGAAAATAAACACATTGTGGGTGAGTCCTGATTCGCTGGGCTGGCTAACCTAGGCCCAGGCTGCAAGCCATAGACTAAGTGCCAAGGACAAAGAGCCCTTAAGCTCACTCCCAAAAGAATCATCAGATAGGCAGATTCATCTATGATTTTGATTCCTTTCCTGAAAATGTTTTGTGTTTTAAAAACTGTGGGGCCTAACGCACTCAGTATATACTATGTTTAAAAAAACGTGTTATCCAGGTTAGATCGCACCTCAGACCTCCCATTTCTGCTTGGAAATGCTTTGGAAGCGCCAGACATCTGTTTTCCCCCAAAATGCCTATACCATGATGTATTTCGTTATGTCGTTTGAAAACCGGCAATCCAAGGGGTGCGTTCAGTTACATATGCTATTCAGTTCTCCTCCCCTCTTTTTGCAACACCCAATGAAAAGCCTTTCTCCTCCCATACCACCTTCCCCTCCCCTCCTGTTTGCATCCACCAATCATTATTGTTACTTAATCCCCCCCCAAGTGCTTGTGGTCTTACAAAGGAACATGGGAATGTTGGAACATTAGATCAACCATTGTTATTTGTGCAGGGTCCCAATCAAACATTTCCCTCATATGGAATGTCCTTGAAGTGGATTTTGTAAACGGTTCGTGGACTTGAGGGGGAAGGAATGCAGAGGAGGGCGAGGGCTGGAAAAGTAGCGAAATTGCTGCGAGCGGCAGATGGGGGGAGGGGGAAGCAGGAGGAAGGGAGAGAGACTGAGGGATAGAGAGAGCGCCCACGCACACACACAAGTCAGGGCTCTGTTCCTCCCTTTGAGAGCGTGCCTCCCTGCTCTCAAAAAATTTTTTTTTAATGTGCTCGTCCCAACGAAAAAATGCAAGATTGTTGGACCAACGCCCGAAAAGACGGCAGCTCTGTGATTACCACCGTGCAAGGAACGGCTCATTTTGTTTTTTGGGGGGGGGAATGCCTGCATAGGTTGTGATTAGGGTTTCCCTGCCGTGCAAATGAGGCAATTCTTAATGGCGTACAACGCTCCTTCGGATCAATGATATTGTGCATGCGTGGGGGGGGAAAAGGGGCGGGGAGGCAGGGAAGCATCAGCAATGTAGACATGACGCAGTGCTCCCCCACACTCCTCCTTTCGATATGATGATATGACGATAAACAGTCTTGGGAACAGTCTTAACAGGCACTGTGCGATCGGAAATGAAGAATACGCATCCAAAACACACACACCGAACACGATGATAACATGATGTAAATTGTTGGTGCGATAAGCCTTTGTGTGACTGAGAATTCAACAGGGACAGCTTCATGTCATTCCGTTATGTAAAAGCTGTCCCACTTGCCTCTGTTAGAGGCACAGGAGCTTCCTTCAAAAAAGGAAGGTCTGTCAGGAAACCTGTCCATTAGGTTTCTATTTTTCAAGAGATGAAATGTGAACAGTTATCAGTAACTCTTGAAAACAACAAAAGTTATTTCTACACATCTAGAATTCTGTACATGCAGAAGCAGGTATCTTCAGGGTTGATGTAAAATTTGATGAGTTCATTTTGGTTTTGGATTTGCCAATCCAGGTGACGCTCCTCCTCCAAAGAAGATCACCTCCTGGTTTCTCTCCAAGGGGCAGGGGAAGACCCGAGATGACACAGCTGACTATATTCCACATGATATCTATGTAATCGGAACACAGGAAGATTCCCTGGGAGACAGAGAATGGCAAGAAATCCTAAGACAATCCTTGCAGGAGATTACCAGCATCAGCTTTAAAGTGGTAAGGAATTTTTTTTCTGCTGATGCTGAAAGCTCAAAGAAAAAACATTTCTTGAAAGAAGATGTGGATGTTTCTGAAAGATATTGTGCATACCAGCTATATTATGCACTGTCAGCGTGGGCTACTTCTTATATAAGTAGTAATTGACAATGAATAGCAATGGTCAAGGTTGCTGATGCCATCCATAATTTATAGCATTAAAATGCAGTTTCAGTATTATGGAGATAACACAATTCTTCACATGAATCAACCTGGTTCCACTTATGAGTATGTATGGTGCATAGAAGATCAGGAAACATCCTGCATACACACACACACACACACACACACATCAGTTTCCATTCCATAGTTTGTTTATGTACACAATGAAATATCAGTAGACATTTGGCGGATTCATTCCTAGAGAACATTTAAAACTAGAAGCATATTGTGGATTTAGTACAGGACTAGGACTCTACTTGTTATAGTACAGATATCATAAATCTAGGCTATATCATAGCTCAGCCACATGGAAGTACATGACAGCTGATTTCTTGTTTCCTGATCAGATAGCAATCCATACCCTCTGGAACATCAGGATTGTTGTCCTGGCCAAGCCAGAACATGAGCATCGCATAAGCCACCTCTGCATAGACAATGTGAAGACAGGAATTGCAAACAGATTGGGTAAGGTTTGGACGAAACATACCTAACAGATGATCCTATCACAATCTCCAGAGGTAACAAATACAGAGAGTCATCCTCATTGGCCACTTCACAGCTATGGAACCCTCTCTCTTTGGAGATGCATGAGAGCCCAAGCATCTTTTTAACATTGTTCTGTTTGGGCTTGTTTAGCAAGCTCATAGAACGACAGTGCAGTCCGAAGCAGAATTATACCCTTCTACATCCCTTGAACTCAATGGACTTTTATGGGTTGATTCACATGTTAACAAAGAATGCACAGGCTGGGTCTGGAGTCCTCACCTGTGTAACAGTCAAATGTGAATTGCAGGTTCTTTTCAGTTCCCACGTGATGTGTGGTGCCTGATTTGGATTGGTACCGTGGCACAAAGGGGGAAGTTGCTTCAGCCTCCTCCCTCATTTTTCTCACCTCAAAAGTTCTGAAGGGGGCATTATTTAGTGCATGGGGATACACATGTACACTGGGATATATGTGGGTTTCCCAAGAGGACCAAATAGCACCCCCTCAGGTCACAAACATATCACTGGGTGGGGGAGCTGATGGCCTTATTCCACACACGACATGGTCATGGTCCGAATGAGACACTGCTGCACCCACTGGACCTGATATGAACATGCAGCTCTTGTCTGCCAGGTGGTCCAGGGTGGCAGTACTGGCCCACCAATGAAAACAGAGGTTTTTCCATCTGCTAATAAAGCCTTAACAGGAAGGACAGATAGCAAAGGGAAATTTAGCTTTCACTTCTCCTTTCTAAGTTTCTTGAAGAAAATCTTCCATAGTACTCTGTATTACATATGTTAATTTCTCCTGTTCTGAATCTCTCTCCTCCGCATCCTCCATGCCACTTAAGAAGTGTTTTGTTCTTTATTGTCTTAGGCTGGGGGTGGATTGATTTCTTGATATCTTTGCTTTTTGTTTTGTCCCCCCCCCCAAATCAGGCAATAAAGGAGCTGTGGGGGTGTCATTCATGTTTAATGGAACCTCATTTGGTTTTGTGAACAGCCATCTGACTTCAGGAAGTGAAAAGAAACACAGGTAAGAATAATTATTGCCTTTCTGAGGACCATGAGGCAGAGTTGTCTTGTGGCTGATAAGAGCCTCTTTATCAGTACCTCTCCAAGTCGGATGACTGATCTTGGCCTTTCTAGAGGGTTGCCAACCTCCAGGTGGTGACTGGAGATCTCCTGCTGTTACAACTGATCTTCAGGCGACTGAGATCAGTTCACCTGGAGAAAATGGCTGCTTTGGAAGGTGGACTCTATGGCATTATATCCCACTGAAGTCCCTCCCCTCCCCAAACCCCACCCTCATCAGGTTCCACCCCCCAAAATCTCCAGGTATTTCCCAATCTGGAGTTGACAACCCTACTTGGGAAGTGGGCAGGTAACATGGGCAGGAAGGTATGCTCAGAGAGTAGGTATAATTCTTTTATCTTCCTCAAAGAAGAATAGGTTCAACTAGCTACCAAGGATTTTTCTTTCTTTCTTTACTCTTTCTTTCTGCCGTAGAGAATGATGATTTTTATATCTACAAGAATGGGAGTGCTGTGTGCAGGAGACATTGGATGCATGGTGGGACCCAGATAAGTGCTATCTAGGCATCAGGAAATGGAAGCTAAGCTGAACTGCATTCTTAGGAAGTCTCTGTGGAATATGGAGCACATGGAACATATTCAAAAAGCTACTCATGTGCCAGTGGGCAGGGGTTCTTTATCCTGGCCCAGCAGGATTTGATGCAAGGTTGTAGTCTACTCTACGATGTAAGCAAAGATATCAAAGCTTGGCCTGGGTGCACAGGGACCTTAAACTTGCCTTAAGAGGCAGGTCAAGAGAGGAATACTAGACCTGGTACACAGCATCTTTCCACTAGTATCTGCAGCCTCTCACACACTCACACATCTTGTTTTGGCAGCTACCATTATAAAATCTCTTAATTTAAAAAACAGAATAGGTAAAAAAAAGTTTTGTTGTTGCCATCGTTCATTTACTAACATTCCAGGAGAACTATGGTAGAGGGGCTTTAATTATTTGTTGTATTGTTTGTTTTGTTATTTTTTAGATATATAATCTTCTGTATGGTGTGGTCTTCAGAAATGAAAATCACATACAGATGTAAAATCAGAGGAAATGAGAGTTGTGCAAAATTACAGTTCTTTTCCTTTCCCCCATATATCCCAATTTAGCTTCCTGCAGCAGTTAAAAATTCCCATGGCAACACAATGCTGCAGGGTCTTTCTTCTGTCCCCCCATGCATCCTCATTGCTTTCAGGGTGGTCCCTACTGGGCACTATGCTGTTCTTTTATATTGCATGTGTGCCTGTTTTCCACACAGACATAATTTAATGCAGTATCTCTAAGGGCAGATAACATTCCTGATTACTTCTCCCTTTGCCATCGTATGGAACATCATCATGTTTTCCAATCAGAATATACAAGCAAATCAATATGTGTGCATGCACTCACACATATATACCTGTGCAGTATAATTTTGGTTGCCACTTTTGACCCACTCAAGCAAAGATTGAGGGCAGTCTTGCTGTTTCAAGAACCTTGGATTGTGTAGACATGATAACTTTTCAGATACTTTGAAACAATATTACAGACCTGCCATAGATCAAGAAACAAACATTCATTGTGTGTGTGTGTGCGCGCGCGCGCGCGCGTGTGAGCAAGTGAGCAAGAGAGAGTACATGCACACTCATGCTGCTATGGGCTTACGTCTAATTGGTTTTGCAAGTTTTGTACAAATGTAAGCTGTATTATGGGTACATATGGGAAACAAAAATAGGGTTGCTTCCTAGTTTTTCTAGACAAAACTTGATGTTTTTCTTTGCTTTGGCTTCCAAACTGGAGTACCTTTTGGGGAGGGGGGAGCATCCACACATCATCATCCTGTAATAGTACTCCATTCATCTTTCCCCATTCTCAGCATGCTCTTTCCCAAACCTCCTTGTCTGCAATCATTTTGGGAGGAGCACAGCCCATAAATGGTACTCACTCTCTGGACACGAAGGTCTGACCTGCATTGGCACCATTTATACTTTATGTGGCCATTTTCTCCAGTGTGCCACTGGAGGAGTATTTAACCCCTATAGCACTATAACACTATAATGCTTTAGTGATTACCATTTTAAAAGCCCCCCAAAAGCCCTCTGATCACACAGTGGGAGGGAAATGGTAATTAGCAGGGAAAATGGTAATTAAAGGAGCAGAAACTCTGTTGTAGAAGCTCTGATGCCAATGTACATGCCTCTGCATCCTCGCCATGTGGATTCAGCCTGGCTCCTAGCTACACAATAAGCACCTCTGTTGTTGATTATGTACAGGTGTTGTGGGCACCTGTTATATAGTACTCATGGTGAATATCACATGGGTACATGTCAACAGCAGTTTTTAAGTTTATTGATATGTGTGTGTGTGTGTGTGTGTGTGTGTATCATACAGTGAAGGCAGTGTATATACTTGTTGAAATATTCAGGTAGTCATTTAAAAGATTTTTTAAAATAGCACAAGGCTTCTTTCTCTTCCAGTCATTTAAAAAATGTGTTTAATTTTTTCTGTATACATTCTTGTTTAGCAATGTGTGCCTTCTTCTTCTTGCAGACCAGTTATTTTCTTTTAATTTCCTAAAGCTTGAAACCAAATAGACCAGAAGCTGCCTGCCATCTGGTCTAGTCACCATTTCATCAGGCCGTTGATTTGTATAGGGTAAAGTCAGGGAAGCAGAGTTGTCCTTCAGGATTAAGGAAAAGGAAAACAGAGTGAGCCAGGGCCATTTTGTCCCGCAGCCAATCTTGTACTTTTCTCATTTACATACAGATCCCAAGCTGCCAGTGTTGGATGAAGTAGAGCTAAGGAATGTCACTGCAGAAATCATCAGAGGTCTAGCCATCACCTTTGTGAGGCTAGGGATGCAGCTAGATCCAAGGCTGGGAAGGATCATGCCTGATCCTTCCCTGATCATGAATCATGACCTGAATTATGACTCATCACTTGATTCTCTCCACCCTGCCACACACATATGCTGTCTCTAGGTACCTGTTTTTGCTGCTGCTGCTGCTGCTACTATTTGGTGAGATACTGCAATAAAACGGCATATTGAACATCTTTCTTTTTGTTATTAGGCGAAACCAGAACTACACAAGTATTCTGCGCTTTCTGCAAGTGGGTGATAAGAAGCTGAGTCCATTTAACATCACTCATCGCTTTACTCATCTCTTCTGGATGGGAGACCTCAACTACCGCTTAGAGTTGCCTCCAGTGGTTAGAGGACCTCTTTTGCTTCCCTAATAAGCAATAATAGTGTTCATACAGAGCTTTTTTTAATGTTCAGAGTGCTTCACATACATTGTCTTGGTAATCCATACAACAACCTGTAAGTCATTCCAGTATCATTAGCCGCTGTGTGGCAAACGTAAGGATGGAGGCCATGAGGCTACTGACATCTTGGTGAGTTCATGGCTGAGGTAAGATCTGAACCAGGACCATTCTGAATTACAGCTTTCTTTGCCAAATCTCATAAAGAAAGTGTAGAAATGAGATGGAATAACCCAAAGTGACAATGAAAGCTGGATGGAGGACTTGAGAACAACAAGCCTTGAACAAAATATCCCCCATAGGGACTTCAATGCCATAGAGTCCAATTGCCAAAGCTGCCATTTTCTCCAGGTGAACTGGTCTCTATTGGCTGGAGATCAGTTGTAATAGCAGGAGATCTCCAGCTATTACCTGGAGTTGGCAGCCCTAGTGTCGGCCTAGTATCAGGGAAACCCAGGTTCAAATCCTAACTTAGCCATGCAACTCATTGGGTGACCTTAAGCCGGTCACTCTCTTTCTGTCAACCTAGCCAAGTTCATAGGGTTGTTGTTGCGAGGGTAAAATGGAGGGAGAACAAAGTTGTAAGAGGCTTTGGTCCCTATTGGGGAGAAAAGCTCAGTATTACTAAATAAACAGCATACTGTTCTTTCCTAGCCATGGGCCTAGCCATTCCCAAAGCAACAGAGCTTTTATTATTGGTGCTATACTAGCTCTGATCCAGCAGTTGCACATGATCCTTCACTCACATAATACCTTAAGGGTGGGAGTTTGAGGTGCAGCCCTGCTCCAGCAAAAACAGTTCTCCTCAAAATGTTTTTTTAAAATATTTTTATTCATTTTTAAAAGGGGTACATAAAGGGAGAAGGGAAGTGTGCTGTCATTCAAAGAAGCAAAGACCCATACAGCCTTCCACCCTGTAATTAAAATAAAGAAGTAGTAAGAAGTGTTTGCGCCCTGACCTGGATGGCCCAGCCTAGCCTGATCTCGTCAGATCTCAGAAGCTAAGCGGGGTCAGCCCTGGTTAGTATTTGGATGGGAGACCACCAAGGAATACCAGGGTTGCTGTGTAGAGGAAGGCACTGGCAAACCACCTCTGTTAGTCTCTTGCCATGAAAACCCCAAAAGGGGTCGCCATAAGTCGGCTGCGACTTGACGGCACTTTACACACATAAGAAGTGTTTGCAGACTAGAAGGGCATTTCTGTGGGAGACAAACTTGCATTTTCTCTGCCTCACTGATAGAGACATAGCTATGGTTGCTGCTGCTGAAATCGAAGCAAGCAAGTATAGAGAAACCTAAAAGAAAGTAATGTTCTTGGGAGCAGTTTTGAAAGGAGGTTGAGGTTGATTAAGGATTTCTGGAACTGGAAACCCAAAAGGAAATGGATGGAGAGCACTGGGAACTGACGAAGGTGTAAAATACAACAAAAGAACAGTGGAATTAGTGCAAAAACACTTGTGTGTGTTCCTTAGAAAGAAAGAAGGGGAAAAACTTTTTAATGGGTGGATCCTGTGCAGACTTACTCCAGGATAAGCCCATTGATTCCAGTGGGCCTAGACTATTATGACTCTGCATAGGAATGCTCTGCAAAAGACCTCCTAAAGATAGTTCTTCACCTGGTATGGTGGGTTCTGTATTTTGCTATGATACCGCTAAGGTCGTATTCCAGTGTAATAACTCTTACATGTTTGTAACAGAAGAAGTGAGAAGTGCTTGGAGCTAAGAACAGGTTTTAATGTCAACAAATGTTAGACTGCTGTTTACTAATGGGTGAGGAAAAAAGAGTGGGACATCTAACATTAAGATATTTTCCAATTCTCAGGAAGCCGAGAATATCATCCAGAAGATCAAACAACAGCAGTACCCCGAGTTGCTGAGTTGTGACCAACTCCTCATGGAGAGGAGGGATCAAAAGGTGTTTCTGCAGTTTGGTAAGATTATTAATTTTGCTTGTAACTCTGCAGTCATTCACTTCTATTCCTTTTCCATTCCTTTCTGTGGCCATTAAAAAACTCTCTTGAAAAGGAGTGATCACTGATGGTTGATGCATATGTTACGGTTGCCTTAAATTGCTCTTGAAAGCCGCTGTCTCAGTGTGGTAAACCATTTGTGTGTGTGGCAACTCACCACATGGCTATGAAGGTTTTTTAGTGTTGTGGCAGGCTGCAGTGGCATAAAGGAGATTGCTCAGTCGATATGGTAAGAGTACATGTTGACAATTAAAAATACAGTAGTGCCTACAATGTGGAGCAGTTTAGAGCATGCTGACTGTTCACTGAATACTATCAGCTCTAGATTTTAGGCCATCAAGGATTTAAAAAAAAATAACAAGTCATCTCTCTGTTTCAGAGGAAGAAGAAATAACTTTTGCTCCAACCTATCGCTTTGAAAGGAACACCCGGGAGAATTATGTCTACACCAAGCAGAAAGCAACAGGAGTATGACATATTTTCTGACCTATTGTGATGTTTCAAATGGTTTCTCTTGCCAGGACTGCTTCTTTGTAGAGATAATACAACAGGGAAAATATAATTGGGAGCAACCTGGTGAC
Organism: Euleptes europaea; assembly: GCF_029931775.1. NCBI lineage: Eukaryota > Metazoa > Chordata > Lepidosauria > Squamata > Sphaerodactylidae > Euleptes > Euleptes europaea. The sequence continues at coordinate 49,451,718 of NC_079316.1, forward strand.
TTTCTTAGCAACAGAGATCTTCCTTCTAATAGAGTGATGCATTCCTGATATTGAGCCTCTTTTTGTTTGCAGATGAAATACAATTTGCCATCCTGGTGTGACCGAGTGCTCTGGAAATCATATCCCCTGGTGCATGTGGTGTGTCAGTCTTATGGTGGGTAGATAACAGATTGAAAATAGTGGTGAAAGAGGTTTAAACGGAAATCAAGCAGAACAGAATCTGTAAAACCTCCTTTCACTGCCAAGTTCTCAATAGCGGATACATAAACCATTACATTTGTAGCAGGATGGTCCAAAAGGTCTAGACAATATTTTGATTCCCAGCAGTGCCTAACTGATAAAAAGAGAGTGCTGGGCCTTCAAACAGAATACTCAGCAGCATTCTTCAGTTAGTAATTAGGGGTGTAGCCCAGTGGCAGAGCATGTGCTTTGCAGGTCTACAATTCCAGGTTCACGCTCCATACTTTCCAAGTAAAAGTAGCCCAACTGGCTTACAAAGGAACCTGCCTGACACCCTGGACAGCTAATGCCGATCAGAGTAGAAAGTAATGGGCAAGGAAGACCAATGGGCTGATTGCACATAAGGCAGCTTCCTGTGTTTCATATTTCAAAGGCTGAACCTAACATTCAAAATGTCCTTGCTATGATCAAGCCCATATTCAGGGGACACTGTTAGAGAACATCTGCTTCTAAGCTAGAAGAGCCTGAGTATCCATGGCAGTTATTTGTGCAGATATCCCATCTCCCCTGAATCAAAAGCATGTAGCATTGGAGGACTGTTATTCAACAAACAGTGCAAATCTAAAGCCCTTTGGTTCTCGTAGGTTATCTGGGCTGTGTAACCGTGGTTACACAGTCCGGATAACCTACGAAAACCAATGAACTCTGACCGTGAAAGCCTTCGACAATATTCTAAAGCCCTTGTCTCTTCTTTCTGTGTGCAATTATTTGGATTGTGGCTTTTCAATCCATCCAGTTCTCAGTGTCCCTTGACAAAACTCCCTTGGGCCTTGTGTTTTGATATTAGGACAGACCATTACATTGCTTTTGTGGGGTCAAGAACAGAGCTCCTTAGAACTGATGACTTTTCCTCTCTGGTTGGCAGGATGCACCAGTGACATCATGACAAGTGACCACAGTCCTGTCTTTGCCACTTTTGAAGTTGCAGTCACTTCTCAATTTGTCTCAAAGAATGGTTAGTAAATACTGCAACATTGTGTGGCTTTACTTCATACTTATAAAGGGATATGTGGGGTGTACACTGAAAGAAGAATCTAGTTTATTGACAAATCTTTCTGTAAATGAATTGTCTTTTTATCTGAACAAGTGTCTTCTCCTCTTCTAGAAGCCAAGTACACAGATTCCCTTGGACAGATTGAATTCATGCGCTGCAGTGCCACTCTTAAGACAAAGTCGCAAACAAAATTCTTCATTGAGTTCTACTCCAGCTGCCTAGAAAGTACTGTTTCTCCCCTTGTTTTGTTCTTTGTTGTATAGAAGGCCATAATATTGGTTAGGTTATTTAGGAGAATGACCTATTTAGTGGAAGGACGTATTATGTCTCTATTTTTTCAATCTCTTGTTTGTGGTGTACACTTGACATTTGACAGAAAGCCCTTCTAAATTTACAAGTACTTTACTGAATGGTTTTTCAATGTCAGATCCAAGGATTCAGGTGTTATTCAAATAAATACTGTGTTAAAATCAGGATTCCTTCACTTATCATGATCTTTAAGGAATGTTTGAAGCGTACATCTATAATATTTGGAAGTAATAAAAATGTATCTGTACACATGTGTAGGCAGGCAAATCAGGCAAGGAGCTAAGAGTTGCCACAGGCCTTGCTACTCTGGGAGGCTGTGGACAATTCTCTATCTCTCTACCACCCAGAATTATTGTGAGGCTAAAAACAGAGGCTGCCTTGCATAATCCCCTGGTTTCTTAGAAGAAAATTAGGGTACAGGTGTGATAAATACATTTTAAAAGGTTGTGGTTAGATATTTGATCATAGGTATGCACATACCAGGCTCCGCAATGACACAAAGGCTTAAAGATAATGCTCCCATAGATGAGTCACCTCCAGCTCTGCCCCCGCCTTTGTACAGCATAATGGCAAGACACAGTGTCTGGTTAGATAAGCTATATGCAGCTGGCAGAGAGTTACAATGCAGTCTTAAACCATGTTACACCCTTTTAAGCCTATTGCCTTCAATGGATTTAGAAGAGTGTAATTCAGTTTAGGATTGCACTGTTAATCTGTTCTCTGTATTTGTGACATCCTAGGTAAGCCCTTAACACCACACCTTATATCGTTGTGTTGGCACAGACTATTTTATGTTATGGCAGCTCATGTCCAGTTCCCACAAAGATTTTATAGATGGCCATGTCTCTTTTGTTTGTCTCCAAAATGCTTAAATCATGATTTTGCACAACGTACTTCCATCCCAATCAACAAAGTTTGTAGCTGCCTAGAAAATCAGTTAATTATTCTCATGAAAAACATACTCCCCATTTGCCATGGCCACAAAACTCAGATGGGGGGAAAATAGCCACGTACTCACCGGGTCAGCCCATAATTTCTTTTTATTTCTTTGGGCTGAACATCTTAAAATCTTGAGTACTGCAGGTTAATTGAATTGTGAACTGGAGCCAATCAAACTAGTCAAGGTCTTGGAAGACCAAGAATCAATACCACTGGAAGGATCTGGTCATTGTCTTAGGACAGTTCTGGAAACAAGACTGTATATTGGTGCTGTAAATACTATTACTGAATTTCTGAGTTTGAGATGTGTTTATGTCATGAGAGATGATGTGCTCAAAAGGTGCTGATTATGCAGTCCCCTATCACAAGGCCAGACCTGAAAGAGAAGTAGTATGCTTCCACTGTACTCTTCCCATTATTTTCATGCCACAGAGCTTGATTAACCCAGCTCCATGAAAAAATACTTTGACTATATATAGATTTGCATACATTTCTATGGAAACCATGTGTTAGAATCTTAAATTAGAATTTCAGAAAATGTGCTATCTTGAGTGGCGTAGGAAGAGCTGTCATGTTCTTATCCCATAGTCCATGCATGCACAGCACTTCCTAATGCCTTTCTGAGTTGGAATGAAATAATGAAATAAGGCCCAGAAAGGCCATTTGCAAATGTACTAAGCCAGCGTGGTATAGTGGTTAAGGGCAGTGGACTCTAATCTGGAGAACCAGGTTTCATTCCCCACTCCTCATGAGCAGCGGACTCTAATCTGGTGAACCAGGTTGGTTTCCCCAGTCCTACACATGAAGCCAGCTGGGTGACCTTGGGCTAGTCACAGCTCTCTCAGAACTCTCTCAGCCCCACCTACTTCAGCCGGTGTCTGTTGTGGGGAAGGGAAGGGAAGACAATTGTAAGCTGCTTTGAGACTCCTTAAAAGTAGCGAAAAGTGGGGTATAAAAATCAAGTCGTCTTCTTTCTCTTCTTCCTGGGTCAAATCTTTTAAATTCTCAGGTGCTTTCCATTCCTTTGTCTGAAACAAGGAATAATTAGCAGCCTTCCTTGACTGCCAGGTTTTTTGTTTGTTTAATTTGTACAATTTCAGCTGGCCATTTATTTTCTTTTTTAACACTCTTGCAGGCTTCGTGAAGAGCCAGGAGGGAGAAAATGAGGAAGGAAATGAAGGGGAACTGGTGGTAAAGTTTGTAGGCCTTCCTAAGGTAGATAAGAGCATTTTTTGTACTTATTTTAACAAAATTCTATGTGTAGCTTTGCTGTTCAGCAAATCTGTATTTGTTTATTTTTTATTTCTTCTTTTAAAATTACAGTGATATAGAATGCAAGTTTGTACATCTGGAATTACAAATCTAAAAGAAGAGAAAAGCAATAAAAAAAACCAGTCTGTAAATTTAGTGTAGATTTCCAAAACTGTATATAAAAACAAATTTAGGGCTTATCCATAAGATTGGGGTAAGCATACCACTAACCAAAATTAATTTTAATTTGCACGATCCATACAGTAGTTAGCATACCCCCAACCAAAATTAATTTTAATTTGCATGATCCATACAGTAGTTAGCATAACCCCAACCAAAATTAGTTTTAATTTGCACTATCCATACAGTAGTCTCTGTTACTGTGATATCCTGTCCCCAGGAGGCAGAATATAGATAGGGGCAACTACTTCCTGCACAGCTTTGCCAATGTCAATTTCAGTTCACTGCTATTGAACTGCAGGGAAGCGAAATCGACAAGATTCTTCTTTTACATTGGAGGGAGACACCACAGCAACAGAGAAGTGGGTACATAAAACTTTAAAAATCTATCCATAAAAAATGTAGCTTTGCTGGGTGTTCACAACTTTTAAAGTTTAAGCTGCTAGACAAACATGCTCCCCCTGCTTGAGTGCTAAAGCAGGAAAGTACTCCGTCCCTAAAGAATGGCATGGGTAGTATTGAAGTAAAGGCTTTGGGAAAATGCACAAGAATCATACAAGCATATGGAGGAGGAATGCAATGGCCACCTCTAGACTGGACTGCTGTAACTCGCTCTACACAGGGCTACCCTTGAGGCTGCTCCAGAAACTCCAGCTGGTCCAGAATGCAGCAACGCAGATCCTTAAGGGGACTCCATTACATACAACCTGTGCTCCGCCAGATGCACTGGCTCCAGATTGAGTACTGGATCAGGATCAAGGTTCTGACCTTTAAAGCTCTAAATGGTCTAGGACCAGCGTACCTGCAGGACTGCCTCTCCTGGTATTCCTCTCAGAGAGCACTGCGCTCGTTGGAGAACCCGCTGGTCGTCCCTGGCCCTAGAACCATCCAGCTGTCCTCAACCAGAGCCAGGGCTTTTTCGGCTCTGGCCCAGCCTGGTAGAACTCTCTGTTGAATGAAACCTCTTCCCTGTGGGACTTAGCCCAATTCCACAGGGCATGCAAGACAGAGATGTTCTGCAAGGCAAATGGTTGAGGGCAGCAACAGGTATGTGGACATCTGGCCTCCCTTCCCCCTGTCCCTCCCTCTGACTCCTGCCCTCCTTTCCCTCCCTTCCCTTCTTTCCCTATTTTCCTACTCATTCCTTTTTCCTGGGCCTTCTCCATCTCCACTGCCATTGCCTACCAGTCTTCGGACCAGCCTCCTTGGGGAGGCATTATCTATGGGATTTTTTAGGTGCCATCTTTGTTAATTGGTTATGGTTTTAAAGTTGTGTTCAATGTTTTAATGTTGATGTATTTTTATGAATTTTTGTATGCATCCTGTTGGAAGCTTCTCTGAGCCTGGTGCTGGGGAGGGCGGGGTATAAATTAAATAAATAAATCTTACAACAGTCTTTGGTATACCTATGGATTTATTAAAATATTATGTGACCACAGAAATTAAATTGACAGCATTGCTGCCTAAAAAGACTTCTGATAAATCTGGATATTTGCAACTTAGACCCATATAATGGTTTTAGATTTTGGATAAAATGCTTCTTTCAAATGTTATGTAAATTTAAAACAGAGATAAATCCCCTTCCCTTTCAGAGGTACTCTTTTGTGTATTTCAGTCTGTAGACTAAAACTTTCTTGAAAAGCAATCTTTGATAGCTATCTACTCTGTTGTGTCTTGTCTGCATATATCTCCACTGTTTTTTCTACTTGAAATTACTTTATATAATTGTATCTAGATCTTCCTTTTGCCCCTGTTGCTTCCAATTTCCCATCTATTTCTTCTTCGACAAGTCTCCATTTTCCTAGCATGCATCCTATCAAAGTTGATTGCCTTTTTTAAAAAACACTTTGTGCCTTTTTTAAAAAACACTTTGTCTCATTCCACATCTTTCTCCAACTAAGGTAATATTCTCCCATTCATTTTCTTTTATATCCAGCTCATTTTACAAGTTGTGCTTCGACATCCCATTTTAGATGCTTCCAGTTTCTGATTTTTCATCTCACCTGGGATCCAAGTTGGATATCCATTCGAAGCTATACTTCCATATATATTGCCATCCTAAGCTCTTCTAAGGGTTACATTCCTTCTGCTAACTCTTCCTTCAAGGCAGAAAGACTTTCTCCAATGGAGAATTACTTTTTCTGATGGAGAAAGGCTTCCTCTGATAGATAAAAGTCTTCATTTGTTGAAGTAAGTCTCTCTCATTGTTGGAGGAAGACTTGATAGAAGGGAGTCACAGGATCCAGATAACCTGAAGGGAGTCACAGGATCCAACCCTCTGTCTGTTGAAGTCAATGGGCTTAGAGGTCTGTATCTCTACTTAGGCTGGTACTGCTTTGCTGATAATAACTTGTTGGTGGTCTCCGGCCCGAGGAGTGTGCGGCTGTCCTCGACTAGGGCCAGGGCCTTTTTGGCCCTGGCTCCAGCCTGGTGGAATGTTCTGCCTAGTAACATCAGGGCCCTGCAGGACCTGAAAGAATTCTGCAGGGCCTGTAAGACACAGCTATTCCACCAGACCTACAGTTGAGGGCAGCTGCAGGGGAGATCAGTGCTGGCCTCCCGACTCCCCACCCCACCCCTTTTTTAGTCTATGATCAACTTATTGGGGTGGATAGCTGACCCAGTTTTGAGCAGTGTTGTTCTGTGGTTAGCATCATTTGCTACAGTGGGCACTTTATATATGCAGCCACCATCTTTTTAAAATTAAGGAATGGTTTTATGGTTTCATAGTTTTTATTGTTATATTGTAAAATTTTAATGTTGTAACCCGCCCTAAACCCGGCCTGGCCGGGGGAGGGCAGTCTAGAAGTATGAAAAATAAATAAGTAAGTAAGTAAACAAATAAATAAATAATAAAGTGCACTGCTCTAGAAACAGCCATGACTATGTGTGCTGCTTGTGTTTATGCAACAGCAGAATGGGGGAGGGAACTGTCATAAGATAATGAAATGCTACAGTGGCAATGCTAGTTACCTGTTGTGGTTGCTGCTGCTGCCACCAAAAATCACCCAAGTACTGCTTCTGATGTTCATTAGTTTTTGCTCTCATAAGTGCAGCTCTGGCTCATTCCATATCATTAATGTCAGAAAGAATTGTACCCCTGCTGCCTTGCAAAGGCAGATAAAAATAAGTTTGCTCAGATCCTGGATTTTCATCTTACCTTTGACTGAGGGCCACTTTATACTTTTTAAAGGCATACACTTAAGATTTCTCTGCACAGCTAAAAATACAATGTGAAAATGTATATCCAACAGGTATAGATCTGGCTGCAGTTCCCCGTCAATGGTAAGACCAGTTTTCAGTCCTTCTGTCATACTTCTGAGTGCAAGTCACTGAACAAAAATTACAACCTCAGAAGTCAGCTTTGAAAGGGCCCTTAGGCTAAAATTGTACATACTTTCCCAGGAATAAATTACTGGAATACAATAGGCCTCTCTCCTATGTAAATACTTACTATCCTACTTTAACATAAACACATTCACAAGAAAAAGGTACTGCTTGTGAATAATACATTTGCTCTAGCTTTACTGAACAATTTGGGCTTTTCCTTGCAGCTGACTCCAATTATTTCAGACCCAGAGTATCTACTGGACCAACACATTCTGATCAGCATTAAGTCATCAGATAGCGATGAATCGTACGGTAAGCCCTTATTCCAAAGGCATGTGCATGAGTCAACTTCTACTTACAGTTAAATCACTGAAGAGTGTGGGGGAGAATGACAGCAGAAAGATTGAATGACAGCTTTGGTGTTATCTTTTCTGCTCTAAAAATGCATTTCAGCACGTGTTGTAAGAGGTGACTATGTACTCATGAGGGGCTATGACTTATTGTACTAGGTGCTTTTCCCTGTACGTTTATCTACCCCCTCCCTCCCCCTCAAAGCTAAACAAATGCATTCTGCAGGGATTGGTACCCTTCTCTATAATTTGTTCAGACTTGTCAATACTTCCTCATCTACAGGCCATAGAGAAATTCACTGTAATGTTTTTGCCAGGTCCACTGCATTGTAGACCCAACAGGTGTACCCCCTCTTGGAAGTTCTCTTGTGCAACAATCATTGATCCTACTGGATCAGAACAAATGTCCATCTGCACCAGGGGCCAGCCAGATGCTTCTTGGAAACTGACAAACAGGGGGAACTATTCAGAAATACACAAAAGTTGAAACTGACAATTGTTTCCAGCCCTTTTGCAGGGTGCTTTAGTCCTTTTTGCTCTGGGAGACAAGAGCAATGTGTTGCCGGCTTCAGTTGATCAGAATCCATTCCCTCCTTGTTTCCTAGGAGAAGGTTGCATTGCCCTTCAGAGTGGAGCTACAGAATCTCCAGTCCCTATCCAAACTATGCTAACACACCATGGGGAGAAGACTGGTATCTTCCAAGGAGAATTCAAGCTACAGACTTCCCAAGGCAAACAGAGAGAGAAACTCTACGGTAAGGCAATGGCTGCAACACAGTCTGCTTCTTGGTCAGGAAAGGTCTAGCATGAAAAAGAGCTTGTTTGTTTTCCTAGCAGCATTCTGGGCTAAATCCAGTCAAAAGTGATGATGCAGGAGAGTGCTCTGAGTGCTAGCTTGAAAAATTGGCTTCAGTTCCATTACAGAGTCCTTGTATGATCCTAAGCGAAGGACTAGTGTTTGTTGTTCACCCAAGACATCACCTTCAGGCCAGGTATGCCCCCCCATCCCAAAGTAAACTGGCAGAGGGAGAAAGTGGTCAACAGGAAATGGGAGAGATGACAGCTGGCACCTCCTGAAGACAGGGTGGTGTAAGCAAGGGATATGGGGCTGAGGAGAAGGTATGCAGAATGCTGGAAGGTCTGGATATTCCCTATGTGAATACCCTTTAGCCTCAGTGTCACATCTGGGACATGTCAGTAAGTCTTGTGGGTTGTCATGTTGACCCAGGCCTGATTTTGTAGCTCTGAACAGCTCAGAGGGAGGAGAATGTAGTCTCCTGAAGCAAAATCTTGGCTTCCTTGGGCTTAGTTGCAATTGGCACTTGTCACTGTTCAGAGGTGCCTCATCCATCAGTGCTGTGCATTTGGGATTTTCCACACTGGGTTTTTGATGCAGCATGGCTTCTTAACTGCATAGGGCTTTCTACTCCCTATAAGCCAGTGTCTTTTGCTGGTCTCTTCCAGTTTTTCTTCACATTAAGAAGGTGTAGGGGATGGGCTCAGAGGGGCTTCCACCCTCCACCCATTCCTTTTCCCTGAGCAGAAACAGCCTCAGTGAGGAATTATTTGCATAACTTTGGAGTTACGCTTGGAGGATTCTGAGCACAAACAGCCCCAAAGTTATACAGATAATTTCCACTGGAGCTGTTTCAGCTCATGGCGGGAGCCCTCTCCCCCCATGCCAATGTCCTGAGTCAAATTGACTCCTGCAGGCTTTAAATACGACGTCCCCTGCAGCTGCTGTGTGACTGAGGTGAGTCAGGTCCTGAGAATCCAGACCCAACTTGTTAAACGCATATAGTGTACTTTGTCCCTCAGAGAAGCGGGAGGGACAGACACAGTAGCCCCCAGACCCCTCCAGCAGTCTTCTGTGTTTGCCTAGAAACCAAAGGCGGCATGTCTATCTATTTAGTCTTTTCTAGCACATACTCAGGAAAAGACAAGCAGCTACGCCCATGCATATCAAGAAGCAGCTGTGTATCCTAGCCTCATCTCTCCTGAGCCAGGAACAGGAATGAGAGGTGGTGGGAATACCTGAGTGCGCGTGTTGCCCCATGTGTGATTCGTCAGGCACAGTAACAGAGAGTGAATATAGCTAAATGAAAGGGATGCTCAGTATACAAATTATTGAGGGCAGCTGGTAGTCATTCCAGCCCTGAAGCCCCCACCTTTAAAGTGAGGGTAATTTCATGCATTATAAAATTCAGAGAAGTAGCTGTGTTAGGTGGTTGCAGCCAAAATAAACAGGAGTCTAGTGGCACCTTAAAGTCTAACTAGAGTTTACTCCAGCATTTGCTTTCATGGTCATTCGACCAAGTGGGCTCTAGTCCACCAAAAAAACATATGTTGGAATAAAATCCTGTTCTTCATTAAGGCGCCACAAGGCCCCTGTTTATCCACATATTATATTTGCTCTGCTCAGAGATCATCTCCATGTAGGAAATGATGGCTATGTCTGTCAAGATAATGTATAAGAGTAGCATGAGTGTTGTTATTTACTAATCTGTTTAATTATTGCATACATGGCTGAAAAACGACTTATCCCTTCATACATAATGAGACACACATATATATATGAGAGAGAGAGGTGTTTTCCCTACATTTAGATGATCTTTTTATAAGGAATAGTTAATGCATGAACAAGACTTAACTATTTTGAAGGTCACAAAGGACTCTGATACTAGCGAGGATAAGTGTTTTTAATAAGAACATCTAATGGTGGCTTCTGTACTCAGAAAGTATTTCCCCCTTTGACTGTCTGAAACTTAGAAGAGATGCATAGAAACCAGTTATAACTTCCCCTTCCTGCTTCAAAGCTCATGAACAGATAGAGAGAGCCCTCTACCTGAGACTGTCAGTAATATAAACTTCAGCTGAATTTATTTCCACTTGTATCATTATAAAGCTGGGAGGCAGCTTTTTCTTTTTTCCCAATCAGATCTGTTGAAAATGAGCAATTAAGAGTGCACACAGCAGGCTACCATAAGAAGAGCCCTGCTGGATCAAAGTATTGGTCCACCTATTCCAGCATCCTGTCTCACACAGTGGCCAGCCGCTTACACCAGAGGGCCAACAAGAGGGCATAGAGGCCAAGGTGTTGCCTCCTGGCACTGGTTCTGAGGTTTACTGCCTCTGAATGTGGAGGCTCACTTTAGTCACCATCACTAGTAGCCACTGATAGACCTGTGCTCCGTGAAACAATAACAAATGCTGTCGTCACAGTTTCTCTGCATATTGAAAACATTCCAAATATGATTAAAGAGAAAATAATGTTATTCAGTAATCATTCCTGAAGGAATAATATTATGTTCTGTTTATTCTGGACAAGGACATCCCTCTATGTCTTCCTAACAGAAAGGTTGTGGGGCGTCCTCAAGGGCCTGCTGATATTTATCTATATTGAATTTTCAATCTGTATCAGAGATGCAAAGATGGAAAAAAATCTGCCAGATGCTGAGGAGAGCCATTTCAGACACTCACTAATGGGCCAAACCCTGGGCCGGGCCAGGCCTGGACTGCTCCAGTCAGACTCCTTCTGTGGTCAATGAGAGATCAGCATGGTGGGCAGCAACTCTGGCTTCATTTTGTTTCCCTTCCCTTCCCTTCCTAGCTGAGGTGGCAGCTCTGCCCTCAAAGAGGTGCAGCAGGTGTCACTGCTGAAAGGTGAGGAAGAGCCCTGCCCTAGTCCAGGCCTCACTGCACCTCACTTCAGGCACCCCTGGCCCCAGTTGTGTCATATGTAACATTGGGGAGTTAACGATCCCAGTGCTGCAGGGATGGATTTGGCTCATGAGTGTGGTGCAGGGGGAGGAGGGGGCTCAACCTTTCCTCTCATACCATGGGGGGCCCAGTTTGCTCCAACGTGGGTCTTCATGTGTACTGACTACAGCATCACAGTGCTAGATCTTGAGTATCACATACAATTGCTTCATCGATGGCTGATGTTCATAAATAGTGTTGAAATGAGGAGACGTAGCACAGCTTTTAAGAAATGTTTAACCATAAACTGATAAACCTGGACCATAATCCAAAGCTCTCTCTCTCTCTCGTGTATATTTTTTGCTTCAGATTTTGTGAAGATTGAGCGAGATGAGTCTGCTGGACAGAAACTAGTGAGAGGCACGTGCAGTATAGACTATGGCAAAGAGTGGGACCCCACAAATAGGTAGGTCGGAAAGCAGCTGATTTCATGCAAAAGTGATTGATGTGTTGATTGGTGGCATGCCTTTGGGCAGGTCTGCATCTTAGAGGTAGAAGGAACTGGAGAATAAAGATCTGGGAAAGTTGCTTCTAAAGAAATAGATGTTTCTAAATAAATAAATAAAACTTACTAACTTTCTCTTCACTTCAAGGGGCTCTTCTTCGAACAGGAGATCTAGTCAGCTGGTAGCCAAAGAAGCAGCTGCTCTTGCTCGCTGTCGAGGAACTGTAACAGCATCTTTGGATGACGGCAAAGAAGACCTCTCGCGGTAACCTCATGGTTTTACCTTCATAAGCTTTATGTGGGCACTGAACACTTCTTTCAGGCTGGACCAAGACTCTCAAAGTACATTAGATCTATCTGGATGCACTCACCCTACCATTCCTGCTAGGGTTTCTATGTGCCCACTAATGGCAAGCAATCTCCTGGCGATTCTTGTCTCTGCCCGCCGACACTCAGATATTCAGCAGGCGAAAGCAGGCTGGCCAAAAGAGGGGAGGAGTGATCAGTGTCCATGGCCACTTGTCTTTAAACTAAGTTTCCTGAGGCACATGTTGCCATTGCACTTTTAAGATCCCTTTCATTAAAGAATATTGCTGGTACCAGGAAGGAACATGATTTAAAGTCTAACATGGAGGATACATTCATGAAGGATAACATGGTCTCCTTTCCCCTCTTTTCCTGGTATAGTAGTGTGGCCTGTAGGAAATAACACAAATTAGAATACCATGTGATTCCAAAATTGCCCTTTTGGGTCTTTTGCCAAAAAGTTACAGACAAAATTTAAATGACGAATTAAAAATTTACTCATAGCAGCAAGACTACTGATGGCACAGTCTTGGAAACAGGGTAATTCAGAGACTTGGATTCATAAAATTGGTTTATCATGCTAATAGAAAAAAATTATTACCTCTAGAAATATGTGGGAATGGACAGTGTTTGCTCAACAAAAATGATCAAAAGCTATATATGTGATATAAAGGAACAAGATTATACCTAATAAGAATGTTAGAGGAGCAATTTTACATTGTACATAAGTGTTGTAATGATTAACAGTGCAATCCTATGGTGAGTTACTCCAGTCTAAGCCCATTGAAGTCAATGGGTTTAAACTGGAATAACTCCCCATAGGATTGCAATGTTAGCGTGATTAGCATTGATCTACCTTACAAGGCCATTGTAAAGAATATTATGATAACATTTGAAGGACTTTGACATTTGGAAGTGCTATACAAATGCTAAATATTATTTTTACCTTCTGGTTTATCCTTATTTAGTTTTCTCCTATCCCTCTCTTTCTAATGGTTGATGGTACCCATCTAGTGCAATCACATTCAAAACGATGGCAGAGCCACCAGTCAATCTTGTGTGAAAGGGTACTGGTCTCTCACCACTGAATCAGCAGCTGGCAAAAGTGGCAGGCTGCCTGCTTTCTCTTGTTGTCTAGGATTCCAATGTATTTCTCTCCACATTACCACTTTCCACCTCTGCAGTACAACAGCCACAGATATCAGCAATTCAAACTCTTTATGGATGGCTGCTGCCTCTCAGC